>NC_048224.1:98736722-98833100 GCF_002007445.2 Ailuropoda melanoleuca
TATATATATATTATATATATATATATATATATATATATATATATATATTCTATTTAGGACAGTTTTGTGGGTACAAATAAGTCAAAGGCATGAAGTTTACCATAAAGAGGGAATATAAAATGTGCACACAAAAAACTCTATAAATGCAAGCTACTGTATCCAATCATTTAGAAAGCATTTTACATCCTATAAAAAGTCCACCTTCATGAAGAGGTAAGCTCAACAACTCTATAATCGCTGTAAAATTATGAAGCTCATTTCATTTATTCAGTTTCTGAAAAAGACTATGAGAAGATTGTTAAATATTATTAAAGTATCGTCGTCATTTAGCAGGGGAGAGATTCTAGGACTTTTTGGTTGGCCTATAACCCCACTCACATACCAACGTTAAATCTGCCTTCAAAATGTCACTGGGTCATTATGAAAGTTTAGCACTCAGATATATTCCAAACTTAATTCAACATCCATTGACCTGGCAGGTTCCTCGTTCTTTGGTTAGGTATCAAAACTGTCATCTACTTGGTTGCTTGAGCCAAAGAGCTGACAGACATATTCTGGGCTTTATCTTTTCACCCGTCCAACCTCATGTAATCCGTCACATAATCATGTTTCTACTTTCTTGTTACCTGTAATAATGGTCATCCCCATGCCCAGTCATTTTTTATTCAGGTCCTTGTTACTTTTCACCACAATTATGAAACAGTACCTAACACGTCTTTCTGTATCTGGGTTTGCCCATGTCTAATCTACTGCTAAAGACTTTTTGGAGAATAGACATTCCATTGTGTCATTCTCAGAGTTTAATGCTTGGGGGAAGCATTCAAGAACCCATAGCTTTCAGGAAAGAGTTCATTCAACCAATATTCGGTGGTGTCTACTATATGGCCAACACAGTTCTTGGGGGTATGTGCATAACAGTGAATGACACAGCAAATTAGAAGAGAAAGAAGTACAAGAAAAGTGACGGAGAAGACGCATAAGGAGGAGGAAGGAGAAGAGGAGGCGGCGACAGAGGGAAGAAAAATGTTCCAACTCCTTTGCAAACAAGAACTTTCACTACTTTCTCTAGTTTTAGATAGGTAAGAGCACATTCACAGCCAACACAGGACTCATATTTAATATAATTCTGAGGTAATTTTTCCATTTTTTTACTTGAAAATATGAACTTTCTTAATGTATTCTATTGCAATGCAGTTTATTTCATTTCAAACTTCATTTTTTAGTTCTTTGAAATAGATTCATTGAGCACTTCTCATATACAAAGCACAATACTAGGCACTGTAGAGATGTGAAAAATACTTTTAGCAAAAGAGAAAATCCATATGCATAAACAGTAGTAATACAAAGATACAGCTAGGTGTGTCTTATAGTAATAACAAAGCATTCTAGAAATTTAAAGAACAGAGAATTACTTTCTGAAAAAAATTAGCATGTAAGAAAATCTATTTCAGTTAATCACTGAACATGTATGAGATTGGGAATAGCATTCCAGAAAAAAAAATAGCAAGTAAAAACAAATCAGGAAGTTTATATTATTTATGAATATAGTTTTCAACTGAAGTTCATATTCTGAAGTTTTTGGCTATTAAGTTTTTATAATTAATTGCATAACTAATAAGGAGCCTGAGCAATTCTTTAATGTAAAATTGAGACTGTCAAAACCATGCTTCAAGAAAAATAATTTATCTTATCATCAGTATTTGTAAGAGTGAGAATGCTTAAGGAAGGTCATTTAGATGAGAGACGACACACGTGTAGAGTGATGAAAATCTAATGGAGAGGAAAAGACTCAAGAGGAAGGGGGATATGTGATGTACAAAGTTTTCTGAAGAGGTTTGTGAAGATGAGGAATAGTGAAGCTGTGTGCCTAAGGACTGAGACAGAATGTTCATTAATAATAACAGCATATTATAAAGTGAGTATTTTTTCCAGTCATGTTTCTAACAACTACCCTGTGCTGTCATTGAGAAAAGTATTACCTTTGTTCCTTGAGAAAACAGAAGATAGGAAGAATTAAATACTTTTCTCCAGGGTCACACAGACAATAAACAGGTGAAACTCAAGTTTCAACTTATGTGTTTTCATTACAAATTCAGTGTTATAGCAATGTACAGTGCAGAACTCCATATTAAAAAATGTGGAGTATAATGATGAATAAATCTCATTGCCTTTCTACAAAGCTAATTACACTATTTTGTATCAATTATGAGATGATGTAATGGAGATTCAAAGTATAATAAGAAAATAGGGGGGAAAAGTGGAATTGATGTTAATTCGTTTGACTACATAGACAGATGACTATATGGAGGAAATGGCAATTATGCTAAAATAGGAGAGATCACCAGAATCTCTACTAGCAAAGACAGAGGATGTTATTGGAGGTATAGGTAACAGTGTTACAAAGTATTACAAATGAAGAAAAGAAAAGGGAAACAATTATGTTCAGGGAAAGTGAGCTTGCCTTGTGAAGGACAACTCAGATGTTTTGTAGTCATGCTGAAGATTTTAAACATTTCTCCAGAAGCGCTCGACATGGTCAGGAACGTGCATTAGGATAATTGTTATTATGTGGTCAACAGGGATTGACTGTGGAAGGAGTGGGGATATGTTTATGGTGGGGAAATGTTTCAGTATAGAAGGTTTAGTACTTCAAGGAATTTATTTCCAAGGAACTATAGGAAAGAAGAGTGAACCTAAGAACACAGAACAGAGAGGTTAGACATAGAAAATAGAATACACATACACATTGTCCTCCGAGATAGCTGGAAATTACAAGACAGCAAGTGAAAATACAGACAGGTGCTGAAGAAATGACAGAAGTTGAGATGATTCCCATCAACTTTCAAATAAATAAAAAATTCCCTGAAAAGAGTGATCAACAAGTATTGTAAAGAAGTATTAATGTTCAATGAAAGTTATCTGACTAGACTAGATACTGGATGCTCCCAATTCTGCCTTTCGGAGTACCATCAATGTACACTCATCTTTCATGCATCATGTGTCAAATATCTCCAGACGGACTTCAGCAGAAAGCATGCTAACCCCAAAACTCCACCTATAATTCTCTTATTATACCAACTTTCCTAGGCCATGATGTTTCACTCTTAGCTAGTCTTGCCATCCTTCTCTGGGTATTTCTACCACTTGGCTTTGGAATATTAGTCTCGATACTATGTATCACATGAGTGTCTATATACATTCAAAGATCATTAGTGAAACTCCAGAGCTTAAAATCCCCTTGAATGCTACCCAGACAACCTTCAAAGTGTTATTTGCAATTTTGAGGGGATGGCTGAAATTCTGAAATCAAAGTATGTATTGCAGGTAAATACATGATTCTTTAATGTACACCATGAAATTTAATATTTTCTGCTAAAGTTGTAAGTATTATCCAAATTTTATCAATCCTGTGATATATTAGGTTATTACTTTCAAAAAGTTTGGATTACAACCATAATATGAAACCATTGAATAAAAACCTAAAATGTCTAAGGGAAAGCTTGTGAGAGTTCTTAAAAATTAATTTACTTTGCCTTAAGATGGCAGTATTGTTCTTCTTAAGATATTAAGAAGTTTTAGAAAAAGGCTTCATGAGGAAAGCATAGGCTTTCTAAACACTGTCTTACCCTCACATAGACACATAAACCCACACTTACCAAAGAATTCTGTAAATGTAATATACATACAGATTAAACTCATAGTCTACGCAAACAGCGGTAATGGTTAAAAACACAAGCAGCGCAAATCTGATTGACACGTTAGTTAATTAAAAGCAACAAGGAGAAAAGGTTTTGGATCACAGAGGGGATTACACACAGCGACAAGTCTTCTAAATTATTTTGTTTCGGTGAAGAAGGAAGAATCAATACATGAAATTAAAAACAAACAAACAAAATCCGCCAGGAAAATAGTCCATGTAAATAAATGTAGCCAAAACACCAGTTTAGAAAATACCAGTTTAAAAAAAAAAAAAACCTAATCAGGCAGAGGCCAAATTGTGATATTTAAAAATGGGATGTATAAGTGTGTGAAAGGGTAAAGATTCCTGATTATCAGTCGCCAGGGAGTACTTTTCACAGAAGTTTCATTAACATTCAGCGTGACCATGTTTGGTCAAAAGCCATACAAATCTTTACAGCCTGATTAATTTGAAATATAAAATGCAGCAACCCTTACTTGCTCAGAGTTTCTGAGTTACTCAGAAGAACCTATAAACACTTGCAACATGCAAGTCAAAGTCTTAAACACTCGAGAGGATAGAAATGACCATGCTGTTACAGTCTCATTATAGGTCACATCTATAAAAAATTAAAGCAGCTAAAGGTACAATGGTAAAGAAGCTCATACAAGAAAACGTGTTTTTAGGGACTATATGCCAGGTTAATGGAATTGTACATTGCATATAATATATTGCATCAGTATAAATGTTTACTTTATCAGGCAATTTTAATCTTATCTGTAGCCTGAACCATCAGGATGTTCTGTGGTCTGTATTAGTCATTTATATGTTACCGCCTTTTGAACCAAATGTAATTTCCTCAGCTTAATGTTGACTGTCCTACAAATCTCAGGCCTTCCCACTTCACCTTTACCTAACTTTATACCTTAACCACCATCAAAATCAGAATATACGGCCTTTAAAAAATTGTAAGCTTCAATATATATACATACGTTGTACTGTAAGGACATTTTTCTAATATTTAGTTCTTATAGAGTTTTATTTTTAATGAGATTGCATACTATTCCTGAAATATCTTTTACAGATAACCCCATGTACCTTGGAACAATTATCAAGGCATCAAGTAATCATGATTAGCCCACTTAACATAAAATTAACACAAAGATCAGTGTCCAGAACAAATGGATAGAATCTTAACAAAGACACAAAAGTAAAGACTTACAATCATTCATTCAAATACAGAAAGTGTAATTTGAGATAGCATATTACACAGTAAAGATACAAGTTAAAATCATTTTTTCCCTTTGGAATTAGACAAAGAAATTAACAAAATGGTAGATTTTCCCCCAGAAATTAGAAAATTTTTGGCCAAATTCCCCAATCACCTCCCTTTTGGACCTCCATGAATAGCAATTTCACTATTAGACAGGAATAACTTGCCATAGGACAACTCAAAAGCTAAGCATGTTTGCTTTAACTTCAAATTGCAAAATGATTTCCTGAAGACT
Organism: Ailuropoda melanoleuca; assembly: GCF_002007445.2. Classification (NCBI taxonomy): domain Eukaryota; kingdom Metazoa; phylum Chordata; class Mammalia; order Carnivora; family Ursidae; genus Ailuropoda; species Ailuropoda melanoleuca. The sequence goes on from NC_048224.1 coordinate 98,741,910, forward strand.
TCGGTACATTGCCTGATGCTCAGCTCCTTGGTCAACCCACTATGGTTGAGTTTACGGCTACTTTCACACCATCCACAATATAGTACACGGTTTTGTTTTCAGAAACATTTTATATATTTTTTCTTTCAGAAAAGATAGTATGATTCTACCATTTTTAGTTCCCTTATTAGAAAAAAAAAATTGTCTGACACTTGAAAATAAGACAAAAGGTAGCGCATCCTTTCATTATCATACGAGGGCTTTGCCTCCATATGCAATGTCTAGTGAAATGTATTTAGTTCATCTCTTTGCTTACTATTGATTAAAGGTCTAAGACTTAGTGATGCCACATTTTTGGTGTCTAGGAATCTTTAATTTCAGCTTTATTGGGGTATAATTGACATATAAAATTGTAAGATATTTCATGTGTATCTCATGGTAATTAGATTGTAATTGCATTGTAAAAGGATATCCCCATTTAATGAACACATCCATTAGCCCCACACATACATTTACATGTATCTATATACACAGAAGTATATATATGTGAGAACGTTTATGTTCTACTCTCTTAGCAAATTTCAATTATACAGTACAGTGTTATCAACTACAATCACCATGTTTTACATTAGATCTTCAGACCTTACTCATCTTAAAGCTGAAAATGTGTACCTCTTTACCCACCTCCTCTTCCTCCCCACCCAATTAATATCACTTGTTAACTATTGATTTTGGTCTGAAAGAGATGCATACAATTTCTAACCAGTGAAACAAATAATATCAATTCTTAATGGCATGTGGGGACATTATCCAGTTTGTAATCTAACTTAGTGATTTAGTCCTTCTATAAATATACCTAGCTTCCGAGTTTCCCCTCATTAAATGAGGTGCTAAAAACTTCAGCACGTTTGTTTTGTATTTGCCTGAGTGATAATTTTGCTTTTTGATAGTTATATTTTGATATATTATATACCTGTATCAACGTCCAATCTATACCTACGTCGGATCTGGTGACTGTCTTCTCTCTGGTTGCATTAGTCTTCCATAGTTTGGCTGAGTAGGGCATTTTGAACCACTTGACGGGAGACATCAGTCCCAGATGGGATTCCACGTAGGAAATGTATCATTGTTCACAGAATACACTGCCAAACTTTTTGGTATCCATAACAGCTTAGTACATTACTCTTCATTGGTGCCCTTCTCATTATTCGATGACTATATGAGTTACAATAGAGTGATAAATATTTTTTAAAAGATTTTATTCATTTATTTGACAGAGAGGGAGACAGCCAGTGAGAGAGGGAACACAAGCAGGGGGAGTGGGAGAGGAAGAAGCAGGCTCCCAGCAGAGGAGCCTGACATGGGGCTCGATCCCAGGACTCCAGGATCACGCCCTGAGCTGAAGGCAGACGCTTAACGACTGAGCCACCCAGGCACCCCGAGAGGGATAAATATTCTTAAATTAGGACTTGGAGGCAGTATTATGCTATCATCAAAAAATATTGATGATGTATTAATAAAACAATTCTCTATATGGAAGACAGCACACATATGTAAATTATCAAAATAAAAACCATTTTAAATCTTATGCTTTATCAATTCTGTTAGATTCAAATGAATTAACATAACTTTTCAGAGACCTCCAACATTAATGTAAATCTATTTTGCCTGTTACACAAATCTACACCTTGATCATATGCTAACTATAGATTTAAAACCTGATTTCTTTTACATAGAAATGACCATTAACAGCTTATACTCTTAATAATATTTTCCTAATATAAACTTAATTCCCTAATGTATTTTTGAAAGGCATGTTAAGACTTGAAGTGAGAGTCAAAATTAAGTGTACCCTACTTATAAAAAACAGAATGGAATTTGGTAACTTACATGCATTAGACATATGTCATTTAATTCAAGAACAATTAATTCGATCAACTGTGCCAACACATTAAGTACAAAAAAGTTAAAATGTTAACTTGTGTATTTGTGTGTGTGTGTGTGTGTTTTAACTGCAGTTCTACGTTGAATTTCAAATAAGACTACAGTCACAACATTTGCTGTGAGCTCAGCACACATCTTGAATCTTCCTAAATTGCAGATTGTCCTTGTGCCTGACACTACATTGCTACCCTTCATCCAAACATCTATGTTGCCTTATAGGCCAAATCATGATTCCTCATTTTCAGTCTATTCTTCGTATTGATTAGTGCTGTATTTTTTGTTCTCCTTTATTCTATATTGATATTACTGCTTTACAAATTGCACTGCTATCTCCATTATCCTGTAATTAATTATTTAATACCTAAAAAAGACAAGATCTGATTACTTATTTAAAATTATTCAAGAAATCGTGCTATCAGATATAAACTATCATTACACACAGAGTTTGGAAATAAATTGGACTTCTCTATTGATTTATTCGCGATTGTCCCCCTATAAAAGTAAATGAAATTATCGCTGATATAAGTTTCCATCTAAAAAGCTATACAGAAGTCTTTAGCGAGGATTACTTTGGAAGTTGATAGTATATATTCTTCTGATTTCTCTCCACTGCCATAAATTTAACTTACTTAAGGACCTTAAAGAAAGTTTTATTGCCAAGTACCTTTTTTCTGGAAACACTTGAAAAAAATATTGCTGTTTTCTTTTCTCCCTGATAACATTTCTGAATTAGGCATTTGTCTAACATGACCAAGAACCTCATCCAAAGAAAGAACATCATATCTGGTCAAGGAGCAACTATTCGTACAACGCGGATCAAGTGCCAGAAGGGTCAACAAAGGCTCCACATTCATGTAGCATATGGCGGCAAAAGTAAAAAACATTTAACAACTTACTGAAAGTGTGATGAATATTAGAAAGAGGTCATAGATAATTAGGGATGTTTACAGCAAAAAAGAATTCACCGACTCCTAGAATCTTGGGACACGTGAAAGTTAAAGAATGAGCAGAAATGATCTGTGCCATAGAAGGGATGAAGTGAGAAACGGAAAGAAGACCATCCCTGAGGATGCTGAGCCCCTGCGTGATCCTGACGCCCCGCGAGCTGAGCGAAGGGACAGAGCGCAAGGGGCCGCTGCTGGAGACGCAGGAAGCCGCCATCAGACGGTGTATGGAAGGACAGAATCCTTTCTTTCTACCTGTCCTGGGAAGGTAGGAAAGTTTTAAAATAGGGATTTAAATGATCAGATCTGTGTTTTTAAAAGTTCTTTGCTGAGTCCGTGAGCAGAATGAATGGGAAAGGGGCAAGGCAGGCACAGCAAGTCTGGGCTGGCATGGTGGAGATGGTGAATATAAACATACCATAGAAAATAAGAACGCTCTTTTTCCACTGAAATATTTCCATTTGCATCACTGGCTTTTATATCTGCCCTCTCACATGTTTAAAGACATATCATTAAGGGGCGCCTGCGTGGCACAGTCGTTAAGCGTCTGCCTTCGGCTCAGGGCGTGATTCCAGCGTTCGGGGTCGAGTCCCACATCAGGCTTCTCCGCTGGGAGCCTGCTTCTTCCTCTCCCACTCCCCCTGCTTGTGTTCTCTCTTTCTCGCTGGCTGTCTCTGTCAAGTAGATAAATAAAATCTTAAAAAAAAAAAAGACATATCATTAAATACAAATGTATAGGTTCTTTTTTAAGAGGAGAAACTTGAGTTTGAATTCATGAGGGTTTTTTTTTTTCATATTTACATCTTAGTTTTACTTCACTTTTTATACCTGTAGATCTCTTGTCCTTTGCTCCATTTCTACCCATCTCACCCTGAGCAGATGGCCCTCTCTACTCTTTACAGGGAAAATACAATTAATTTTTAAAATCTTCTGAAAAAGTCCCATAATTTCAACAATACAGGGGTCAGAATCTCTTTCTCTGGGGTACTACTGTACCATTTTTACCTTTTTTTTCTTATCCCTTTCCTCAGGATCTTCCTCTTCATCTTTCAAATCTGTTTTAGTATTTAATAGCATCAAATGTGATACAAGTAGTGGGCTTTCAATGAATGTGTAACATAAAGGCTTTACTCCCAAACATTTACAACCATGGGATTTTTGTTTTTAAGAACACAGAGAAAAGAAGGAAATGCTAGCAATCATCTCCTATACTATAATTTAGGCATGCTCCCTCAGCACCCATATATCATTTGCAAAAACCTACGTTCACATCCAAAATCTGTCAGGCACTGTTTAAGCCATAATATTTGATTTAAATAACAACTAGAACATTTATGCATTTTTTCCTTGGGATTCCTAAGTACTTCACATAAGTTATAATTAAATCTTTCATCAATAATATGTTATCCCCAATATGCAGATAAAAAAAAATAGCTCTTTGTGAGGTTGTAACATTCACAAGTTCTAAGCCTGGTGTTCAATTGAGATTTATCTTTAACTTTTATTTTTGCAAAATTCTAAATACATATAAAATAGAATAGTATAACAAATCCCTATTACCCAGACCAAAATATTGTCACTTTATGATTCCTACTTAAGTCTGACCTTCTCCCGGGATGACTTCCAAGAAAATCTCAGACATCGCATTATGTCATTTACAGATATTTTGGCATGTATCTCTAAAAGCCAAGGAGTGTTTTGCTTTTTTTTTTTTAACATAAGCATAATACTAATTTTCCAACTTGAAACCACTATTTTTAAAAAAATATCCTTATACATCCATTATTAAATTTTTCCAAATTATTACATGACTGAATTTTTATAGTTGAACTTGTTGAATTGGGTTTAAAATAAGCTTCACATACTGCAGTCACTGATACATCACTAATCTATAGTGCCCTTGATCTCTTTTCCTTTCCTTCCAATTTACTTTGGAGGAACTAGTTGCTTGATTTATACTTTCCCCTGGTATAGATACTGCTGGTCTATTCTATGATATCATTTCACATACTCTATTGATTCTTCTATTTCTGGAAATTGGTCAATAGAGCAAGAAGTCTTCCTCAGATTCAGGTTTAAGTTTTTTGGCCAGGCTTCTTCATGACTTCGTGCATTTCCATAAAGAGGCTCATGATACCTGATGAACTCTCTTTATGTTATTTTAGGAGCCATTGGTAATCATTGATTAGAACCATTATTCCATTGGTGTTATAAAATAATAGTATTTCATTAGGGCTACCAAATAACTCTACTATCCTTCATTTATTAGTTAGGACTGTTCTATAAAAAGAAAATCAAACACATTAATGTTTAATTACACTAAGGTAAAATTTATAAAACTTCATAGAAGACAGATAAGATATATGCTTGAGTGTTTTGTCTTCCAAATTGAAGTTTCCTGATTTATAACAAAAACTATACAATCCTTGAAATTATAACACTAAAGTCACAACTCTGCACTTCTTTGTTGGTAAAAAAAAAAGTTCTTATCCAGGAACCTAAAAATATAGCAATTTTAAACTTAGAAAATTATGTCCACAATTGAGTCATCCTACAAAGCAGGAGACAGCCACCATATATATATTTTTTAAACACAATGGGAAAATGCAGTGCTATATAGGCTGAGTTTTTGTTTGTTTTTTACAAACTAATTCAGATAATGAAGGTGTTGACAAAGGAGCACATACTATATGTATTGGAAAAATGTCATATCAATGCACCTAAATGTATAAATTGTCCAGCTGAACAGGAACTGAATAGTTCCTATTGATACCTAGTGATATATATTTCTAATCCTTGTGAGACATATGAGCTATACTTTCATATGATTTGTATTTACAAATCTTTTGAAAGCTATATTAAACTCTTTCATGTTTGTCCAAGACTATTGTCATTATTTAAAATTCTTTTGTAAAATTTTTTAAATACTAGCATTACACATAAATACAACATTAATGAATGTTCTTCCATTAAATAAACTTGAATTTAAATGGACATTCTTCTGGTGAACAGTGTCATTTTTATGTGTATCTCAGTACTAAAATTTAATTCACCTTTTAAAAATTAATTAATTAATTTTAAGTAGGCTCTACACCCAGTAAGGAGCCCGACCCGGGGCTGAACTCAGGACCCTGAGATCAAGACCCGAGCTGAGATCAAGAGTTGGACGTTTAACCAACTGTTCCACCCAGGTGCCCCAAGTATAATTTAATTCAAACCAGTTTCCAAGCAACCCAAGATCTTCCTGAACACTGTCTCACTTAAACATTTACCAGCTTACATCATAAAACTAGTATCAACCCAGTTCATTCTATGTTAAGATGAAAACATTCCTTTATCTTTCCAAAAAGGTATAGGGTATTCTTAAAGGTTCTTGAATCTCAGTGATGGTATTTTCTTACCTGGACAACTGAAACTGGCCATGCAGCTGATAACATTTTTTTTTTTTCCTTTTGCTATCTGGATTGAATCCTCAGCTGGGTGTCTCGGCTTTCTGCTTATCATTTGGGACATCTAAAATTTTTGTAATTTATTATGGCTTAACCCTTCATATTATTTCATTATCTTTTCCATCATCAAATGTTCTTAATTCCCTTACCACAGATGTTGTATAGGTTTTTATGCCATTTTTCTATAGGCATGTGAGTATAGCAATTGCTTCTGAAAATATATTTTTAAAGACCTAGCAGAAGCTGAAATACGAGAAAAATCTATGTAGAGCTGCATATTGGAAAGCTTAAAAATTAAATCATAGTAACTATTATCTACATAGTGCATAGTGCCTACTAATTTTACCCTAAACTCTTGTCACCAAAATATACTCATTAAAAAATAATCATTATTGCTTGATTCAAAACTGCTGTTCAGGGCAAAGTCCCATCTTTCACATGTGGAGTCTCTGCCTTTTTTTTTTCCTTCCAGTGATATAAACTATCTTTCCCAAATAAAACATGATCTGAGTGCTTTACGCTTTTCTGACAGAATACAAAGATTGAATATTTTAAATAAGGGTCTCTTACACCAACTTCTCATTTATAGTCGTTAAAGAGGTGGCTTATATACTATGTGGGGAACAGCAGAATGATTTCTTGAATGTACTGTTCAGTACTAAATTATAAAAAAGTTGGTAAAATTTTATTTAAAGTGTGCCTTTGAAATTCACCATTTCTTTAACATGAAGGTTGGAGAAAGGTTATGAACTGACACCATTATCTTGATATCTGTCAGGGAGTTGGCTATTGACATGAAAAAAGAAGACTGCTCTGTCTTTCCAAATAATAAAAAGCTCTTTACATTTTAAAATGAAAGCCATTTACCAGGAAGCCCTTGAAAAGTATGTTTCTCTGAGTTTTAAACACAAATCAGAAAGCCAAGTAATCATTCCAACTGGTGATAGAAGCAGGGAGACATTTGCGCAAAGCAGTTGCTATTATAGAGATCTTGCCACTAGGCTACCATTAAAATTGAGTTGGCTTTGATTATAAATGACAATTTTCCAGAATTAGCTTTTCAATTATTTTAATTGGACTAAGATTTCAAAAAAAATATAAAATATTGCCCCTTATTCAAATACTTATTCATTTTAGATTTTATTGCTATTTTTTTTTTTAATTTCAAAGCATAGGAGAAAGGGAAATAAACTTAAAAATTACATGTACTCTTAGGTATATTTTGTAGTTTAAAAGTTCAATATTTATGGGAGAATGTGTAAGACCTAAAGATATTTTGAAACAACTTTAACTGAAAAGGCATAGTGACTGCTTTAAAAAAAAAATGGCCTAATTTAGTTAAAGTTTTCTTTGGCATGCCTGAAAAAAAGGATAAAATTCAGAGGAACTATGCTAGATCTACCTTGTTGAGATATACTGAGTTAATGAAAATTTAAAACTTAAGACAAGTACTTAATGTCTGTATTTAAAGGTGTTCACTATGGCCTGGGGTCTATTTATGATGAGTTTAATTTGTGTATACTACAAGCTGATACCTAGAAGAAACTGCTTCTTATGAGCAATGATTTTCCTAGCTGTGTTGTTTAATGTTTACAGGATTATAATTGCATTTTTTAAAAATATTTGCACTAAATGACATGCTTTTCATCTGTTGTATGTAATCACAACCAAACATAAGATACAATGGTAAATCAATAGGTAAATACTGAGTTTTTCTTGAACAGTTTTCAACTTAATATATTTTAGAAACTTCTGAAAATCTAAAAATTTTCCAAAAACTCTTTGGACTCTTTAGAGTCTAAAAATCAAGCATGTAAAGGGAAACTTGTAACACACAATATTGTGATTTAGTACGTGTTTGAGTGTGTTATGAATTAGCAGCTTCAAGATGACCAATGTAAGTTATGAGCCTCTATCAGAAAACTATGGAAAACAAATTAGTTTGAGGGGAAAACAAGCTGAAAGCTGTCATAAATTTTTTTTTGTAGTTTTGTGTTGTCAAGCCATATGCTAATAGCTGAAAAATTAGAAACCTGCAGAAATCAAATCATTTATCTTTTGACAGACCAGTAAAGAGCGATAACAAGGAAATGTGTCAGATTAACTATTCTCAAAATATCAGCTATCTATTTTAAACAGTCAGAATATAAAAATAAGAAAAAATTATTACTTAAGAAATGAAAGGGGTCTCCTATAGTGCTCTGAATAAAAAGTGAGAAACTAGATTATTGGAAGTTTCTTCACATGAAACAGATGTGGAATAAACAAGGTGTATGTGTGGGGGGAGAAAACAGTGAGGGACTTAAATGGCTCAAGGATTATATCCAGCGAAATCTCCATCATTTAAGGCAGACCTGATGTTACTACAATGCATAGCTCCAAGAGCATCTGATTTTTATAGGTATGGGAATCCTGTAGAGGTATAAAGGTTCATTCATACACATCTAAGATTATAAGTGTAATATGCTTTTAGAAATTATTTTTATCTGGGTAACTGCAATTATATATTCTATCAGTTATCTATATATACATTAAAATAAATAAAAACACTAGAATTTAAAACATGGCATGAATCTGCATTGACTATTCTGTTCTTCTGGTCTTGTCTAGGCCCACTTTTATAGCTGTACTCAGCTAATAATGTCACTAGCACCAGGAAGTCTCAGAGAGCCTCACTGTAAGGTCTTGAACCTTCCTGAATAAGTAGGTTTCTATCTACATGTGGCTTTTCATGGTCACCACCTCACATGATGACAATAGCATTCTAGGGGACCAAAAGTAGAAACTGCAAGTCCCCCTGAGGCTAAAACATTCTGTTATTCAAAAGCAGGACCCAGGGATGGAGCATTCTATCCCATAAGGGGTTAGTTAAAAAAATATAGTGCCCATGTTTCTCAATCCACCAGAAACTAGTATAACATTGTGAAAAATTTCTAAAAACAACAGCTACAGGGACAAGAGGTACACAGTCACATCAGACTGGCAACAAGCATTTATTTTAAAAGCAGAGCTGGATTCAAATTTTCTCAATTATCTTCACCAGCTCTGTGAAGTTGGGTAATTCATACTCCACAAGGGAATAACACCACCTCCACAAGACTGATAAGATTGTTAAATGGAATTCTCCTATGAAAAGCACTGAGAATATTCAGCATGTAGCATGAACTCCAAAGTAGCAGTTATTATTTAATCAATCTAGAGTTGGGTTGGATTCCGTAGTGTACAACAGAAAGCAGTTATTTTTATAATCAAATCTTTTATCAAATCTCCTTTACTGTGATGCCCCAACTCCATCATCACCTTGGATAGATCACCTAGAATTTTCTGGTTTCTTTCAGATATCGACAAGAGTCTTATTTTAGGTGTGGAAATACAATTCTGTCTAACAAAGCTTCAGTCTCTCAGCTACTTCATTCCCATTGTCTACATCAAGTCAGCCTTATGCCATTCAACCTCATTTTGGCAGCTCATAGTTGGTGTTTTTCTTTTTTCACCAGTTCCTTCTAATGAACTTATTTTTCTCTCCTATTCATTATGTCTGGTTCCACCAGAGTAGGTTTGAAGGAAGTAAGTTCAGCAAAGATCTTCCTTGACATCCTAAGAAATCATCTAAAACAAATGCCATCTCTTATGTGGCAAGTGTCCAAATGCTACCTTTCTTTTTGTCTCATACACAGAGTAACCATTAATTTATCATCTCAGGACAATTTTTGAGTTAAAAGGGCTCTAAAAGTCATTAAGAGGTATTAGTTGGTTGACAGCAAGGATAAACTAGGGTTTGTGTCATGAAAACGGAGTGAATCCTTCACCCTATTCATGAAACAGTTTCATGGATTCCTTGGCGATCCCCTTACTGGGCACCACCAACTAGGATGCCTGGCACAATCGCCATCTATGGCTGGGTGCATGTAGCTTCTGGAACTCTTTCTCCCAAGGTTGCTTCAGCTGGCAGCCCGCTTGAGTGGAATCTTATCTAAGGTGACTTTTTCTGTGGGACAGCTATGGATTTTTTCCGTGGGATGGATACAAACCATCATGTAGAATAGACATGTATTTATCCTGCTCCCCGTGGTCATGCTCATGTTTCTCTTCCTCAGATTGATTCCAAGCTATTTTTGTTTTCAACCACTCAAACTAAATCATGTCCCTTCATTTCACATTTCATAGAAAAACATACATTTTGTCTGTTTCTTAAGTGTTGCGTGGTTATTTGTTTAATGCTTATTTCCCAAAGGAGACCATGACATGAGGTACAGATTATCTTCTTTTCATTATTTTAGCATGGTACTTAAGCATGGAGAAGTTACTCAGTATCTTTTAAATAAATGAATAAAATCAAGAGTGGATTCATAAAGATAAGGAAAAGGGAAAAAAGAAAAGTATTTAGAAATTCATGACGAGCTATTCTGGGACAAACGGATTCAACTGAAATATTTTCTTGAAGGATTGTGTAATGCTAAGAGTATTTTTAGATCTATGCAAAGTAGTAAAATGAACCACATTTAAAAGTCAGGAATTCTTAATAGGAGGCCATTTTAAATTGTGAGTTGATTTGGTCACAAAAATATCATTTGTTTCAGAAAATTACTTCTTATGAGGGCAAACTATTTTGATATTCTGTGAGCCCAACCTAAGAACACTTTGAAGGTAGAAGGCAACCTGCATACTGAATTAAATTACAGCAATAATGACCCAGTGTTACCGCTGTATGAAACCACAAGAAGTGTTATTGAGGATTTAACCATTCTCATAAGCACACTGGTGTACTGGCATAAGACTTACAATTCATTCTTGTATAGGAGGGTTAATATCCAAGGGTTATTATTATTAAAGCATAGTCATTTCTCTATAAAAGACATTAAAAAATCATTGAATGTAGGATCATATAGTTCCACAGACTTTGATATCAAAGGTGCAAATAATTTTTTTCTTCAGAAAAAAAATGTAATACTCAGAGTACACTTCAACAGTTTTAAGTCTGCAGGGAAGGAAAAAATCACACAGAAAAAGCAGAATTCTATAATTTTGGAACAATTCTATAATTTAGGAAGTAGTACACAGATTTGATTTTGGCAAATTTAGGAATCACAATAAACATAACAAGAAGAAAATGTGATCTTAGTGATTATGAATATTGGTTATTATTGGTATTGAGATGAATTACAGAAAAAACAAAAACACATTACTTATTTAAATATATACAGAGTCAAACAGAATAATGAAAAAATGAGGGGTGATGGGTGATTCAAATATGTTAGCAAATGAAGAATGCATACTTTCTTACATGTAAGATTACTGGTTATTTTAATATTAAATTTAGAAGTTATTCGAGAAAGTGGAGGCATGATGTTTTAAAAATATATTGCAGAAATATAAGACAGCAGAAGAATTTTAAAAACTCAAATATTTTTCTCATGAAAATAATGGCTGTTGATAATAAAATAATGAAAAAATAAACCTGTAATTTTCAACTATGCAAAATGACAGTCAAGGAAATGTTCTGAGATTAGATATAGAGAATTATTTTAACAAGCTACTATTCTAAAAGAATAAGGAAAAAAAGGTAGGATTATTTATACAACGTCTTCCCCATCGGTACTGATGAGGCTGCACGAACTTTCAAATCTCCGAATCTGCAGGGTATAAAGTTAAGAAATAAAGAAAATGACCTGCAGATAAAAAATATATGTATCTTATATATATGTGTTTTATATATATATATACATATATATATATATGATATTCTATAGGAATAGGATATCCTATAGGATATAGGATATTCCTCTCTCTATATATCGTATATATATGTGAGTACATTAATCTCATATGCTGTAAACAAGGTAACCTGGAATATAAAATTTCATACATTCAGGAAAGTGTCAAATAGCTCAAATAATAATATATACAATATTAATTAATAGTTCAGGGAAGTAGGAATGAGGAATCTGAATGAAGTGTTGAATGTGAACTGTTAAGAAAGCTAACTTGCTATGATGTTTTATGTGTGGGAAACAGCACTATTTGAAAGTATTCAACAATCAATGTAGGACAGTACTTACACTGAAATATATTGTGCAATATAGCTTACAATGTTTAAGCAACAGAAGTTACATTCATATTTGAGAAATCAAAGGCAGACTGAGAGTTAACTTAATAAATAGGTTCTACGGAAAACGGCACCATATCAGTTGAATGATATTTGAATCATCAGAAGTGCTGAATTATTTATATGTGCCTCAAGTCTAATAGAATGCATATGACAATTGATCTGCCCATTGAATGGTAACAATTACAGATCCACTGTACACATGCAGACATACAGAAAGAATTATAAAGGGGGTGCTGTCAACAGTATTTCAATAGCCAGTTAGCCTCGGACATAGATGGTACCTAGCAAGGGTGAAAGTGACAATTCATTGTTAGTGCCAACATAGGGGATGGGGCAAAATGCAGGCTCAGCAGTACAGAATGCCATGATCAGAGATCAACTACCATAGTTGGTTAGAGGCACCCAGAGTGGGGATGTGGCAACAAGGAAAGTCATACCTACTTTCCACTCCAGCCCAAGTCAGTACACATATCATTGGAAAGAAGCAACAGGCTTAAATGAATTTGTCGAGCATTCATCAAGGCTGAAATTAAATCTATCTTAGCTTCCAGTTTCACATGAAGCTAACGTGCCCAGCACTAATATAAATAGGGCCAAGTTTTTAAGTAATTCTACTCCTGAGACCAGTATTTCTGTATATTTTTCTATAAAACAGGTATTTGAACCAATTGTGGGAAGTTTCAGTGATTACAGGAGGGAATATTTGATAGTCATGACAGTAAATACCTTATAGATTTTATAAGTTGTATTAAAGTAATAATTTTATTTGTAATTAATCATTCAATAAGAAATTGCTGTTATATATTTTAGAATCTACTTTAAAATGCATTTTATATAAGGAAATAATTTTATCATTCATTTATATATAAATGTGAATATTTTGTTTCTCATGTATTAAATATACTCTTAAGTATAGAATATTTTGAAAATTTAGTTGAACTTTGCATTTGACCTGGCTATGTGTGTTTAGTTCTCAATCCCAAAAGACCATTGGAAAGATAGATGAAATAGAATCAATCAACATAAAATCCAGAATGAGTGCAAGATGACTCAAGTATTGAGAGTTTTTTAGAACACACTAAGAAAATTTAAATAAATTGTTACACACACTCATTAGAGCTAGGAAATTTGATATCTATATGGTAGAAAGTGGCAACATCCAGAGGAATAAATTTCCCTAGCAGAGCTTCATAACACTCACCCTGTAAGAAAGAACACTACTAGCAGTAAAGTGGATGCCCAACAGTAATTTGAGTTAACTACACACACAAGAAAAATGATGTAACAATTACTGATATTTCAGTTGTCAAAACTAGGGTTTGTTTACTGGGTAAATGCATATGTACTACTCTAAGTAATTCAGAAACGCAAAGCACAATTGAGTAAAATAAACATATGTTTTGAAGAAAAGATGAAAGCCCATTTAGCTATATATCCTTTAGCAACAACTCTCACATCAACATACACAAACACAGATACACACTTTTGTACATGCATGCACTCATCTACAGAAACATGCATGTATATCTCCTTGTGTACCCATACCCATGTGAGCGCATGCATGTACACACATGTATCCAAACTTAAATGCATGCATGCACACATGCATATCCACCTATATAGGTATAAATACACACATGCACACATGCAGTATAGATACCTGGTAATTAGAACCTGCACACTGAGACAGATATAACCTTCTTGAATGGAAGAACACAATATGGTAATTATTTCAATTCTTTCCACAGGGAAACAAGTTGAAACTAATAAATTGAAACTACATTAGCCACGATCCATCATGAAAACTTATACTATACGCTACATATATTTAAATTCACCTTAAAATGTTTTTAGAAGACAATTAAGATGGAAAAAATGAACTAGATATTAAAATAATAAAGCTAGAAAAAATAGTACCTTTGAAATAGAAGAATAATGATAAGTGCTCAAAGATTAAATTAAATTGAAAATTTACAATAGGATTTATCAGTAAAATGACATTTCTTGGAGAATCTTAAACTAGTCAAACCTTTGAAAATTTGAGGAAGAAATGAGAAATACAGAAGATAAAAAAATAAAAATAAAAGATAAGCAATTGCAGAAGAAAGTAGAATACATATATGAAGAAGTCAAGAGATTAAGAAAACTAGAAAAGTTTACATTTAACATCACAATAATCAATCTACTGAATTATGGAAATAATAGATGATTACAGCAACAGTAATGGGGACATTGCTAGTGCATTAATGACTTCAATGGACATGACTAATATTTCTTATCTAAGCATGATTTTTATTAGTGGTTTTCTTTTAGACACCTGTTACCCAATATGGAAAATATGGTTATTTCCACTTTCACTAAAGTTTTATAAAAACATTTAAATATTATGAAAAACTTCCAGCATCTATCTAAATGATAATGTGATTTCCTCCCTACTTTTTGTAGCAGATTATACTTAGTTATTCTCGAGTTATCCTGCATGTGCTAGATAAATTCTATTTGTGTAAAATGTACTCTTTATTTGATTCGATATTGGATTTAATTTATTAACGTATATTTGGAAAAATGCACAGTTATATACATGATTCTTTAATTTTCTCCATATAACATTACACATTTGATGAAAATCTCTCAAACATAACCATGTAAAAAACTGTCCTGATTTCTCTTGTTTTATAATAAGCTAAATAATGACTTTTATTGTTATTTATATAATTGGGCTAATTTCCTTAAATATACGGAATGCCTAGGAAAATTATTTTTAAACATAAAATACAAAATTTCAGAGAGCTATATCATACTTGAAGACAAGAACTTTCTTCATGCTTTTTAAATTTTCTACTCTCAGCAGCTAACATAGTACACGACTCAAATATTTTTGTGGAATAAACATTCATTTAATTAACTTAGTTTTTAAAAATATGTATAATAATCATCTAATATTTCAAAAAGTAAAGTTAAATTACTATACTTTTTTATTGAATAAGAAGCAATTGAAAAGAAAAGTATTTTCACTAAGTTCTGGCACACATAAACCAGAACTTCTAAATGTAACAATGGGAAACAAATTGCCTGCCAAAGAAACAACAGGCGATGAAAAATCTATCTGGTCCTGCCTGCAGTTCTGAGCCTCATTTCCCGACAGCTGTTACTAGAAGATCTTTTAATGAGTCCCTTTTGTAGAAGTAGAAGGTGAAAAGCCAACCAAAAATATGATGAAAATGAATCACAGGCATATTAGGATATAATGGAAGAAATAAAATATTACAAATTAGCGATAACATTTGCACAACTGCATGGACAGTAACGATCAGATCAGATAATTTCAGCCAATGGTCAGCAATAAAATGTTTTTAATACTGGTAACATTAGATTTCAACTATTTATAAGGTTCATAGCTGTGGTTATATAAATCCAGAATCACAGTGAGGACTCCCAGTTTTCCATTTTCACTAATGGGGAAATCGTTTGAGATGTTGTGTGTGTATATATATATATATATATATTCCAACTTTTTTTTTAGGACATAGACATTTAATTACAAAGTTTAAACCCAAAATTTTTAAAAACATGTTTTATTTCTAAGAATTGTTAATAATGGAGGTGGTAGGACTTATCCAATTCCAGGAAAATACATACAAATCATTGTTATCAATGTCTGTGCCTGGTTGGCTCAGTTGGTTGAAATTTAGTGTTAATGACAATCAGATCATAGATCTAGTTATGTTGTAAGCCAGCTTTTCCAGTTTCTTGATCATACAGCACACTCACAAAACATGGACCTATTTTCAAAGATCCACTAGTGTTCAGAAGAGATCATGAAATAGATCTAAACAACTCTAATTCTACCAAAAAAAAAAGTCAATTTATTGATGGTGCATGAAGAATTGTTTTTCTGTAGAGTATTGGACAGCATTCATCGTTATGCAAAGCCACCTTTTAACTTATTACTTGTATACTTTTCAGGACAAAGGAACTAAAGGAAAAAAAAAATGTCTTACTTCCTCTAAGAAGGAATCATTAAGAAAGTAGATTGTTCTTTAATTTGAATGCTTGAGTAACTGAATTAAAAAAATCACTTAATGAAAAAATAGAACATGATTAAAGGAGGTTTAAAATTTTTCATTCAAATTTCAAAAAAAATATTTTTGATTGAAGTCATTGAGTTATGGTGGAGTCGCTCTAGATTTGAGAAAGCATGGCGAAACAAAAATATTTCACTCGTTTGGTTGTCAACTTATTCCTCAAGTAAGATTTTATCAACACTATTCTACTCAGCATTGGACCAATGGAATTGTTTCTTGAGGTCTTCTGTAACTCAGTTTCCTGAAGAAGTGATTCATAAACTTTTCCAGTCCATGAGCCCTTTAATTGAGCATAACATTTGATGCAATTGCCTCTAATATAATTTTACTAAAACAGTATCTCCCAACATTACTCAGAAGAATGTTACAGTTTCTGATGAGCTTCTACAGAATCTTTGTATAGTAATGGAAGAACTACGGATTTTTCTTTTTAGATTTTATTTATTTGAGAGAGAGAGAAGGAGAGAGAGCGAGAGTGGGGGATGGGAGAGGCATAGGAAGCGACAGACTCCCCACTGAGCAGGGTGCTGGATACTGGACTCCAAGGACCCCGAGACCATGACCTGAGCCAAAGTCAGACACTTAACCAACTGAGCCACTCCAGGCACCCCAAGAACCACAGGTTCTAAAAATATAAATAGGAGAATCAGAGGGAGCAGGTTTATGAGAATAGTGAGAACTGAACAATTCCAGGAGAGAACCAGGAAACAGAGAAGTAGTAGCAATGGAAATACTTCTGTAGATGTCTGATCTATCTTCATTATTCCACTTATATGAAAATTATTGAGCTGTGTATGTTGGGGAGAGTAACTTCTATATTAACCACCCTTTTCAAGAGCACTAAACAGCAACAAAAGCAGGTTTTGCTTGACACAGTAGTAATTACAGGCATGACAATTAGACGCCGTCGGATCTATACACTTACACATCTTGTCAAAAAGTCTTTTTATTTCATGTATTTTTCTAAATATCATTCATTGCATGCCTTGTTTCTTATAGCTGAGACCACTGGTGAAAATCTTAGAAGAGCAAGACTACTAGGCTCTGGAATCTCAAATTTTGACTGTTGTCTCTCAAGCATGGTCTAGAAAGTATTCAGAGTTACCGGGCATTCATGGATTCTCTGGACATGGGAGTATTAATCTCAGCAGTAATCAGCAATGTTGATATACTTTAAAAGACATATGAGAAAGAATCTTCCATGGTATATCAGATTATCATATATACTTTCCCTTATTATCTATTATATCCTGTTTATCATCTCTAAAACCTTAGAATTAAGTTTTATTTTAGGTTTACTAATTTCTGTTTTACTATGTTGTATTATTTCTTGCTAACTTCTCAAAACTATTGGATTTAACAAATTTTCAAAGCATAATGTTTTAGTATGCATATTTTATTAGGATAGAATACTTTAAGAATAGGCTATAACAATATTATATTCTTTACCAATAAACTCCAATGTATAAAAATAAATCACAGAATATAACATTTTTTTTTAAAGAGTTTATTTATGTGACAGAGAGACAGCCAGCGAGAGAGGGTACACAGCAGGGGAGTGGGAGAGGAAGAAGCAGGCTCATAGCGCAGGAGCCTGATGTGGGACTCGATCCCAGAACGCCGGGATCACGCCCTGAGCCAAAGGCAGACGCTTAACGACTGCGCTACCCAGGTGCCCCAGAATATAACATTTTATCGGGGACTTTTTTTTAAGACTAGAATTCCAAATATTATGGAGATCTCTGAGCAGATGTTTCTAAAGTTCTATGAGAAAATACCTATTTTTGGTTATTAGAGTAATATTATAAAGTCCAACTATGTTGCTTTTATATTCCATTTTAACATTACTGTTTCATAAGCATTCTTAAGTACTTTTAAAAGTACCATTAAACTACTACGCCTATAGTTCATTGAAAACAGATGCTCATAGTATATTATTTAAAATACTGAAAGAACTTGGAGACTACTTTGTAGCAAATTCAGTAATTGGTTAAATTGATTGTTAAATAGTTTTAATTCAGTAGTGTATAATAAATGTAAAATCTTTGTTAATATTTAAGAAAATCAGATCCAAACTGTGGAAATCAGTCATCCTTATAATACGGTCCAATCAGAGAGAGTTTGGAATTAGAGACAGGGCTGAAACAGGATCCTGAAATATTGTTGCTTCACAAATCAATTTTCCTAAGTCATTGCTACCACAAACCTGCCCCGCTTTTTTTTTTTTTAATGTTATTACCCTGTTTTTCAAGACTATCATTTAGTGAAACTTCACTTAGCATTGGTTAGGCATTTTGTAGATACTGAACCAAATTTCTGTCCAACAGAATTTTATCATACATACTACAAAAGCAGTTTAAAACAGTTGTAATAATGACATTCAGGAGAAACAATGGCCAAAACCTAATTATTAATTTTGTGTGATGGTGACTAGTTCTTCGTCCCTGCCTCTTCTCTTCTGATTCTTGCTTACCACAACTATAATTCCAATTGTTAAAGACAGAAGATGGTTTCTATGCTTATGGAAGAATAAGGCTAACCCTTAGGGAAGGAAGCCCTGAAATACTGAGATCAAAATTTTGAAAAATAAAGGTGAAGCATACATATTGATTATATATTACATATACATTGCTTCAAATGACAAATATTGGCTATATATTTCCTACTCATACAGAATTTTATGCCTAGTATATAGATCTGTGTTGATTAAGATCTTTAACTTTTCCTTATTTGTAATGTCTATGACTCTGGCTACTTGTTAATATTTTTACAATTTTGTTTTATTTTTAAAGATTTACTTATTATTTATTGAGAGAAAGAAAGAGAGAGAGTGAGCGTGGGAGGGGCAGAGGGAGAGAGAATCTCAAGCACACTCCACACCGAGCATGGAGCCCGACTCAGGGTTTGATCTCATGACCCTGAGATGATGACCTGAGATGAAACCAAGAGGCAGACATTGAACTGACTGTGCCGCCCAGGGGCCCCTAAGGAGGATATAAAACACTATTATGAAAAAGGAACAAAAATAGCTTGGGATTCAATTCATACTTTTTGAAATGTTATGGGTAGCAGAAATGAGAAAAGTATATCTTTGACACAGTGCTAAATACAGTTTAAAATACAGTTGTAGGGGCACGTTTAATATAATGCTGCTATAGACAGTGGGGTACATATATCCCTTTGAATTAGTGTATTTGTATTCTTCGGGTAATAGTGTAATTGCTGAATTGTAGAGTAATTCTATTTTTAACTTTCTGAGGAACCTCCATACAGTTTCCCAGAGTGGTTGCATCAGTTTTCATTCCCACCAACAGTGCAAGAGTGACCCCCTTTCTCCACATCCTCACCAGCACCTATTGTTTCTTGTGCTATGGATTTTAGCCATTCTGACGGGTGAGAGGTGATCTCATTGTAGTTCTGATTTGCATGTCCCCGATGAGAGATGGTGAGCATTTTTTCATGTGTCTGTGAGCCATCTGCATATCGTCTTTGAAAAAATGTTTATTCATGTCTTCTGCCCATTTTTTAACTGGATTATTCATTTTTCGGGTGTTGTGTTCAAGTTCTTTATAGATTTTGGATACTGACCCTCATAAGTCATTTGCAAATATCTTCTCCAATTCCTAGGTTGCCTTTTAATTTTGTTGTTTCCTTTACTGTGCAAAAGTTTATTTTAATGAAGTCCCAATAGTTTATTTTTGCTTTTCTTTCCCTTGCCTTTGGAGACCTATCTAGAAAGAAGTTGCTATGACCAATGTCGAAGAATTTATTGCCTGTGTTCTTCTCTAGGATTTTTATGGTTTCAGGTCTCACATTTAGGTCTTTCATGCACATTGAGTTTATTTTTGTGTGTGGTGTAAGAAAGTGGTCATGTTTCATTCTTCTGCATGTTGCTGTCCAGCTCTCCCAATACCATTTGTTGAAGAGATGGTCTTTTTTTTTTCCATTGGGTATTCTTTCCCGCTTTGTCAAAGATGAATTGTCCTTATAGTTGTGGGTTCATATGAAATGTGGTTCACATTCATCTCTTGATTACCGATTTTACATTTTCAGTTCTCATATTCATTTATAACTTTTCACAGAATATTTCCTCAGTTTAACTTATGCAGTGTAGCATGCAATATATACAGGTGCTATCCTACTTTAAATAACACAGCTAGCTAACTTTGTGACTATCAATTTTCAGTTATTTTCCACTTGGGGACATTAATTTTTTTCACTGAACCCCATTATAATTTAAGGTGTAGTACAGTATACAGGTAGATAAACACACATATATATAACATACACATCTGTGCCACACACACGAATACATTTAGACTTATTTCTTTATTCTCAGTTGTCTAGGATATGCACTAATTTATGGGAAAATAGTTCTTCTAAAAGTTTTTGGTAATTGCTGGTAGATTAAAAATGCTATTGTCTTCTTAAAATATTCATCATGCCAGCGTATTATAGTTCTCTATACTACATTTTTTCCATGCAGCAAAATTTAATTTTGAAATTATGTATGCTTAATTTTTTTCCAATGTATTTTTTTCCAATGTATTTTTTATTTCTTCGTTAATCTAAATCATTTTCACTATGCCTTTTATGACTGTAGATGAGACTTAAAAGGAGTCACATTGAGTACTTTTTCAGTATATACGTTTGTTTAAAAAATTTTAAATTTTATTTGTCAAACATTTTTTTCTGCTTGAGATTTACTATAGTATATTTGGTATTAAAGAGAGTTAGTTCTGGAATATTTATATATGAAAATAAATTGAATACCTTCAAGTTTATGTCCTATACATAATTTAAGAGCTATTTCTCATGTAACTTATATTTATTCTTCTGAATATGCCATCAATAAAATCAATTTCTAAATTCTCAGCATATCAAATTATCACACTAGCTTCTTATCTAGTGCCCTTTCCTTCTTGTTATTTCTGAGTTTACAGAGTGTTTGTAATTAAAATCATGGTTGGCTTCTTTCTTACATTTGTTCTACTACACAAATCATGAACACTTAACCTGTGAGAAGAAGGTCATGTATGTAAATAATTACTGATAAAAACAAAATCTAACTATTTGTATTTCCTTACCTAATATTTCCAAAGTTGCATTTTTAGCTATTCTTGAATTCTCTTAATATCTTCAGGTTGTTACAATAATAGTACATGTTTTCTGTGACTCATAAATCATGGATAAAGTATTTAAAAATGAAATGCTTCAGGTTAATATTGTGTATCAGGTTATATCATGAGTGGAAGAGCAAAATATTCGAACACAGGAGATAGGAGCTCTACATGCTAATCTTGAGTCTAGAGAGATTTAGCTGCCATTTTTTGAGTAAGTCTTGCAATACAGTTAGTTTGCAATATTCTTATTAGTAAAATGCAAATGTTAGGCTATGTCTAAGCCAGCTCTTATTTTTGATAGTTGTTTTCTTTATCCTACAATATCCTACTGTAAAGCACTTAGGACTTCAGTGATTCATTAAGATAACAAAATTCAATAGATATCCTAGAACCAAGATGATACAGTCTTTCTATAGCAACCAAAATGTGACGTTTTCAAGTTTTATATTTACCATGCAGCTGGCTGCAAGCTAAATGACACGGAGCTAATGTTTGAGGACTCTGAACAAAAACAGTTCTTAACTGTAGGACATGCTACAGGTCAAGGTGGAGATTTCATTACATCAGGTAAGTCAGTTCCTAAGGCAAGAGGTTAGCAGGAGAATTCAGGGAGATGGAGGAATAATGTTGAAGATATTTTAGGTGATCCTTGATTTTCTGAGTCAGTTTTTTAAAAATCTCAATAGGATGAGAAACAGCTGAATATACAAGAGCTATCAAATTTTTTTAACACCCCATCATCTCATGTGTCATTCAGTTCCGTTCAACACAATTGAGCAAATGTGTTTTTCTGATACCTATGCAAAGCCTTGCATTACAGTAGGTATTTGGAATATGTGAATTATGCATAAATATTACAATGAGAGGCAGGCTAATGTAGTGGTCAGGAACCCAGATTTGGAGGCAACTTGTGTTCAATTCCAGCTCTGCCGTCATTATCTGTGTGACATCACTAACTATTCTTCCTCATCTTTTAAAGTAGGGATAATACTAATGCCTACCTCACAGAGTTGCTCTGAGCGTCAAGTGAGTTAAAATGCATGTAAAGTATTAAGAACACTTCTGTCAGTAGGATTTTTTAGAGCCTTAGCCAGCATTATCATTATACATGATCCTTACTTCTCTTTTGAACTTACTTGCCATTTAATTGAAGAGGGATATATACACTATAAAAGTGTTATTAAATGTATATATACATTAGCAAGCTCTTTTAGGCTTAAGTTGTTCCTCAAGTTCAAGGACGCAGTGAGTCAAATAGCTAACTTTAAATTATTTCCTAGTTTTATGTTTCCTTATATTTTAACACAAACTGTTCTTTATTACCATTATTTCCTTCAAGATGAGTTTATAGTTTAAAAAAAGTATTGTTCAATGTACAACAATTAAGTAACTTTCTTTTTTCAACTCTGCCCACTTCATTGCCTTAAGGTCACATCTTATCACTCCAGCTTGCCTGGGCAATAATGTTTGGCTCATAAGGCATTCTCCCAAGGAGGCAAAAGAGTTCATTTATCTATGAATCATTGTTCTATATAGAACAGGAATCCAAACCACATAATCTATGCCCTTAACATCGATTTACAATAACTGAAAGTGTTTTCAATCACAATTTGAATTGCTTTTTTATAAACTAAGTAGCATTAGCAAAATGATAGCATTGCAATCATTCTCTGCATATTAATGTGCGATTTCTATTGAAAACAAATAGCAATGCAACTTAATAAGGTGATCCTGAAAAACTCTTAAACAGAAATTATTGGATACCAACACCCTCCTCTCCTATACACAGAAGAGCTAGAGCTTATGGTTACCAACATATGCCTTAAGTTTTATACTCCCATTGCATTTTAATCTTATCTGATCCTGAGAACCTGTGGAGTAGGAATTAGCATTTTAATTCCTATTTTACCTAACAACAAGTCCATGATCAAAATGATTTTGATTTGCCACTGCCATAAGACTGACGACTGCGTGGTCTTGACTTAATTTTTTTTACACCACTTTGAGTCTATCATTAGTTCTCAATCTTGGCAACAATCACAATCATTTGATGAGCTTTAGAAAAAAAAAACACTCTTATCTGCCCCATTTCCAGATTAGTGGAAATAAAATCTGAGCATAGAGATTGGGTATTGATAGTAAAAAGAACAGCAATTAAGCACGTTTCTAATTCCAATGTGCCAGTCAGTTTTGAAAAGCAGTAGGCTTACAGTTACATTTATTTTCAATAAACCTGGCTGAATGAACACCAGTGTGGGAAGGTGGGGAAAGCAACTCCTAAAATGTAAAACAAACCTCTAACCCACACAGATATATTAAAGCATAATATGTAGCTAAGAACTGCCACAGGTGGGAAAGGAACACCATAGAAGTGTTTACACCATGAGGAGAGCAGCAATAGTTGTGTCCCTAGGAGACAGATATTTTTACTAGGGTAGTGGTTGTACTTAGTAAAGAAAACAATTGTTCTTTCAAAAACTGAAACATTCTCCTTTAATGATTAATTTTTGTCATCATTCCTTGGGGGGATTCTGACTTTTCCATCACTTGCCCTTTCTATTCTACATCGTATTTCCATTACTCATTCATTTTTTTCTTTGCAATTTTTCAAATGAATTCCTTGCTTTCATTTTATAGCATCAGCTTGTCCGTGTTTAAAATGCTCTGTAAAGAGTCTTGAAATCTTAGGGGAAAACATGCAATAGCAGTCTAATCAATCAACCACAGAACACGGAGCTATGTTGGGACACTGTACTTGGAGTGTTAATAAGAGCCTTGAGTACTCATTTGCCCAGACTGTGGTTTTTCAACAAAAATATAGACAGGTAATCCATTCTGCCAATGCCCCTACAAGAACCCTACTATCCCATTGCTAGCCAATAAAACATGTCCTTTCTCTATCCAGAATGCATGGTTTATCCTCTTCTACAGTTTTTACAATCACCACGATCTAGAAGAGCTGAAGCGCTTTTGCTTAGAGGCATATTAGAAAAGCAAATCTTAATGTTTATCTCCTCCTATTCTTTAACTGGGTGGTTTTATTCAGTCTTGAATGTGCCTGCATCAATTAACTTTAAGCCACTGAGAAAATCTTTGCTGGTTATTTTGGAAACAAGCAGAATAGGTCACCTAGATATGTGGTCCATTTGAAGTTTAGTATGTGTAGGGCAACAATGTGCAAGCTTTGAGACTTTACTGAAGTTCTAAAGTTGCAACAAAGAAAGTTGTCTGGTGTTAGTAAATACTACTGATGTGGAAATATTGGGGTTTGGAGCCAACTGTCAAGAAAGAATTCTTGACACTTCTTTGCAGCAAAAAGGTGGTTTTATTAAAGCACAGAGCCAGGACCCGTAGGCAGAGAGAGCTGCACTGGGATTGTGAGGAGTGGCTGATTATGTTCGTTCAGGTTGGGAGGGGGTTAGGGATAGCATAAGTCTCCAAGCAGTTTGGAAGGAAGGTCTCCAAGACCTTGAGGGGGCCATCTATTGTTAGGAAAAGGTCATTCATTACTGTCTAGTAAAACCTTAGTCATGAGACCCTTCAAATGTATATCAGTGGGCCATATGCTTAGAGGAGAATTGTTAACATAAATCTTGGGGGGGGGGGCAGTAGAGATAAAGGAAGTTTCCAAAGGAATTTTTGTATGTTATAGTAGACTCACAGGATCCTGGAGGTTGGGATAATGCTAAGTTAAGATTGCTTTTTGCCCTTAGCAAAATGTCAATGTCAAGGCAGTTGAGTTTCTAGAGGAAGGTCACTCTGTCTCAAGGACTTGTCAATGGGCTCTAAGTTGTAAGGAAAATTTTTTTTGGCCTTTGTTCTCCATATCACTACCACTACCACCACCTAAAACAATTATATTTATGTGGCATTGACTAGAAATTTTTTTGCTTATTGAAGAAAAAAAATCTTTTTTTCATACAAAGTCTTAAAAAAATGTACTTAAAGGATGACCAAGGTCCTCTGCATTTTTAACAGCAATTTTATTTCAATATGAAGTTTCCTTTAAAACTCTGGGAATTTGGTTGTTATTTGTTTCATTTTGTTGTGCTTTTCTGTTAGTCTTTTTTGTACTGTTCTTGCCCTAAATTAATTTTCATTAAGTTTATATCCTGGGATATTATTTTGATTAATTTTCCAAGCTTTACTTCACACAGCCCTTGTTGAAGATTTGACCTGTATAGAGATGTTGGATTAATAGTATAAAACGCTTAGAGAAAACTATTAGGAGAAAAAACACTTTAAAGTACAAGAATGGTACACTCTCTGTACTTAGGTGAATATTCAGTCCTGAATCCTATAGCACATTGTACCAGGGAGCAAAGAGGCATTTTAAAAAAATAATAAACTGCACCATTAGTCACTTGCTAAATGCCACATTGGCTCTGAAGGATGTGCATCTGGCCGTCGAGTTAACTAAACAAAGATTCGGGCATTATTTTCTGAAGCATCTTATCTTCGTTGTTCCAGGTTATGATATAGCAACATGAAGAGAGTTTGGAAAGAGCAATATTGACTTCCATTTCTGAAAAAAATTGTAACATTTCCATATGAGTGGGTTGAATTTAGAAGTACACATGTCATGGTTATCATGCTTTTTGATTATATGATTAACTGCTTATGACCTCTTTCACAAGTGAGTATAAGTATGCTCTATACAGAGTACATTTCCAATATGAAATGTTAACATTTAATTCTGTTTCTGTTCAGAACAGAAGACAGATTCCCCATTTTCTTTCCAAACATTTTACCCATTGTGTAACTTAAAGATCATTTAGCAAATAACTTATGGTAGCTCTCACATCCATCATTAAATATCTCAGTCTGATTTCAGTGGCACTTCTGCTTAGGGAAGGAACGCAGAATAGACCCCCATTGGTGCAGTATTTTACTGTGGCAAAACTTCTGTAGCCTGTGGTTTGGAAAATAAGGCTCAATTTTATGACTTTTTTGCTTCACATGGAAGAGGACATAGGTTTTTAAAAAATTCATTTTTCAGTCTTTTTTTTAAAATAGAAACAGACTCCCCACTCAGCAGAGAGCCCAACTCAGGGCTCCATCCCAGACCCTGGGATCATGAACTAAGCTGAAGGCAGACGCTTAACCAACTGAGCCACCCAGGCGTCCCTTAGTTGTTTTATTTTTATACAGTTTTCTCCTCACATTATAAAAATTGTAAGAAGATTAGTTGTCTGTAAACAGAATTTGATGTTATATATTTAAAGACCAATGAGAAGGGTGCTCACCCTACAATGTCATTGGTTGGACATAGTAGAGAATGGGGATAGTAATTAAGAAAAGGAAAATTTCTATATTACACTGAGTTAGAAAATACAGCATATGGAAACTTACCTTGGATATTAGTTATTACATTTTCAAAATCCTGATTTTCAGTGAAGATATACACTAATACTCAAAACTTTACATATGGGCAACATTATCTATGATCCATCAGACTATTTGCACATCTTAGAGTTGTATCATTTATGAAATTCACATGTACTAAAATGTGGATAAGCCAAATTAGCTGAATCTGAATATTTTAAAACATGATTTCAAATTTCAGCTTTAAGTGATAGATAGTCCAAAACCAGTGTTTTAGTTAATCCCCATATTTTAATTAATTTCCAACATTCAAAGGTTATCTTGTTATGATAGCAATTTTGGCAGTTAGCATTGAATTTTTTTCAAGTTGATCTAATTACAGATACTTCACAGTTCTATATGCCATATTTTACTAAAATTTAAAAATTTAATAAGAAATGCTATTTTCTGGGACTGCCATAACAAACTTCATAAAACTACCTAAGTTTATCATTTCACGGTTCTAGAGTCTAGAAGTCTGACATCAAGATATCAGTAGGGCCATGCTCCTGCTCATAGCTCCAATGCAAATGTATTCCTTACTTCTTCTAGCTTCTTGTGTTTGCTGGCAATCCCTAGCATTCCTTGGCTTGTAGATGCATTGAGCTAGTCAGTTGGCCATCTTCTCCGGGTATCTTTCCATCGTCTATCCAGATTGCCCCTTTTAATAAGGGTGCCAGTCATATTGGGTCAGAGCCTACCCTAATGATTTCATTTTGATTACCTCCATAAAGCCCCTATTTCCAAATAGTGTCACATTCTGAGCTACTGGGGTTTAAGACTTCAGTGTGTGTGTGTGTGTGTGTGTGTGTGTGTGTATTTTATAATATTTTAAAATATATATATATATATATATATATATATATATATATATATATATATTGGAGTGGGGACAGATACAATTCAACTCCTAACAGCTGCCTAAATGGGGGGGGGGGGGGAAACAATGTATTAATTCTCCTTGACAGATTTGGCAATACTTTTGAGAATTTTTTTAAAAATCCAAACCTCGGGTGCTTGGGTGGCTCAGTTGGTTAGGCACCTGCCTTTGGCTCAGGTCATGATCCCAGGGTCCTGGGAGCAAGTCCCACATGGTGCTCCCTGCTCAGCAGGGAGTCTGCTTCTCCCTCTGACCCTACCCCCTCTCGTGCTTGCTTGCGCTCTCTTCCACTCACTCTTTCTCTGAAGTAAATAAATAAAATCTTTGAAGAAAAAAATCCAAACCTCTATTATTTCTTTTGGGGTAATTGTTACCCTAAAGTATTTCTTAAAATTCAATGCTTCCATTAACCTGAATCTTCAGGTTTTTATTATTCATATTAAAAAACTGGTTTTACCTGGCACTAGGTTCTGTCTTTGAAAAAGTAGAAGAAATTCATTTTTCCCCAGAGTAGACTAGGCTAGGGGAAGAGAGCTTTGAAAGCATCCCAGTCCTTAAAAATGACAGACACACACTTCCTTCTACCTAATGGGGATGAGGAGACACGGCATGTAGCTGGAGGAGACCCTCAAGCCACGTCAGAGAGGAGGAAGCGGTCTAAAGCATAGTTATGCCTTTCATTCTTATAAATTATTTCAAGTTTGTTAAGTTTTCAGGAATAGGTATCATTTATACATTTTATCATTTGTGTTTCTTTGGTCCTTAATATTTTTAAACTTCATTAGTCCAGAAAATTAAAGCATTAAACTGAGTAAAATGTATCCAAAATTGACGGTATAAAAAGGAAAAAATAGGGGCGCCTGGGTGGCACAGCAGTTAAGCGTCTGCCTTCGGCTCAGGGCGTGATCCCGGCGTTATGGGATCGAGCCCCACATCAGGCTCCTCCACTATGAGCCTGCTTCTTCCTCTCCCACTCCCCCTGCTTGTGTTCCCTCTCTCGCTGGCTGTCTCTATCCCTGTCGAATGAATAAATAAATAAAATCTTTTAAAAAAAAAAAAAAGGAAAAAATAGAGCTAGAAGACCACAGTAGCATTACCGAGAAAAAAAAATGTAAAATTTGTGATTCAATTTCAGTATCCTTTCCAATATATGAATATGCTCATGTTCTTGCCAAAAAAGGCACATGAAATCACCACAGAGGACATTTATTAGGACCCCACAATGTACTAAGTTAGGGTCTGGGTATGAATATGAATCAGATTTGCATCCTAAATTTAGAAGTTCACATTCCAGTAGTCAGACATTTCTAAAGACAAATAATTATACTGTAGTTGTGAAGAAAATCTATATTTGATACATGAAAAACCTGTTGCTTTGAGGTAATAGTTATCACATATCCAATTACAAATAACCAGTGAAAAATGTCTAAACCTAAATAATGTATGATCTTCAGATGTTAGTCTTCAACAACACGATTCCTTTATGTTGTCGGAAAATGAAAGCTCATTCCAACTACATAAACCGAAAATGGCCTTTGAAATATAAAGATGTTTTTCTTATGGTGACAATCATTTTGCTGTTAGTCTTGTATTACTATACAGTCCTATAAGTATATTGTTTTACACTGATAATTCAGGGCTTCTTTAATGACTTCCATTGTAACGATGAATTTACATTTTAAAGTTGCTTAACACACTGTTCCATAGGGAAAGGGAGGGAAAACTGAAGGGGAAGAAATTAGAAAGGGAGACAAACCATGACAGACTCTGGACTCTGGGAACCAAACTGAGGGTTACAGAAGGGAGGGGGTAGAGGGATGGGGTAGCTGGGTGATGGGTACTGAGGAGGGCACACAAGGTGATGAGCACTGGGTGTTATACACAACTAACAAATCACTGAACACTACATCAAAAACTAATGATGTACTATATGTTGGCTAGCTGAACTTAAAAAAATTCATATAAAAAAATAAAGTTGCTAATCAAAATGCATCTTTTCACCAATTTACATTATTATTCTCTATCACATTGTCAGAAATCTTGAGTTCATTACACTTACTGTGAAAATAGATCTAAGCCCAAAGGTTCATATTGTAAATATTGTAAATTTGCTCTGGTCTTGAGAGAAAGAAAGGCGGGCAGAAAACCCACTACGTAAAGTTGTTCAACATATTAATGTTCTAATATGTAGAAAAATCACATTGTGACCCAAACTGTCAGAGTCTCATTGGTTTCCAGATTGCAGCAAGATTTTTTTAGTGTTTTATATAGCCTCGTCTTTACTTACTGCCATGTTTCTACCTCCTCACTTTTAATCAGTATCACTACACTGTCTGAACAATCAAAATTTAAATTGTTTCATAACTATTCAAGCATAGAGCTTTTTATGTTCCCTAACTATGAAATTCTCTGTGATTATTTCTAGTAAGGACAGGTGGCTTTCTATTGAAAAAACAAGTTCCTGTAAGTTATGCTTTTGATTTTTTTCATCAAAATTAAATTGATGTATTTTGATAGTTGGCACATATTGATTTGCTATCAAATTATATCCCTATGATGTGCAACACTTTATATAAACGGTTTCTTATAAACTGATATACAAGCATCACTTTACTTTGCTGTTTATTTTATGAGACTACTAAATAAATCACTACAAAAGGAGAATATTTTTAAAGGAAAAAAACTAGTTTAAAAAAGCCCAGCAGAGGCATATAAAAGAGAATAGGGAAATAAAAAGACAAAATAATGCAAACTGATTCTTTTTTATGTGCTGAGGTAGGTATATGGAAATATTGCTAGCACAATATAAGCAACAAAACAGTTTGGTCAGTTTCAGAATCATCTTTTGACTATCTATGGTACTCTCCGGCACAGACAAAACAACTCCACTTAATATTATTTTGTGTGTATGTGTATGTGCGTGTTTACCAGAAGAATAGAATATGGAGTACATGGGTATAGTATAGCCAAGTTCCCAGAACATTTAGTGTGAACATTTAGGAACACTATATTTTAGTAACTGGCCTTAGTGACTGGCCTGAGTGACTAAAAGGAAACATACACACACACAGACACACACACAAACAAAAAAACAAACATGTCCCAATATGAGGATATAATTGAATAACTGAATGGTACAGTTTGTACCTGGTAAGAGTGACCAAAAAATTGGGTAGGATGTTCATGACAAAGGATTTGGGATCAGTACTGGAAACTCTCTCAAGGCTAAAAGCCTCATGTATTTACTGTTTCTAAGAATCCCTGATCTCCATTGCTCGATGTCTAGTACCTTGGTGGGGGGAAAAAAAGTTTAAAATAGTTATTCTACTCATCCTCCTTGATTATTTCAGTTGGGAATAAAAGCCATCCCTGCTTTCCATCTTGGCTGGATGTAGAGAGTATTTGCTGTAATATATTAATGGCATATAAAAAATGAGGTCCAATGAGCTCAAAGTTATCACCTACTTTTTTCGGAGAATGAGACTTATAGAATTTGATTTTCAGACTATCTTGAAATGCTTAATGAATGAGATAGTTACATATCCACTTATTAGCACATTTTTCATCAGTATTGAAATGTTTTTTAACTCTTATTCTTGCTTTTCTAATATATATTTCTTCAGTTCAAGTACTCAACTCTTTTTGAAGTTTCACTTTCTTTCCAACCACACTGATGATTTGTTATGCCATTTTATCAGCCTTCTAAAAGTTCAAGAGAAATTGGGATGTAACCGTCACTTATTCAAATGTCAAAATTAAGCCAATTAAAGGAAAAAAGAATTCAGTGCTAAAAAGGGACAAAGACATTATTCTGAAAGTTTCTTCAACTCTTTTGATTTGTCATATTAAGCTATGTAGGAATATCTAGATGACTTAAAATTTCAGAACAGTTCCACATTATCTCAAATAAAGTTATTTTTCATCTACAGCTGTGAATCTCTCTATATGGAAAAGACATTTCAGGATGTGGCAATATTAGGAATGACAAAAAATAGTTGCTTTATAGACCGCTTAAAATTATGCATAGTAAATATAATCATTTTTTTAGAATTTCAAAGTATTCAAAAATCAACATCCAAATACCCTTTTTTATTTGGCATATTGTAGACTTAACCATAAACTCATGGCATTTAAGACCTGTGAAACACCACAAAGATTATCTAGCCCAATCATTTTTACCTATAGATAAGCAATCTATAGCCCAAAGATTGTCTCATTCAAGGCCACAGAGGTAGTTAGAGACAGAATTATTCATTCAGCCAAACATTCATTGAGAAAGGAACTAGTTTGAAAGAGCTGAAAATAGTCTCTGCCACTATAGAGGACCTTGAGCCAGTATTCTGGTAAAGACAATGGAACAGATCTATGGATGAATCATGGGGTGCTCTGGGAGTTCATGGAGTGGGTGGGGAAGGTCAATGTCCAGGCTTTCCCAGAAAGGAGATACAGAAGCCAAATGTTGCTGATGACTGAGTTTAACAAGGACAGGAGGGGAGAAAAGAGTGATCTGGGAAAGAAAATTGTGTGGATAAAAGCCAGAAGTTTCAGAAGAGAATGCCACCTTTAAAAAATTGCATACAATTTAATAATATTGATGCTAAGAGCTGAGTCAGTTGAGTGATGGTGTGAGATGAACCTGGATAGATAAATAGGCCATGAAATGACTTTAGATTTCTTTTTTCTTGGAAGGATATCGACTCATTGAAGCAATTTTTGCAAGGGAGTAAAAGTAAAATAGGCAATACAACATCTCAAAGTCAATTCTGAATTCAGGTTCTGAAAATGTATATTTTACAAGGTTTGTATACATTAAATACACTACTCTTGGTGCAAAGTCTTCAAAACTATCTTCTAACAGAACATTCTCCTATTATGTAAATACCTGCCTCTTGTACTAAGCAGGGGAAGTGTTAAAATAGGTGACAGGAGATATGAATAGCAGGTACTAATGGTCATCCTTGATCATAATTCCAAGAGCTAGAGCATGGGGGTACACACAAACACACATGCAGTATTTTCCCAGTCATTGATATAACTAAAATAATTCATCAACAGGGGTGCCTGGGTGGCTCAGTCAGTGAAGTGTCTGCCTTCGGCTGAGGTCATGATCCCAGGGTCCTGGGATCAAGCCCCACGTGAGGTTCCCTGCTCAGAGGTGAGTCTGCTTCTCCCTCTCCCCCTACCCCCTCGTCCACTCCTGTTCTCTTGCTTCCTCTCAAACAAAATCTCAAAAATAAACAAAATAAAATGATTTATAAACAACTTTAATTAAATACATTCATTCAGTAAAAAAAAATCCATAGTGTGTAGCCATTTCATTCATAACACTTCGATCATACTTTACATTAGAAAAAAAAATGAATAGTTTTCTAATTTTTCTTATGTAGATAGAAATGGAGATTTACTGATTTTTTTTTAAACTTGCTTAGACATAGTAGAAATGCAAGACTGGGCTGTGAAGTAGTGAACAAATGAAGATGTATGTTCAATTAACAAGTTTTTTAATTAAATTTTTTATTTGTGTATAGTTGACACATGACATTATATTAGCTTCAGGTGTACAGCATAGCGATTTTACAAGTTTATATGTTATGCTATCCTCGCCATAAATGTAGCTTCCATCTGTTACCATCTAATACTATTACAGTATCATTGACTATATTCCTTACGCTGTGCTTTTTATTCCCATGACTTACGCATTCCAGCTGGAAGTTGTATCTCCCACTCCTCGTCTTCCACTTTCCCATTTCCCACCCACCCTCCCGTCTTTCCAAAGAGGACATACAGATGGTCAACACACGTGAAAAAGTGTACAATATCACTTATTAGGGAAATGCAACTCAAAAACCACAATGAGATATCACCTCACAACTGTCAGAATGGCTAAGATCAAAAACAAAGAAATAAGTGTTGGTAAAGATGTGGAAAAAAAAAAAAAAAGAAAAGGAACCCTGGTGCGCTGTGGGTAGAAATGTAAATTGATGCAGCCACCATGGAAAACAGTATAAAGGTTCCTCAAAAATTAATAGAAATACCATATTTAGTCTAATAATTCCACTACTGGGTATTTACCCAAAGAAAACAAGAACACTAAGTCTAAAAGATCTATTGCCCCCATGTTCGTTGCAGTATTATTTACAATAGCCAAGGATATGCAAGCAACCTAAGTACCTATAGATAGATGAATGAATAAAGAAGTTGTGGTATACATACACACACACGAATATTATGCAACCATAAGAAAGGATAAAATTGTGCCATTTGTGACAACATGGATAGACCTAGAAGGTATTATGCTAAATGAAATAAGTCAGACTAAGAAAGAAATACCACATGATTTCACTCATATGTGGAATGTTAAAAAACACACAAAAAACCCAAAAAACAAAACGAATGAATAAACAAAAAACTGAATCAGACCTATAAATAGAATAAACTGGTGGTTGCCAGAGGGAATTTAACATTGTTTTTTAGATTTCTATAGTATTTATCTAACTATTCAGAGTCCTTATTTGGGGTGCCCAGGTAGCTCAGTTGGTTAAGCATCTGACTCTTGATCTCAGCTCAGGTTCTGATTTCAGGGTCTTGTCTCAGGGTCCTGAGTTCAAGCCCCACTGTAGGCTCCACACTGGGGATGGAGCCTACCTAAGAAAAAGTTCTTACTTGAAATTTTAAGTAATCTGAGAGAGTATTTCAATGCCCCATCATTTAAACATTCAACCACTTTTCATATGAAAACTATACTTTCGTTTTTGTTCCTTTAGAAGGAATAAATCTAAGATTTTATTTTTAAGTAATCTCTATACCCAATATGGAGCTGAAACTTACAACCCCAAGATCAAGAGTTGCACTCTCTATCAACTGAGCCAGCCAGGCATCCCTAGAGGGGATAGGGGGACTAGATAGAGAAGGGAAAGACTTAGGGAAGATAAAATTTGGCTACTTTCCTTGGAATGAAATATATTCACTTCCTCAGGCTTGACCCTCAACTCAATGAGAGAGTCATTAGTTATTGTGCTAATGATATTACCCTAAATACATTAACAATGTAATTCTTGTTGATATAAGAATAGGAGGAAAAGAAGAGGTCAGTACCTTTTTTTGGTAGAAAGATTATAAGCAAAAACCTGGAGGCAACTGGTGGGGAAGGCAGGTCTGTATGTACGATTTATTTTCCCTAGAGAGCTAGTGAAGCTTGGCCCACTTAAGGAGTAGTGCTGTTAATAAGGACAGACTTGCTGAGTGGGACCAGGGAAGCCCCGCTGTAAGTTCTAGTGCCAGAAAACTGTGGTCTTATGGATAATCAGTTTCATGGGGAAGACTTCAAGGCCATGGTTCTAGTGCCTTTACAGCTTGCTGGAGTCACACCCAAGTACTCCCTCTAATACCAGCTGGAAAGAAAATGTACTAGAAAGAACTACCACATAAAATAGAGGATGTCCAGTTACATTTGCATTTGAGATAATTTTTTAAATGTAAATATGTCCCAAATATTACATGGGACATACTTATATTTTTTTAAAAAAATCTATGTTTGATTCAAAGGTAAATGAACATACTATATTTTTATTGCAAAGTCTTGACAATTGTTAACATGTTTTCACAGTACCCAGAGGACAAGGAAACTAACTCAAAATGAATTCTGTTGTGGAATAAAGGCAAAGAAGAGTCCATTCATCCCTTCTTGGGGTTGAACCAAGCATTTAGAGCCCCCTACACTGTGACCAGGGGAGGGGGTTGAACTACTACAACTGCATAGTTTTCCCTAGTAAATAAATACATTGAAAAGGAAAAAAAAAGTTTTCCTCATTTCCAGTTAAAACCATTTCAAGTTGAGATATAAAACTTCATCCAACCCTCTGGGGGAAGGAGGAACAGGTCTTTAGTATTTTCCAAACTCAAGTTAATTTCTCACATTCAGAGCTTTGCTTTGGTTGATTTATATTTCCCCTCCTATCCTTTTTCTAGAGGGGAAATAAAAGATCTCTTCTTCACATATTTGTCTATGAAAATCTTAAGAGTTAAATGCCTTACTCATGTTCAGAGCTTTTTCATGTTATAAATTGAAGGACATGTAAAGAAATAGACCTGAATACAATGTACAAATGTTTAAGATTTTAAACTATAGTAGAGTCCCTAGTATAGAAGTTTATCTTATTCTTGGTCTTAATGCCTTTGGCCCGTAGATTCAACTGTTTTTGTTTTTGATTTATAATTACACTAATACTATGCACTCTTAAGTACAAAATACCCACCTCGCTTAACTGTTAATAAATTCTGTTTCACTCTAAGCTCTCCTCAAAGCACCCAGATTTATTGATGATTTGAGAGGAGTATTTGGGGGGCGCCTGGGTGGCACAGTGGTTAAGCTTCTGCCTTTGGCTCAGGGCGTGATCCCGGCTCAGGGCGTGATCCCGGTGTTATGGGATCGAGCTCCACATCAGGCTCCTCTGCTGGAAGCCTGCTTCTTCCTCTCCCACTCCCCCTGCTTGTGTTCCCTCTCTTGCTGGCTGTCTCTATCTCTGTCGAATAAATAAATAAAATCTTTAAAAAAAGGAGTATTTGGAATATTTCCCATATTTTAAAAACAACCATGGGTATCAGTCTATTTCTGTGATTTTCGGGGTCCCAAATTTTTATACTTTTCATGGCACACAAATAAATGCAATTTCAAGGTTTTAAAGATAGGGGGACATGCATGGTAAGTGACTGACAAAATCCATTGTGGTTCCACAGAAAGTACATTATTCTTACATGTTAAGTCGATTAGAGCTAATTCACTGTGGAAAAATGTTCAGATCATCTATTGAAAAAATCTAGTCATTCACCACTGACATAGATCTGCTTCCATTAGTGACTACTCTGGTTATGAAGATGAATAACATGCTTTCATCTTAGGAAATTATAAGGGCAACTTCTGTGTATTTAAATCCATCATAGGTTTCCCGGAGTACTAACAATTAGAAATGGAAAGGACTGTTTGGTCATCTCCCCCATCTTTCCACCTGGGCAGGCTTTTATTCTTAAGTAAATTCTTCATAGTCTAAAAGATCTTGCTGCTGGGAATTATTATAATGATAATAAGCATACTTGGCTCTGCTTAATTCCCCAATACTTTTATCTACGCCTCCTGGGAACAGCCTTGAGCAATTCCACGCGCGCTCTTCTCCCCCTTGGTGTGCCACCATTCAAATAATCGTAAGTGTTGATCATGCCCACCCTAACACACTTAATCGTATTTGGAAAAATGATTTGGATATCTTTTAGCAACTCTAAGTCTGCCAATCCTTCTAGCATCTTTGAAATTAATGAGAATCCTAACAGATGAACTTCTAGTAAAAAACAGGATTAATGGTCTTCATTATTATAAGAGCTCTTTTGAACATTTGAGGTTTTTAGTCAGGCGAATTCTAGTGGTTTTTTGTTAGAGATATGAAAAAATATGAAATATGCCAAGAGTATCTTCAGAAACATCTCTATTTCCATTTACACATTTTTCCTGCTCCAGCTTCCCAGGACTTGTGCTATTTATTTACTGCCAACTGCTTTTCGAGAGTGCTTTTTGTCCAAAACATCTCTCCTCCCAATGAAAAAGTCTTCTGTCTACAAAGAACTTACTTAATGGCTGCCTTGTGGATCGTAACAATATGTTCAGACCAAATGGTATTTGGTGACAATGCCCATCTTCCAAGAAATGTTTCCACTTGAATATAATCATGGCAATTTTAATTCTATTTAAAAATAATAGAAGAAGTCTAGGCAGGACAGAGAGGGGCACGTGGGTGGCTCAGTCAGTTAAGCATCTGACTTGGACTCAGGTCATGACCTGAGGGTTCTGGGATCAGCCTGGTGTTCTGCCTGGCTCTATGCTCAGCAGAAAGTCTGCTTGCCCCTCTGCTCCTTCCTCCCCACTCAGAGGGCCGCACAAATGTGTCCACATGCTCTCTCACATAAATAAAAAGTCTTAAAAAAAAAAGAAAGAAAAGAAAAAGAAATGTAGGCAGAGAATTAGTAGGAGGTAGGGGCACAGTTTAAGGGATGATCACAAGGGTGAAAGATCCTTCAAGATAGAGATTTTTGTTTCACTAATATATCCCTAGTTCCTAGATCCATGCATTCAAGTTCAATGGATAGTTTTTCTTTCAATAATTCAGATCATCATTGGTAGGGCAACTGAAGACAATACCACTTACTGCTTAACATTAAATCACTGAAGAATTTTTCTTGTCAACATTGTTATCTTCCCTGCTCATTACTCAAACACCAGTGTTTCAAGGCTTACTTGTGGGAAGGGAGTGGCTATGAAAATCCCACAGTGGTGCAAGGTGAAGAATTGCCTGTGAATGGTTAATATGTGCCAAACAGCCTTAACAACAATATAAAGGAGAATTCAAAGAGAATAGAGAAGTCACCCAGGGAAGCTCTGGAGAAAGTTCTTGGTCTGCTTAAGAGGTAATGTACTTTTCTAAGTGATCTGATTTGTGAGTTATAATTATTTATAGTAATCTTATCACACTATATATTTTTGTGGTTACCTGTTGCTCTCACTTCCATTTCTCATTTTGGTTTTTGAGTCTTCTCACTTTTGTTAATGTAGTTAAAACATTGCCAATTTTTTTTTTAACTTGTCATTACTTTCAAAGTTACTGTTTATTCTGGTCTCTATTTTATCTATTTCTGATTTTTGTTATTTCCTTCCTCTACTAAATTTCAGCTGTTTTGTTGTTGTTGTTTCAGTTACGTGTGGTGTTTATTTGAATTTTCTTAATGTGAGCATTTATAACAAATTTCACTCTAACATCTGCTTTTGCTGCATCTCAGAGGTTTTAGAATATTGTGTTTTGTTTGAGACATACTTTGTCATTTGATTTGGCCCATTGTTCATGTGGTAGTGTGTTAATATTTACATATTAAATACTTAACATTTATATTGTAGATTCCAGATTATTGATCTCTAGTTTTGTATCATTGGGGTTGGAGAATGTACTCAGTAGGATTTCAGTCTTCTTAAATTTGTAATATTTTTTAGATCTTTCTATGTGATTTAACCAGGGGATTCTTATGTGTGTACTGAAGAAAGTGTGTATTCTATTTGGTGTGTTTATATTTTATATATGTGTGTGTATATATGTATATATATATCTTAGAACCATGTATTCTGAAGTATGTTTGAAGTAAAAAAAAAAAAACTCAAAAACTGAGGGTACTTGTTTAAAATACAGCATATCAGAAGAGAGGTGGGGGATGGGTAAAATAGGTGAAGGGGATTAAAGAGTACACTGATCATCATGAGCACTGAGAAATGTACAGAATTGTTGAATCACTGTATTATACACCTGAAATTAACGTAAAACTATATTTTAACTATACTGGAATTAAAATAGAAAACTTAATTTAAAAAAGAGGTAATCTATAACATAAACTGAGAATCTGATTTAATTTATCCAATGATCAAGTAGATCTTTTAATGAAGTCATCAACTCATTGACAACATGGCTCAGCTTTGTCTTAACCAAAGCAGCTGATAAAACAGTGCTATCATTACCTGATTAAAGAGAGGGGTTTTATCAGGCCTGACACTAGGTACTCAAAATAAGTTATAGCCATGCTCTCTGAAAGCAATAGCTTTAAAAAGATGGCTGGTGACCATCAGAGGCAAAGAAGAAATTGAACTTTGTATCACACTGCATCTTTTCTTTAAAGAGAAGTATATTCAAATTCAAATCAATCTTATGTGTTCTGCTTTGAAAAATTGAACATAAAATTGCACACGGATTTTCACTCATTTTATTTACAAAGGGACATGTTCAAAGAAGGCAGGACATTCAAAATAAAGTAAACATTCATTTTAGCAGTCATAAAATTTTATAGCTATTGTCAAAATCAGACGACTTAA
Source organism: Ailuropoda melanoleuca (assembly GCF_002007445.2). NCBI lineage: Eukaryota > Metazoa > Chordata > Mammalia > Carnivora > Ursidae > Ailuropoda > Ailuropoda melanoleuca. The sequence continues at coordinate 98,781,683 of NC_048224.1, forward strand.
AATGGGAAGCTGTTTTATGTTTAAAGTATAGCTACGTTTGATCAATTAGGATTTATAGAGATGGAAATCAGTTTCTTTTATTTCTGCCACTAAGAAAAATGTGCATGAATTTTTATAATAGAATCTGTCAGTTGTCCTAAGTGCTGACCATCTCACTTAGATTGTTGAGAGCAGTATGGGGAAATTTTCCTGTCAAAGCATTCATTGTGATAGGGTAGGACTGGAAGACTATTACTAATGTCATGGGCAATGATTAAAAAAAGCTCTAGGTTTAATCCCTTCTGGCTTTATTGAAAGAACTACCAAAGTGACATAGTGTCTTAACCCACAGGCAGATTTATTAGGGTGGAAATCTCTCTTGCTTTGTATTTAATTAGCTTAGTCTGTGGAGGGAACCTGGTAGCAGGGAAATCTCTCACTCTTGACACAAAACATTCAACAATGAACCATACTTCAAGCTAGTAAAAGAGAGGCAAGGACATTTTAATAAATTAACTACTAAAGGAAAAAATATGGCTATCAGATCATATCTTTAGAGCAAGAACGTATCCCTACATCTTTATTGCTTAATTCAAAAGCTTCTGTTTGCCTGATTTTGCTTGGGACACTAAGTGGGAAAACAGGATAAATTGTGGCATATGGGATCATTGGTATTGCTGCAATAATCTAGACCCAACCTGTTACAAACCCAGTTATGGAAAATTGACCATAGTTTAATTTGTATATATCATCTCATTACTGAGTTACTCAACACCAGCAATAGAGCAAAACTGAATATTATGTATCAAAGGATATACAAATTTGAATAAAGAAAAAATTGAGGAAACTATCCAGATTCTTGTTAGGTTCATCAAGAAAATTGATAAATTTTAGTTCACCAAGATCCTAAGTCAAAGGCTGTACAATGTAAAATATAGGAAAAAATATATAAGCTTAATTGTGATAATCTGTAATATTGAAAAAATAGGTCTCAGATTTTTTTTTTTTACCATGTTATCTCAGAAACTTTTTGTCATCTCAGTGTACTTATGGGAGAACTCCTATGAATCACTAGCACAGGTAAGTATTTTAAGCATGGGAGAAGCAAAAAACCCCCAAACACCAAAAAATACTAACCAAATGAAAGAAGAGCCCCCAAAGAGAATACTCGGAACCAATTTAACAAGAGATGCAAGTTTAAAAAAAAAAAAAAATCACATATTGAGAGAAACTGAAGGTATGAAAAAGTGGATGCAATTTCAATTAAAATCTCAATGGATTAAGTTAATTCCAAGGTAACGTATGATTTTTGGTGCTATTGTAAATGGAATGGATTCCCTAATTTCTCTTTCTTCAGTCTTTGTTCACATATAGACATGCAACTGATTTCTGAACGTTGTTTTTGTATCCCGCCACATTACTGAATTGTTCTATAAGTTCTAGTAGTTTGGGGGTGGAATCTTTTGGATTTTCCATATAGAGTATCATGTCATCTGCGAAGAGAGACAGTTTGACTTCTTTGCCTATTTGGATACCTTATATCCCTTTTTGTTGTCTGATTGCTGTTGCAAGGACTTCATACGTTACCTCGGAATTAACCAGAGACATAAAGGATCTATATTCTAGAAACTACAAATCACTCTTGAAAGACATTGAAGAAGACACAAAAAGATAGAAAAATATTCCATGCTCATGGATCAGAAGAATTAACATAGTTAAAATGTCCATGCTACCCAGAGCAATCTACACTTTCAACGCTATCCCGATCAAAATACCAATGACATTTTTCAAAGAACTGGAACAAACAGCCCTTAAATTTGTGTGGAACCAGAGAAGGCCCCGAATCGCCAAGGAATTCTTGAAAAGGAAAAACAAAGCTGGGGGCATCACAATGCCGGATTTCAAGCTGTAATACAAAGCTGTGATCAAAGACAGCATGGTACTGGCACAAAAACAGACACATAGACCAATGGAACAGAATAGAGAACCCAGAAATGGACCTTCGGCTCTTTGGGCAGCTAATCTTTGACAAAGCAGGAAAAAAACATCCAATGGAAAAAAAACAGTCTCTTCAATAAATGGTGCTGGGAAAATTGGACAGCTATATGCAAAAGAATGAAACTTGACCACTCTCTCACACCATACACAAAGATAAACTCTAAATGGATGAAAGACCTCGATGTGAGACAGGAATCCATCAAAATCCTAGAGGAGAACATAGGCTGCAACCTCTTTGACATTGCCCACAGCAACTTTTTTCATGACACATCTCCAAAGGCAAGAGAAACAAAAGAAAAAATGAACATGTGGGACTTCATCAAGATAAAACCTTCTGCACATCCAAGGAAACAGTCAAAAAAACTAAGAGGTAGCCCACGGAATGGGAAAAGATATTTGCAAATGACTCTACAGATAAAAGACTTGTCTCCAAGATCTACAAAGAACTTCTCAAACTCAATACACGTGAAACAAATAATCAAATCAATAAATGGGCAGAAGATATGAACAGACACTTTTCCAATGAAGACATACAAATGGCTAACAGACACATGAAAAAATGTTCAAAATCATTAGCCATCAGGGAAATTCAAATCAAAACCACACTGAGATACCACCTTACAGCAGTTAGAATGGCAAAAATGGACAAGATAGGAAACAACAAATGTTGGAGAGGATGTGGGAAAGGGGATCCCTCTTATAGTGTTGGTGGGAATGCAAGTTGGTGCAGCCACTTTGGAAAACAGTGTGGAGGTCCCTTAAAAAGTTAAAAATAGAGCTACCCTATGATCCAGCAATTGCACTACTGGGTATTTACCCCAAAGATACAGATGTAGTGAAGAGAAGGGCCATATGCACCACAATGTTCATAGCAGCAATGTCCACAGTAGCTAAATCATGGAAGGAGCCAAGGTGCCCTTCAACAGATGACTGGATTAAGAAGCTGTGGTCCATATATACAATGGAATATTACTCAGCCATCAGAAAGGACGATTTCTCAACATTTGCAGCAACATGGATGGGACTGCAGGAGATTATGCTAAGTGAAATAAGTCAAGCAGAGAAAGACAATTATCATTATGGTTTCACTCATATATGGAACATGAGAGATTGGAGGATCAGTGGGAGAGGGAGGGGTGGAATGAAGGGGGGGTTACAGAAGGGGGAATGAACCATGAGAGACTGTGGACTCTGGGAAACAAACTGAGGGCTTCAGAGGGGAGGGGGCTGGGGGGATTGAGATAGGCTGGTGATGCGTATTAAGGAGGGCACATATTGCATGATGCACTGTGTGTTATATGCAAGTAAAGAATCATGGAACATTGCATCAAGAACTGGGGATGTACTGTATGGTGACTAATATAACAAAAATATTATTTAAAAAAATCTCAGTGGAGGCAATTTCAAAGTTTAAGTAATGGACAAGTTCTATTTTTGTAGTGTTAAGTGCAAGAGAACAAACAGCCAAGGGGCACCTGCGTGGCACAGTCCTTAAAGTGTCTGCCTTCGGCTCAGGGCGTGATCCTGGCGTTCTGGGATCAAGCCCCACATCAGGTTCCTCGGCTAGAAGCCTGCTTCTTCCTCTTCCACTCCCCCTGCTTGTGTTTCCTCTCTCGCTGGCTGTCTCTGTCAAATAAATAAATAAAATCTTTAAAAAAAAAAAAAAAAAGAAATAGCCAAGAAAATTGGGAAGAACTTATACTTAGGAATTATAGGACCATTTTTTAAGACTTAACATAGAATTATAATTGAGAGTATACTATAGTACCAAGAATAACAAACCAATGAAACAAAACTAGGCAGAAGGGACACCTGGGTGACTCAGTCAGCTAAGTGTTTGCCTTTTGCTTGGGTCATGATCTCAGGGTCCTAGGATTGAGTCTTACATCAGGCTCCCTGCTCAGCAGAGAGCCTGTTTCTCCCTCTGCCTGCCACTCCCCCTGCTTGCGCTCCCTCTCTCTAACAAATAAACAGAATCTTTAAAAAGAAAAAAATGGGGAAAAAAAAGAAATATCTTTAATATCTTTATCCAAACTCACACAATTCATGGAAGTCAATTCCAGGTGGATTAAAGATCTTAATGTGAATGAAGTTTCTAAAGAGAACATAGTGAAAATCCTCATAAAATGAGATTGGGAAACATTTTTAAAAACAAGAGGAAAAGAACCCCACAAAACCCTAATTAAGTTGGGCCATTACTTATATTAAGGATTCCTTTTTCTGAAAGGGATATCATTAGAGGATCCTATAGGCAAATCAGAATGTCTCACACTGCATATATCATTAGTTATCAGTATCATGAAAATGAAAACTACAATAAGATAATATATGCTTGCCATAATCACTAAACGTCAAGACAGAAAATGCTAAGTGTTGACAAGGAGATGAAGTAACTGGGTCACCTGAGTGGCTCAGTTAAGTAACAGACTCTTGATTTCAGCTCAGATCACCATCTCAGGGTGGTGAGATTGAGCCCGGTGTTGAACTCAGTGCTCAGCTGAGTCTGCTTGAGATTATCTCTCTCCTCTGCCCCTCCCCTCTGCTTGCAATCTCTAAAATAAAATCTTAAGATTTTCTATATTTCTGTATGAACAAAGCTAATACTCCACTAGGGAAAAGGTGTTCGCAGTATCTACTGAAAGCAGAACATAGGCAAAACTTATGAAGAAGCATTTCCATTCCCGAGCACATATCAAACATAAATCTCTACATTTATATAACAACAAAGACCTTTTGATGAAAGCGCTCAAAGCCGAACTATTTGTGACAGCCCCAACTACCCGTTAACAGAATAAACAAATACTACCATTTCTACAGCCGTACAATGGATACTCACAGAAATTAACAAAGCACTCCTACCTGCCACACTGTGGATGAATCTCACAAACACAGCGTTGAACAAAATAAGCCAGACAAAAAATAATTACCTACTTATAATCCATTTCTATAATAAACAAAAATCAGACAAAACCAATCAATTTTGAAAGAAGTGAGGTCGCATTTACCCTTCGGGAAGAGGCGGGTACTGCCTTGAAAGGACTTCTCAGGACAAGGATAGCTCTGGCATCTGATAACATCCCGCTTCCTAGTGGTAATACTTACACGGAAGTAAACAGCTTGCCTACCTTTTCAGAGGGGATACAGAAGAGGCCACGCCCGCCGTGAAGAACAACAGGGCCTTGTAGCAGTCACTCACTCGTCAGCTGGGATATGCGTGATGACGAGAAGGGAGGCTGAGCAAGGTCGAAGGAGCTCAGCGTAGAGAATCCCTCAGCCCTAGCACTCCTTCACTTCCTGTACTTGGTCTGTGCTCGGAAGCGCAGGTTACCACCTGCTTTTATAACCCCTTCAGGGGTATGTGATTACTGGTCATTCTTTGGCTCAGATGTATTCAATCAATCCCAGTTACTCCCGTATAAACCATCTCAGCTGCTAGTATAGGTGATTGGTTTGGTACATCAGCTTGGAAGTGATAAACTCTTAACAATTTGATATTAATAATTTAAAGAGGATTTGGCCGAAGGTAAAATTCTTAGACTTCCGAAGAGGCTGGAGGAATGCCGTCTATTTGCCGGTCTTTTCCGCTAAGACTTTAGTTTAAAAAACTACTTAAATAGGGGCTCCTGGGTGGCGCAGTCGTTGAGCGTCTGCCTTCAGCTCGGGGCGTGATCCCGGCGTTCTGGGATCAAGTCCCATGTCAGGCTTCTCCGCTAGGAGCCTGTTTCTTCCTCTCCCATTCCCCTGCTGTGTTCCCTCTCTCGCTGGCTGTCTCTCTGTCATATAAATAAATAAAATATTTTTTAAAAAATTACTTAAATAAAAAGAAAATGTTTACTTTGTTACTTAAAAATTACTATATTTTTTCTTAAGATGGTTCTTCTTTGTTTTGGAATCAATGGTTCTACTCTAAACAAATACGTTGATTCTTTTCTGTTGTTGCATAGTTATGTTACATAATTCAGGTTACCATTGAGGATATACCATTTTTATTGGCTATAAGCTAGTAATATTTTATTTTAAAATGGACAAAATGTATGTAGAACAGTTTTATGGTAAAATTTGATCTAAAAATGATTTCTATCAACTTTATAACCTATATGTAAGGTATTTAACAGGTTACAGTAACTGAGACCTGTATATCGTATAATAATTTTTTTAATGTATAACCATTTTATAAAGTATCTAACTGGATAGAAAATTCTTATTTTCTAGAAAATTCTTTTATTTTAAATATATTTTTTAAAACAACATACTTTGTTATTCTCTACAGAAAATCCATACATTTTTATACTAAATCCCTAGCTGTACTGTGCCATAAAATATTTTTTTAATAATAGGAAGGCCTTATTATTCATTAAGAATTGTTTATTTTGCATCCCACGGAATTGGAAAGTTCCTTCTTTTTCTCTGGACTTCTCCAGGCTTAATTGATTTTGCTTGTAAACACCAAGCTGTCCAGGTGAATGGCATTATATTTTATGTTTTCCTTCTCTACAGCTACACTTGTTACCTATTGTTCTGGTATCCCTTCTGTTTAACACCTTGCATTTACAGAAGTATCCTGCTTGCATGATGTTATATAATGACCCTATACTTTGCCTCTCTTTCTTCAAGTATCTGTCATTTTTTATCCATGTGGGGATACCACATAGCAAATGCTATGGGAAGGAGGGGAAAGTTGGTGTGGGATGGGAAAGCAAGAAATTTCGAGAAGGCAGAGATGAGAAAGTATCTTCATACATTAAAAGAAAATTTATTTGGGCAGTGAAAATGTTCAAAGGGAGAATTAGCAAAATTTACTATTTGGGAGAGGGTATGACAGGTCATTATAATTTTGTTCATTTGTGTTGTATATTTTTGTCATTTCTTTCAAATATTATCTTTGAAGATGTATCATATGCCTAATGCTTTTTAAAAAAGAAATTTACTTGTAGTTTAGAACTATGTTTAAAGTTGATATTAGTTTATGTAATGATAATTTTACAATTAAAATTTCAAATCTGAACATTTGGATACTGAATCTCTTTTATCTGATTTTTCTGCTAATACTTATTTTTTCTTGTAAACTTTTCTTTCTTTCATACCTTAACTACCACAAGGTCAAGCTTACAGGGGAAGTGATGAGACAGCAGATTGAGGGCTGTAATGTGGAAGGAGGGGCAATGGAATTTGTTTCATCTACCATAATCTGAAATTCAATGAGCTTAATATAAAGATACAAATGTGTATCTTCCAGCCCTACCTGTACTCTCTCTTCTCTTGTCTGCCACACTCTTGAAAACACTTTCTACTTTCTTCTCTTGAAAACACTTATTCAAACACACACCTTCCACTTGACTAAGAACTTGTAGAAGTTTATTAAATAGGTGAGTGTAACAAGAAGTAAAGGTAACTGAATGAATTCACCATTAAATGAAAAGGCTAGAAGCAGGTCCATGTGTGTACTGAACAAATTACAGTGAAAATCTGTTTTTTAGTTCTCTATATTAATTCTGACACTACTGTGCCAGCATTTGATTTGGTAGAATTCTTCATATTGAACTATTCTTACAATATTCCTTAAGAAAACATTCTCTTTCAGTTCAGGTAAGGAAAGATAAAGTATAGGACTTTTTTTTTTTCCTTCTTGGTATTATCACTTTAATGTAGAAAAGTTTTATATTATTTACCTATTCCTTAAAATAGTTTTGCTATATTTTTCCTCTACATTTAACATTTTTATTTGATTTTTATAAAATGTCATGTCTACTAAATTTAAAAAAAAACTAGATACACTGTATCTCTTATTTTTGATCATTTGAAGTCTGACACCATGTTTAAAAGGAATTATTTAGTAGGAATATCAAACCTTTGCCTTGAAAGTTCAAGCTCACTTTGATATGTGTATAGATCTAAAACGTCCATAAAAATCAAATACTGCAAATGATTCAGCTTGTTATATTTAAATGAAGATGTGCATATATTTTAAACTAAACTGAAACATAAATAAAATATTCAGTGACTCCATCAACTTAAATTTTATAGGGCATACATAAATAGTTGTTTGTAGAGCAGGTAATAAAGTGAAAATGTAGGTAGAGAATGACTATAAAAACGAGCATGGTGATGGACGTGGGGGAGGGTATATGCTATGGTGAGTGCTATGAATTGTGTAAGACTGATGAATCACAGACCTGTACCCCTGAAACAAATAATACGTTATATGTTAATAAAAATAAATAAGTTTTAAAAAATAAAAAATAAAAAAATGAGCATGGTAAGTATTATATATTCATTATACATATTGAGCTGAATCATATGGGGAAATAGTATTAGGAGGTAACAAAAGTCTCAAAATGTATTAACAATTATTATTTTTTTTTTTTGGTCTTTGCTTCCTATAATAGCACCAGGCACTAAAATAACTTAAATAAGATTACTTTAAAATCTTTGGAAACTTGAAACTTTTCTCCACTAAATTTGACCTTCGTGATAATTTGGATCTCCATAGAGTAAAATATTTAAACACATCTACATAGAAAACTCTAGGAGCAGTTTTTCTTCTTTTTTCCCCCTATATTGATAATTTGAAAATGAAGCAAATTTTTAAAGACAACATGATGATATTTTTAAAAATTGACTAAAATAGTCAACGTTTATTTATATTTTAATTGGAACAGATGTAGACCAAACCTGTTTTCATCCTCTAAATTTATTGTGATGTATAAGTTTCATTCTTATGATGCATGTAAGAATAGGCTAGTCAAATTTAGTTCTTTATTTTTTCATTTATGTTAGATTTAAAATCATTAAAGAATCAGTTTAATTTTATACTCAAATACAAAATCATTATTACTTCCATTTATCACAATTATTATCAGAATTAATAGGTTCAAGAAATATTTTCAGATTCAAGTATTGAAAAGAAACATATTTCCTCTAACTCTCAGCTGGAAAATGTATCACTTTTATAAACATTATCATTAATAGCCTTTTTAAAAATGCATTGATCTACTTTTTATTTTCTTTGCGATCGCTAATTTTTTTCTGCTTAACTATCATTAAACAATGCTTCCAAAATGCAATCTCTTCTGTCTTGCGGTGAATTGGTTAAATGTCTTAAAACTATAGAATTCCTTTAATATTATAAAAGTTGACAAAGGAGCCTCCATTGACAGGATTTAACTCCTCAACATAGTTATATTAATAAATGAAAAAGACAAAATTTATTCTCAACATCAACCTCACACAAAAATAATCCCTAAGAGGGGTGCCTGGGTGGCTGAGTGGGTTAAAGGGCTGACTTCAGCTCAGGTCTTGATCCTGGGGTCCTGAGATCCAGCCCTGCATCCAGCTTCCTGGTCAGTGGGGAGACTGCTTCTCCCTCTGCCTGCTGCTCCCCCTGCTTGTGCACTCTCTCTCTCGCTCTCTCTCTCTTTCTCTCAAATAAAATCTTTAAAAATAAAATCCCTAAGAATACTTCAAGAGCAAGAAGATTACGTATAAAAGACTGTTTGGGAACATGACCTTGCAGTTTTGCATTATTTCCCCAGCATCTATAATGGTGCCTGGCATGTAGTACAAGCTCAAAAAAATACCTTTAAATGAATTTTGTTTAACCATTAACAGACTAAAACCACTTTACCATTATTACTGATTGACCCTCTGCCTATTAAATAAGTTGGTTAACTATTTTAAAAAGCATAGTGCATTGTCTTAGAGTGACACAGAGGATGTGGAGAAAATATAACATTACTTAAAAGTAATATATTACCATCTAAAAATATTAGTTTAAAATCAAACACAATAAGAAATTTCTCCTTTGGGTTAAGTTCTCCGATCCCTAGATATATTTTTGCTCCATTGGCTTTTATGTGTGCAAAGAATGAAAGTTTAAAGAAGCACTAAAAATGCCTGATAACCTCAGATGTTATGTAAATATATGAGCCATTTTGCTAAGGTTTGTAGAAATAGCTCCCATTTAATAAACATTCTGCACCAAGTGATATACCAAGGACTTACTAATATATTGTCCTATGTAACCCTCACGCTAATATATTAAGTAATATATTGTTAATTCTATTTTATAGATCAGCAAATCAAGGGAGAGATTAACTTTCCCAAGGTGTCATAGCTATTAATATCAGGAATTTCATAAAAACACAGTATTTAGCTCCAAAACTCATGCTCTAAATCATGTTGGCAAATTGCCTACTTTTATCACCCTTGACAGCAACTGGGCACAAAAATATAACATAACCCTCAGGCCAATGTTTTCTTCTTGCCATCTTGGTGCTGTCTGACTAGTAATAAAACTCATATTTTCATAATGCGACTAAGTGGATTTTTTTTAGTGAAAAAATACTTTCTCTGTTTTCTCATATTTATGCTATTTAATTGGTTCTACTTTTCTTTTCAATTTGAGATATTTCTACTTTCTATTTCCCTTTTACTTTTTATTAGAGACTCATCTGGTTATTTGTGATCATTTAATTCATTATTCAGTGCATTTGAACTATTGTATAAGAATATACGAAAGCAGACTTATATTGTTCTAATTGAGAGTTTGCCACAGTTATTTTCCACAGGGCCAGTTATTTTCCAGTTTGCATTCATTAGAAGTGACCAATGATTACCTTTTCCCATTTATAAGAGAAACAAACAACAGCAAGAATAGCTTAATATTAAGAATCTTTTTCTATGTCACGTTGGTGAGAACGCACAGTTTCGTTCTTGCTAAATTTGCTTAGTGGTGCATAACAATCTAAATAAAGGTAGAGTAGACAAATAGCTTACATTAAAAGACAAAATATTTTTAAAAATATAATAATTTTAAAGGTTTGTAATTATAGACATTTTTTTCATTAGAACAACAAACTTTGATAATGTAATTAAAATACTCTGATTTCTAATGCCTAAAATGTCTCAAGGAGAAAACTAGTGCTGCTGAAAGGTTGATGATAATCTAGTTTATGATTCAAATGCTGGCATTATTTAAAATAGTATATAATTAAAGGTTTGTGCTTTTTTGTTCTTTTTGTTCTTTTGTTCATACTAGAGTCAAGGTGTGATTCCAGGACCAAACCCTCTATCAAGTACAGTTTTTATCTCATCATTCATTTTATCTCCATTTTGATTCTCTAATGTCAAAAAATAACCACCAAATTTGAAATAGAATAGCGATTAAAAGAATTTTTCCATTTTTTGATGAGAAGTCATTAACTTTTTTTCTGTAAAAGGCTAGCTAAGAAATAATGTAGGCTTTGTAGCCCATATGGTCTGGTGTGATTCTGCCATTGTTCTGTGAAAGCAGCCATAGAAAATACATAAATGAATAAGCAAGGCTGTGTTCCCATAAAACTTAATTTTTGGTCTATGAAATATGTATTTCTTTTTTTTTAAGATTTTATTTATTTATGTGACAGAGATAGAGACAGCCAGCTAGAGAGGGAACACAAGCAGGGGGATTGGGAGAGGAAGAAGCAGGCTCCTAGCGGAGGAGCCTGATATGGGGCTCAATCCCATAACGCTGGGATCATGCCCTGAGCCGAAGGCAGACGCTTAACTGCTGTTTCACCCAGGCTCCCCTGAAATATGTATTTCATAGAAATTCCATGTGTAAGAAATATTATTCTCATGATTTTTGAAGAAATGTAAAGAAACAATCTGTCCTTAGGATATACAGAATCAGGCATTGGATCTAATTTGGCCATGGGCCATAGTTTCCTGTCTCCTTAGGTAAATAGGAAAAACCAAATAAGGTTTTTATCCAAATAAGGTTAGGGTATTTCCTGAGAGGTCACTAAGTAAAATGGATTATTCCTCAGCTTTCACCATTTATGGCTAATTGCCATTTGTTGTTTGGATCTTTTATATTGTGTGTCTAAGAATCCATTTCTATTTTAAATGTTATAAGACATCAGAATATCTTATTATATAAGTCTCCTGTAAGTCAGCTTTTGAAGGATAATGGTTATTTAATCTTTGGCTCTGACTTTAATATTTCCTCTTAGTATATTAACTTATATTTGCTCTCTCCCAGTTAGGCTTAATTCTAACACCAGTGCCTTTTTGTTCAGTTTTGAATTTCAACTAATAAAAGGGATATTTTACTTTTCAAAATTCCCCTTAAAAGTTTAACTACTTTGAGAATCAGAAGAGAATATATTGGTTTAAGAGATAACACAAGACATATGGAATACATGTCATTTTGACTTCTTAAGTTGTCCATTTATTCATAAAGATGCCGCTATCAGCCTTATTAGCTCACTGCAAATTAGACAAATTGCAGGGTGTTCCAGCGCCCTTCCAGACATCCTACTTTGAATTATCATGCCTTGGGGAATTTCAAGTTAATAACAACTTAAACTTCATCTCCTCAGAACTAGTTTATATCTAATTATAATAAAGCATGTTCAATTCCCCATCTGAAGTTGCCATCAATACTGTTAATAGAGCCTTTACTTCCTGCTTCACTAAGTGGAGAATTTCTAACATACGAAGGATGAACTTACTGATTCTTTCCACACAATGCCCTAAATTTGCCTTTTCTTAAAAAAGAGTTCTATAGAATCAGCCAACAAAATTCCTTTTGTTTTAGTTTAGGAGAAAAGAAAAATTATATGTCAAAAAGTCCTAAAATCTTCTTTTAAAAACATCAGTGCAAAAATAAGACCTTTTTTCTTCTTTTGGTGGCTGGTATTCACAAGTTTCTTCCATTCAAAAGTATTTTATATAATCTAGTAATAATAATAATAATTTTAGAAAGGAAGAAAAATGTATGGTATGAATGTCCTTAAATGTTTAAAAGTCAATATTTATAGAAAACAAAGTCAACCCTATTTTTAGTGCTGGTTTTATTTTTTTCTCTTACGACATTATAGTATCAGGTTTATCATAGCTTCAAGCACTATTCTCATTATGCTCTGTATGTGCATTTAAGAAAAGTTTTTTTTTCAAAAATCAAACATGTTCAGAGAAATAATTCACAGACTAATGCTGTTTCAGTATCCAGTTCTACTTTTAAAATTCAACCATTTAAAAACATATCCAGGGACACCTGGGTGGCTCAGTTGGTTAGCGTCTGCCTTTGGCTCAGGTCATGATCCCGGAGTCCTGGGATACAGACCCCCAGTGGGCTCCCTACTCAGTGGACAGCCTGCTTTTCCCTCTTCCCTCACCTCACTCGGGCTCTTTCTTGCTCTCTCTCTCACCCTCAAAGAATAAAATCTTTAGAAAAATAAAAATAAAAACATATCAATAGAAGTATTAGTGATAGGATCTTGGTGGGTATAAGGCAAACAGTCTTTTCCAACAGAACGGAACAAAGGAGTTGGTTTTATCATTTCTTTTTTTTTTTTTTAAGATTATTTATTTATTTGAGAAAGAGAGAGAGCACATAGGAGCCAGAGGAGGAGTAGAGGGGGTGGGAGAGGGAAGGAGAAAGAATCTCAAGCAGATTCCACACTGAGCAGGGAGCCTGACACATGGCCAGATGTGGGGCTGGATCTCACCACCCTGAGAGCACAACCTGAGCTGAAACTGAGTCAGAGGCTTAATCACCTGAGCCACCCAGGCACCCCAGCTTTGTAATTTCTTGCTTATTACAAGATATAGTAAATATTACAACTGTGGAGTGATATCAAAGAATGTCAAAAGGCCAGTTTATTTCAAAGAATATTTCTGTGTTGTTTCCACTTGGGTGGAATGATGTACAATCTCTAACCACTCTTTAGTTTTCCCTTAGCTTGATTCTTATCTTTAGTTTGGAGTGCCCCAAACTCGGGCTGTGGAGCTCTTCACTTTGTTTCCTTCTGATATTATCCAGTCTCTGTCATCTCTATGCCAGATAGTCCCATTATATACCCAGAATCAAATGTTCTGCTAAACATAGCATGTATGTTAAAAACTTACAAGTAAGTGTAAAACTTTAAAGTATAAAAACTTTTATACTTAAGTATAAAACTTACTTCTTCAAGTATACTTGAAGTATACTTACTTACTTCAAGTATAAAATCTCCACTGAATTAATAATAGAGTTCTCAAACTCAAATTGTACAACATGAACTCCTGGTCTCCCCGCCCCTAACATATTCCAACCACTGTCTTTTCCATCACCATCTTTTCAAATTCTCAGGCCAAAAATATTGAAGCCATCTTTTTTTTTTCCAATCACACTTCATGTTCAATTCATTAAGATAGTCAGCTGACATTAAATACAAAATCTATTCCACAATTAGAGAACTCCCTCACCCTCCACCTCTGTCATCCACAACCCGGTTGAGGCAGCCATCATCTTTTGCCTGGTTTAGAGCGAAGCTTCTTAATTCATCTCTGCTAGCATGCTTGCCATTTTATAATCTTGTTTTTGTTTGTTTGTTTTCCAATATGGATAATAGAGGAATTCCTTTAAAATATAGGTGCTATTATTTTTCTCAAAATCCTTCATTGGTTTCCAGTTCACCCAGTGTAAAGACAAAATTCTAACGAAGTCCTATAAAAATCAACTTAATGTGACCCTCAGCTACATGTCTGATATTTCTTGTCACACTTCTCACCTCTGCTTTGCTACATTAGGCTCTTTTTTGTTCTTCAAATACCCTCACGTTTAATTCTTATGGCCTTCACACTTGGTTTCCTTAGTCTAGAATGCTCTTTCTCCATAAGCATGTGGCTACTTTCCTTAGCTCCATAATATCCTTGTTCAAATGTCACTGGCCTGCCCTATCGGCCCTATATAAAATGAATACCCATATTCCTACTGCCCTGAACTCACTCTGCTTTTGTATTTTATTTCATAACACACCTTTTAATAATATATATAATGTGCTTACTTTATGTGTGTCATTTATTGTCTCGACCAACTACAAAACAACTGTGCTTTACACACTGTAGCTTGTAATAAATGAATGGAAGTTGCAGGAATTCCAATAGTAGGCACTTAAAATTTATAATTAGTAAGACCAAGGTTTTAATCTCAACAGTTCATTACCTAATGTAGATGAGAGAGACAAGCAAGCAGTCCATTTTAATATGGAATGGTAAATATTTAAGCAGACATATTTTCGGAACTACATTTTCACAGAAAAGACATTTAGGGTCAGAGGGTGAAAGGAGTCGGAGTCTTCCCATCCCCTCCCCCCAAAAAAAACCACAATGTCTGACAGGGCATTTTAAGAATCATTGGAAAGTATCAAATTAATAAATTCTGGAAAGTGAAGGTAGGAGCCATGAAATAGCATAGAAACTTCATAAAACTACATCCAACTTCAAAGTCCTGTAACCAATGTCCAACATGCAGTTGGAAATGCAGGAGGATGGCTGACCAGTGTTTCAGGGATGTTGTCACAGAATTGTGAGAATTTTAGTGAAAAATTATATGATATCTCCATGAAATGATGGTTACTGAGACTGGAGAAGTGAGAGAAAATGGACTGTGATGTCTTTCATAAATAATTCCAAAGAATACATACCTTTTCTTTAAAAAAAAATGTGAGAGCCATGTGTGTGTTTAGTTAGAGTTCTGATTCTAGTTTTATGTATTATGTATTTCTAGTGGCTGGACAAACACTGAACTGATGAGAGCTAAAGTATAATGGAGATATCAATTACTAAACTGTTGCAAAAATCCAGATAAGAGATGATGAGATATGAACCACATCATGGTATAAAGTTGAAATGAATTTTACATAATTGCCTTGGCTAAGGTATTGCTACCTGTTTGCATCAGGTACACCCAGAATTCACAGCAGCTTAGGGTGGCACAGTGAAATGCAGTCCTTGGCTCAACAGCCACTCTTAAGAACTTTACCCTATTGGGTTAAGAAAACTTGGTGGTCAGCTAACTATTTTGGCAGCAATGATGAATACAAAAAAAAAAAAATCGATGGTGCCTAAGATTAACTAGATTTGGTAGTACAAATGGGAGACATGGAGGAAAGCAGGAAGATGCCCAGGATCTTTGGTTTGTGTCAACAACTAGTCACTCATGCTTTATATAAAATGCAAATATAAATAGAGAATTCATTTTAGAGGGAAAAGATGATGAAGTTGAGGATATGGATAGCAAACAAAAGGAAACCTCCAACAAAAATTGCACAGATAATTTCAAAGCAATGAGTGTATTCTGGAAGAATCACAAGCTCGCAAAACACAGAAAATAGATAAGATTGCCTAGAGGCATGAGAAGTGAAAAGTGGTCAAAGCTAGCTCAGAACTCTGAAATTAAATACTTAAATACAGACAGAGGGAAACATAAAATAAAAAAATAACTAGTTGTTGCTAATCTATTGAGTAATTAAACATACTAATGAGAACAAAGAAACAAACTAATNCATGAGAAGTGAAAAGTGGTCAAAGCTAGCTCAGAACTCTGGAAATAAATACTTAAATACAGACAGAGGGAAACATAAAATAAAAAAAATAACTAGTTGTTGCTAATCTATTGAGTAATTAAACATACTAATGAGAACAAAGAAACAAACTAATGGGTGTTTTATATACCATCTTATTTAACATGATCTTCATATTCAATATATTTAACTGAGCCTAGGAGGAAGCATATGTTTATAAAGTTCCATATGCAGAAAAAGGATGTGCCATGTCTTCAATTTATTGTAGTAGCAAGAGGTTGATGGAGTATGTGCTTTAAATTATTTTCTCACTCTTTTTTCATATTTAAAACGTTCTCCTGAAAATAATGATGAATGCTGCCACTTAAAAAACAAGAAGCCATGGCTTGAGAAGCAGGACATTATTGAGATAAGCAGGGTCAAGGGCGCCTGGGTGGCTCAGTCAGTTGAGCATCCGACTCTCGGGTCATGAAATCTAGCCCCATGCAGGCCCTGCACACTGAGCCTCATACCCCCGGTGGGGTCGGCTTGAGATTCTTTCCCCATCCCTCTCTCCCTCTGCTCCTCCTCTGGTTCTCCCCCTGTGTTCCTTTCCCCATCATGTGCATGTACTCTCTCTCTTAAATAAATAAATAAATAAATAAATAAATAAATAAATATCTTTAAAGGGGGAAAAAAAAAAAGACAAGCAGGGTCAACATATCCAACATAGCCAGTAAGTCTAGAAATAGAAGACCGAACAGGAAAATACCTCTTGGTTTTTGAGAAGCCAGAAAGACTGCTTTTAGTGCCTACCCCAAATTCTTTTTCTTCTCCAACCATCAAAATCTTTACCTTTAGAATCCCCCTCTCAGATCAAATTACTTTCTAAAGTCTACAAAGAAAATGTAGTCGTAATGTATGGAACTGAGGTTTGCAGGCTTAAGTTCTATCAATTAAGACATTATACTGATGGTTAACTTTTTTATTATTTAGCAGGTATAAGGCTATGTTAGACTGATTAGAATAGTGTTAATATATAATGAATAGAAAATTAAGGGAAAAATGATTTTAGCCGTAGCTTACTATATAACAGCAGTGGGACTCAAAAAAGATGTCTTACTGTCTCTAAGATTAAGTTTTATAGTCTTTTAGAACTCAATTCAGATGCCATTTCAGGCTAAAGGTCAACTTTTAACCCCATAGGCTGGGACTGTTGCCTCATCCATTGTACTCTGTACAGTTTTCTATGCATTCTTCTATTATTATACTTAGCACACTAAATTGAAATTATAATTTTTGTGCCTTTCACGAGATTCTAAAATCAGCAAGGACAGGCTTAGGATTTAGTCATATTTATACCTAGTGTACAACACAGTGTTTACCATATAGGACACTCCCTTCAGTGAAGGTGGAACTGAAATCATCTGTAAATATGAGTCACTGATGTGTGTTTATGTCACAAAAGTTTTGTTTACTTCTTTACACTCTAACACCTTTCACAGAGGACTTAGGAGCCTCGGGGAAACACAAAAGATTAGAAACACAGCAAGGCCAGAATAAATTCACATTGGAACAGAAGGGTCAGCCTGGGAAGCTTTTAGCTTGAAAAGCTCCTAATACAGCTTTTTGTGATTAGGGTGTTACAATGTATCCAGTTTCCCCAAAGTGGGAATCCTAAAGGCCAGAGATGCAAAGTTTCTGAAGAGAGAGGCCACACAACAAAGTAATGGAAAGTTCTATTGATTAGCTCCCAACCCCACACTACTTCGTTGGAGGGCTGCCTTTCCTTCCTGACCCAAATGCAGCATCATTCTTCCCCACAGGTTTTAGGGCAAACAACCAAGGAGCATCCACAATTTGGCACAGGCAAGCATCAAACTGTAGCAGCTGCAAGGAAGAGAGAGCCATCAAAATTAGGCAAGGCCGGAACCCTTAGGGGAGAATGCATCAGTTACTTTAAAAAGACCAGAGAGGGGCGCCTGGGTGGCACAGCGGTTAAGCGTCTGCCTTAGGCTCAGGGCATGATCCCAGCATTTTGGGATCAAGCCCCACATCAGGCTCCTCCGCTGGGAGCCTGATTCTCCCACTCCCTCTGCTTGTGTTCCCTCTCTCGCTGGCTGTCTATCTCTGTCAAATAAATAAATAAAATCTTTAAAAAATAAAAAATAAAAGGACCGGAGAGTACTGTGATACTATGAGAGCCAAGTAAGAAGGGGTGGTGATTCGGGAGAATAAGGAGAGGTGGGGCTGTGACGGCAGTTTTGTCAAAACATAAGAAATCTTTAAAAGTCACATGCAGAAAACAAACTGGTAGTTGCCAGAGCATAGGGGGTGGGGGAGTGGGTGAAATAGAGAAAGGATCAGGAAGCACAGACTTCCAGTTACAGAACAAAGAAGCCACAGAGGTGAAAAACACCACATAGGAAATGTAGCCAATAATATGGTACTAACATTGTGTGGTGACAGACAGTGACAACATTTATCATGGTGAGCACCAAATAAGGTATGGAATTGTTGAATCAATATGCTGTACACCTGAAACTAATACAACATTGTATGTATGTTAATTATACTTCAATAAAAAAACAAAAATTAAATTAAAAAATAAGATAGATCAACTCACTATGTATGAACAGTTGTAAATAGTCATTGCTCACGACTCTAAATTGATGTCCAGATTTCAGGGAAATTACAATTTCATTTTGAAGATATATATAACCTGTAAATTGTGCATTAATAATATGATAATAGGAAAGAAGATCCAAACGATCTATATACAATTGTTGTATTTGGGGGAAGGGAAGCAGTTCCATATGATTTTTATAACATATGCATTAGTAAAAGAAGTAAGACTCATATAGGTTTGTTGGGACACCACAAGGAGGGATGCAGAATATTAAGATGTACAGCCTGCATTCTGCCCTATAGGCAAATGGAGTTGTAAGAGAAACAGTCACAAATGTGCAAAATGAATTAAGGAAGGAAAATTGGAGATATGCCAAAGGCAATGTAATTATAACAATATGCTTGCAGTTCCATACTGAATGATTGTGTGCATATGTATGTTTATCAGCTGTAAGGTGGCTCTGAAATAATTATTAATAAAATTAAATTAATAGCACTTTCAAATAATCTGCTTTCATTTTGTAAAGCTGGATAAATTTGTTGTAATCTCTATAACATTACTATTACTAAAATTATGATGCAGCAAAAACTGTTCTGAGAAGGAAGTATATAGCAATCCAGGCCGTCCTTAGGAAGCAAGAAAAGCCTCAAATAAACAATTTAACCTTACACCTAACGGAGTTAGAGAAAAGAAGAACTACAACAATGAGACACCCAAAACCAGTAGAAGGAAGGAAATAATAAAGATTAGAGCAGAAATAAACAAATTAGAAACAAACAAAAAAAAAAACATAGAAAAGAACTATGAAATCAGGAGCTAGTTCTTCGGAAAGATCAACAAAATTGAAAAACCATTACCCAGACTCATAAAAAAAGAGAGGGAGAGNCCATTACCCAGGCTCATAAAAAAAGAGAGGGAGAGACAGAGGACTTAAATAAGCAAAATCAGAAATGAAAGAGGGGAACTGACACTACAGAAATACAAAGGATTATAGGAGAATATTATGAAAAACGGTATGCCAACAAATTGGACAACTTAGAAGAAATGGATAAATTCCTAAAAACATAACCTCCCCAAACTAAATGAGAACAAAATGGAAATTTGAACAAACTGATTATTAGCAAGGAAATTGAACCAGTAATCAAAAAACTCCCCAAAACAAAAGTCCACGACCAGAGGGCCTCACAGGTGAATTATACCAAACATTTAAAGAGTTAATATCTATTCTTCTCAAACTATTCCAAAAAATGGAAGAGAAAGAAAACCTTTCAAGTTCATTCTATGAGGCCATAATTATCTTGATACCAATACCAAATAAAGACACTATGAGAAAAGAGAACTATAGGCCAAAATCTCTGGTGGACATAGATGCAAAAATCCTCAACAAAATATTAGTGGGGTGCCTGGCTGGCTCAGTCGTTTAAGTGTCTGCCTTAGGCTCAGGTCATGATCTCGGGGTACTGGGATCGAACCCTGCATTGGACTCCCTGCTCAATAGGGAGTCTGCTTCTCCCTTTCCCCTCTGCTCCTTCTCTCTGTTTCTGGCTCACTCTCTCTCTCAAATAAATAAATAGAAGCTTTAATTTTTTTTTGTAAATTAGAAAACCAAATCCAACAATACACTAAAAAATTACTCACAATCAAGTGGAATTTATTCCTGGGATGCAAAAGTGATTCAATATTTGCAAATCAATCCATATGATGCATCACATCAATAAGAGAAAGGATAAAAACCACATGATCATTTTAATACATGCAGAAAAAGCATTTGACAAAGTACAACATCCATTTGTGATGAAAACCCTCAATGAAGTAGGTTTAGAGGGAACATTCTTCAACAGAATAAAGGCCATCTATGAAAAACCTACAGCTGACATCATACCCAATGGTGACAAACAGAGCTTTTCCTCCCTCAAGAACAAGACAAGGATGGCCACTCTCCCTGCTTTTATTCAACATAGTGCTGGAAGTTCTGGCCACAGCAATCAGACAATAAAAAGAAATAAGAGGCATTCAAATGGTAAGGAAGAATTGAAACTTTCGTGATTTGCAGATGACATATATTATATATAGAAAACTGAAAAGATTCCACTGAGAAACTATTGGAACTGATAAATGAATTCAGTGAAGTTGCAGGATAAAAATCAATATACAGAACAGAAATCTGTTGCATTTCTATACACTAATAATGAAGTAGAGAAAGTGAAATTAAGAAAACAATCCCATTTAAAATTGTATAAAAATAATAAAATACCTGGAATAAATTTAACCAAGGAGGTAAAGGACCTGTACGCTGAAAACTATAGAACACTGATGAAAGAAATTGAAGATGACAAAATGAATGGAAAGGTATTTCATACTTGTGGAATGGGAGAACAAATATTGTTAAAATGTCTATTCTACCCAAAGCAATTACATATTTAATGCAATCCCTATCAAAATACCAAGAGCATTTTTCACAGAACTAGAAAAAAAAAATCCTAAAATTTGTATGGAACCACACAAGATCCCAAATAGCCAAAGAAATCTTGAAAAAGAAGAACAAAGCTGGAGGTATCACAATTCAAGACATACCACAAAACTGTAGTAATCAAAACAGTATAATACTGGCACAAAAACATATATAGAGATCGATGGAACAGAATACAGAGCTCAGAAATAAACCCATAATTATATGGTCAATTATTCTATGACAAAGGAGGCAAGAATCTACAATGGGGAATAGCATCTCTTTAAGGAATTATGTTGGAAAAACTGGACAGCTTCATGCAAAACAATAAAACTAGATCACCCTTTTTTGTACCACATATGAAAATAAACTCAAAATGGATTAAAGACCTAAATGTGAGACCTGAAACCATAAAAATCCTAGAAGAGAGCACAGGCAGTAATTTCTCTGACATGGGCTGCAGCAACANCTGTACCACATATGAAAATAAACTCAAAATGGATTAAAGACGTAAATGTGAGACCTGAAACCATAAAAATCCTAGAAGAGAGCACAGGCAGTAATTTCTCTGACATGGGCTGCAGCAATATTTTCTAGATATGTCTCCTAAAGCAAGGAATACAAAAGCAAAAAATAAACTCTTGGAATGATATCAAAATAAAAAAGCTTCTGCACAGCAAAGGAAACAATCACCAAACTAAAAGATAACTTTTGAATGGCAGAAGATACTTGCAAATGACATATCCAATAAAAGGTTAGTATTCAAAATATTTAAAGAACTTACACAACTCTGCACCAAAACCCCCAAATAATCCAATTAAAAAATAGGCAAAGAACCTAAAATAGACATTTCTCTGAAGAAGCCATAGCGATGGCCAACAGAAACACAAAAGGTGCACAACATCACTCATCATCAAGAAAATGCAAATGAAAACCACAATGAGATATCACCTCACACCTGTCAGAATATCTAAAATAAAAAATAAAAACACAAGAAAAAACAAAGAGTTGATGAGGACATGGAGAAAAAAGGAACCCTCATCCATCGTTGATGGGAAAAAAACCTGATGCAGTCACTGTGGAAAACAGCATGGAGTTTCCCCAAAAATTAAAAATAGAACTAACCTATGATCCCGCAATCCCACTACTGGGTATTTACCCAAATAATACANCAAGAGTTGATGAGGACATGGAGAAAAAAGGAACCCTCATCCATCATTGATGGGAAAAAAACCTGATGCAGTCACTGTGGAAAACAGCATGGAGTTTCCCCAAAAATTAAAAATAGAACTAACCTATGATCCCGCAATCCCACTACTGGGTATTTACCCAAATAATACAAAAACAAACAAACAAATCTGCTAGTTTGAAAAGACATATGCACCCCCATGTTTATTGCAGCTTTAGTCACAATAGCCAAAATATGGAAGCAGCCCAAGTTTCCATGGACAAATGAATGGCTAAATAGGAGGTGGGATATTGGGGCGCCTGGGTGGCTCAGTGGTTAAGCGTCTGCCTTCTGCTCAGGTCATGATCCCAGCATTCTGGGATGGAGCCCCCGCATAGGACTCCTTGCTCAGCGGGAAGCCTGCTTCTCCTTCTCCTACTCCCCCTGCTTGTGTTCCCTCTCTCGCTGCCTCTCTCTCTGTCAAATAAATAAATAAAATCTTTAAAAAAAAAAAGAAGAGGTGGTNCAGCGGGAAGCCTGCTTCTCCTTCTCCTACTCCCCCTGCTTGTGTTCCCTCTCTCACTGCCTCTCTCTCTGTCAAATAAATAAATAAAATCTTTAAAAAAAAAAAGAAGAGGTGGTGTATTTATACAATGGAATATTACTGTCATAAAAAAAGAATGAAATCTTGCCATTTGCAGTAACACGGATGGATCTAGAATGTATAATGCTATAAGTCAGTCAGAAAAAGATAAATACCATATAATTTCACTCATATGTGCAATTTAGGAGCAAAACAAATGAACAACAGAAAAAAAGAAACANAAGAGGTGGTATATTTATACAATGGAATATTACTGTCATAAAAAAAGAATGAAATCTTGCCATTTGCAGTAACACGGATGGATCTAGAATGTATAATGCTATAAGTCAGTCAGAAAAAGATAAATACCATATAATTTCACTCATATGTGCAATTTAGGAGCAAAACAAATGAACAACAGAAAAAAAGAAACAAAAAATCAGACTCCTGAATACAGAGAACAAATGTGGTTACAGGACGAAAGGTGACTGGTGGGGGGTGGGGAGGGCGATGGATGAAACAGGTAAAAGAGATTAAGAGTTTACTTACCATGATGAGCACTGAGTAATGTATAGAGTTGTTGAATCACTGTATTGTACACCTGAAAGCAATGTAACAGTGGGTGTTAATTATACTAGAATTAAATAATAAAATAAAAACCCCAGCATGTTGTATAACCTAAATATACAACATTTTTGTCAATCATATGTTAATAAAGCTGGAAAAGAATCTTCATATGATGTGTTAAATATTAAATTTCCCAAAAGAGGAAAGTATAGATATATAGCGAGACAACAGAGTGTGTACACAAAAATATACATTTAGATGTAATGCATACATGCAAATAAAAACATGTATCATTATATATAATGTATATACATAATATACTCTATATAAAATATACATATTTGTACGTATATACACACACATATACACATATATATTTACTAGTCATTAACAATGATGATACATGATGATGTAGACCAGTGCATGAAACAGAAAACTTTTCCTTTAAAAAGAAGCATAATAAAATTTTACAGTCTGTAATTCTCTGGTATTTGGTTTGGCTTGGTTTGGTTTGGCTGGTCTTAAAATCCTTTAAAAATGTAAAAGCCATTCTAGCTCACAGATCGTAGTTTGTCAACTCTGGTATAAACTTCTATTTATTAATTTGGAAAATGGCCAGGTAAAAACATTTTGATATGTTATGCTTTTAAAAAGCGTGTGTAGTGCTGATTTGTTTCCTGGAAGACTAAAAGTGTGGGTTGTTAAATGAGTGACTAATTGATATTTAACCTTCTTCTGTTTTTCCCAAATTTCTATTCGTGGACAAAAAATGTTCATTGAATCCTGACCAAGTGGAGCTCTTCACGGCTGTATTACACAACATAATATCTAGCCCATATTGATTTGTCTTACCTGTGCATGAAATATCTCTTCTTGGGTAAATGGAAGACAAATTATCATATTATAGTTTCTAAAAATTTCTCAAAACACATCATTAAACAAAATACTTTCTACAATATCTTTTTTACAGTGGAAAGTACTATTTTCAACTGGTCCATGTATTTTTATCCTTTAAATGAGTTTTGCCTAAAACTAATTTGGAAAAAGAAAGAATAGAAATAAAAAAGAAAGAAAAGAAAAAGAAAATCTGCATAGAAATGACCCATTCATATAAAAAAGTTGGACAAACAACTAGAGTCCCAACATGAGTTTACTTATTTCTATTAAATGAACACCAGTTCAAATCATTCTCATTACTTCAAAATAGCTATTCAAAATGTGTATTTAGGGGCGCCTGGGTGGCGCAGTCGTTAAGCGTCTGCCTTCGGCTCAGGGTATGATCCTGGCATTCTGGGATCGAACGCCACATCAAGGTCCTCTGCTGGGAGCCTGCTTCTTCCTCTCCTACTTCCCCCTGCTTGTGTTCCCTCTCTCGCTGGCTGTCTCTCTGTCAAATAAATAAATAAATAAAATCTTAAAAAAAAAACAAAAAAATGTGTATTTATGAATTGTCTAGAAGTAAAAATTATGGATTTCAGTTTCTTTTTACATAAAAGTAATACCTAGAGAGACAGTATGATTGCATGTATATAATTTACTTCCTGGTTTCAAAATCTTTATGTAATTTTAGCCCCATTTGGAATTCATCATAGTTTTCCCTTTTAAGTATGTCTAAAAGATTCTGACTAAGAAATCTATGATTATTTTTAGAATTTTATATAAAAGTATATTTTTGATGATTTATTACAATATCTAATAGTTTTAAAGTAGCATATGATGGAAACATTTATGAAAATATTTTCTCTTAAATACATAAGATAGAAATATTGGGTTATTAGGGAAAAATGTGATTTCAACAGAGTTCTTCTAAGATAAGTTAGATATATGAAGTTTCTTTCTTTTGGCTGTACATAATACAATGTCTATCCATTTCTTGTCTAATATTCTCTTCATTTGCAGTATATTTAAATCTCCAAGGGCTCTCTAGTGAATAATGCACAACATTGACTAGGGTTGAAAGAAATAGGATCTATAGATTACCATACCATTCTTAAAGCTTTTTCATGGTTTAATTTCTTCAGTCCCAGGTGAAATAAGCATTCAGCATATAGATTAATAAACCTTGATCTGTCAATGAAAGTATGATGGTTATTAAATGATTAAATTAAAATAATAGAGCCTGCTGCATTCCCTATGTTTTTAAGCCATTTTTCAAAGAACAAGTGAAACAGGAGATACTCTCAAAATCAATCTTTGAAGATAAAAATATAATTATGGTGTTACTATTGCTCTATAGACTATTTTCAGAAGACTTGAATCATTAAACGTGGATTTCTGATGTTCAAAGTGTGCAATGATGTCTGAACCAATAAATCAGTAATGGCCACTGCCTTAGACAGATGGCATTTCTAATTACATATATAGATAATCAATAGAATAGTTGAAAAAAATGAGCACAAAAAATCTTTCATTAAAATCTAGGGAAAGTAGGAATTCAGAATTCTAGTATAAGGTCATTTCTAGGTTACAGCACAATGTAACAGGGTATATTCGGATAGTAAGTTAGTTTCTGTATTTCAGAGATTAAAAGTGTGTCACCTAATATCTAAAACCAGGACTCTGGAATCAGACATCTTTGAGTTTACAGCCTGGCTTCAATACTTACTACTGACCTTGTGTAAGTTATTCAATATGGCCAAGTCAAAATTTTAAAACCCATATAATGGGATAAAACTATTATCTACCTGATAAGGTAGTTTTGAGAATCAAATGAGATACTGTGCTTAAAAAATAAAAAATTAAGCATAGTTCCTGAAACATATTAACTACTATAAAATGAGTTACCGTTATTATTTTTTACAACGTGAAAATTAAAGATAACAATAGATCTACACCCCAGAATTCTTGTCAAAATTAAGACAAGAGAATGGAAAATCGTCTTTAGAAAGTTAGAATAGTTATCCCTAAACTTTAGAAAACTGACCTGTTATTTCCCTCTCCTGTTGCACCTGTTGCATCCTTGCCAGGTACTACTTTTTTTTTTTTTTTGAAAATATGCAGCAGACATTATTAGGCAATGGTTTTAGGAAACAGAAGTGAAATTTTTGTGTTTGCCAATATTTCCATCTTATTACAGATGGCTTTTTATGGCAGAGGATAAGGGCAGAGGGAAGCCAATAAATTTGCCATCTTTTCCTTAAGAATGTATGAATAATATAGCAAATTGATCTTAAAAATGAATTTTTGCCATTATTCTTTTTTAATAATATTTATTTTGTTATATTAGTCACGATACAGTACATCCCCAGTTCTTGATGCAATGTTCCATGATTCATCACTTGCATATAACAGCCAGTGCACCATGCAATACGTGCCCTCCTTAATACCCAACACTGGCCTATCCCCATACCTCACCCCCTCCCCTCTGAAGCCCTCAGTTTATTTCCCAGAGTCCACAGTCTCTCATGGTTTATTCCCCCTTCTGTTTACCCCCCCCTTCATTCTTCCCTTCCTTCTCCTACTGATCCTCCTATTTCTTATGTTCCATAAATGAGTGAAACCATATGATAATTGTCTTTCTCTGCTTGACTTATTTCACTTAGCATAATCTCCTCCAGTCCCGTCCATGTTGCTGCAAATGTTGTATAATCGTCCATCTCCATGTTCTTGTTGATTTTTTCTCCCTTTACCTCCGATGTCAATTTCATTCTTCTTAAGCAAGTTAAGGCCTGACATTTCTTTAAAGCAAAACTCTAGCAATCAGTCCCCTAGTAAAATTTCAAATACAACTTTTATTTCGTCATATCTTCTTCCCTCCTCCTTTGTATATTTTACGAACTCCCAAAGACTTAACCATCCATCTATGATGCCATTATTGCTCTACAATCTTTAAGTGTGGTATCTTACCATTTAAACTTGGTTGTAAATGCAGATTGTCTCCTCCCATGGCTGGCATCTTCTGGATATCTACTTTTTCACATTTTCAGAAGACTACAGTGTCACAACTTTTATAGATTGGAAAAAGGGGTCATAGTTATGTAATTCCAATGATTTCCCTAATATTCACTGTGCCTTTAAAAAATATTTGTTATGCTTCTTTTCGGAAGGTATTTGTAAACATTGGTCCTTCCTTGTTCACAGAATCCATAAGCATAACAATTTCATCTGGTGAAGAAAACTAAAACAAAACAGAATCAACGTTCATGTAGTCCTGAACTGTGTCTTTGCCTCTTGCCTTCCAGTAGAATAAAAACCACATCCCTTAGGGGCACCTGGGTGGCTCAGTCATTAAGCGTCTGCCTTCGGCTCATGGTAAGATCCTGGTGTTCTGGGATTGAGCCCCACATCAGGGTCCTCTGCTGAGAGCCTGCTTCTTCCTCTCCCACTCCCCCTGCTTGTGCTCCCTCTCTTGCTGGCTGTCTCTCTCTCTGTCGAATAAATAAATAAAATCTTTAAATAAATAAATAAATAAATAAATAAATTCAAGAGGAAGGAGAGAGAATTTGTGTATTCAATATTAAAAAAAAAACACATCCCTTAGAGATACCAAAAATGAAATTAATTCTATGTTTTAAATACATACATAAACTTATATATGTATTAAATGTTGTCACTGAATTTTAATGGTTTTATTTTTTATTTTCATTTGTTTTGGGCACAAAAATTGCCCTTGCTCCACAAGCTCAGAGAGAATGAAGGTTATTGATGTTCCAGAGCCCTAGAACCAACCCGATGAGTGACTACTGACGATGAGGGGTCCCAAAGAAGAGTAACTTGAGGACAAACATTTGGAAGTCTGTGAAACTACAGAAGGTCTAATGTGCAGCTCAGGAAAATAGTTTCTGGGTATCAGATATATGTCGGTGCTTCCAGTCATTATCTGGATGCAAGGAAAAGGTTTGACTGTCAGAACCGTTATACCAGGAAGAATCTGTGGAGATCAAGGTAGGACTCAGTTTTTGTGGACCAGAGTAATCCGGATGGATAAAAATGAGGGGTAACGAGTACTACACCTTAGTCTTCTCAAAGGTGTTCAGACCCACTTGTCATTCACTAGCTGCCATAAGGATTCAGTCGGCAGAAGTACACATCTCAGGCAAAAGGGTAGCCTGGAAGTTCATATGAGTATTACTTTTTTTTTCTTCTGTAATGATTTTTAATTTTTTTCTTTTTTAATTTAAATTCAATTAGCCAACATATAGTACATCATTAGTTTTTGATATAATGTTCAATGATTCATTAGTTGAGTGTATCACCCAGTGCTCATCACATCGCATGCCCTCTTTAATGCTCATCACCCAGTTACCCCCATCCCCCCACCCACCTCCCTTTCTGCAATCCTCAGTTTATTTCCTGGAGTCAAGAGGGAAGAAATCAGAGAGGGAGACAAACCATGTGGCTAGTATTACTTAATGATTTATTTTAAGTATTATTCTAAGGGGCACTCGCTCCCAACCACAGACCTGAAATCATGCAAAATAAACAAACCAACCACAACAACAACAAAACTGATGTCTATATGAATTTGATTGTTAATGTTGTTTTCTACTACACTGTGTGATCCAGCAGACATACTTTGGAATTAAAAGAATTGTGCCCAAATTTTGATTTTTGCTTGGTGCTATCTGTTCAACTCTGTGCAAATTACTTACTCTCTAAATGCTGTTTCCTCATTCATGATCTAGAATTAATAAGACAATCTTATAGATTTTTTGAGCACTAAATNTTCATGATCTAGAATTAATAAGACAATCTTATAGATTTTTTGAGCACTAAATAGAATAATGGATAGAATGTGTCTAGAATAATGCTTGGTACATAAAATATACTTGTGTTAGGGATACAAAAGACCACCCCGTGCATTTGGGATTCACTACAAGGACTCACAGGATTTAGAATAGAATTGTACTCATGGCTAAGATTTATTTGGAGAGAATGAAATGCAAGTTTCCAAGAGTCCTCTCCTAGTAGAACCACAAAGGAAATGCTCACTTCCTCCAGCAACAAGTTATGACAACATGTGAGAATCATCATCTACCCAGGACTCATTAGAGACAGCACTAAGGATTTTACCAAAAGCTAGTCACATAAACACCCTCTGCCTACAGAAATTCCAGAGTCCCAGAAGGAAAGCAGGTGTTCAGTTTGTATTCAATAATATCATTACTGTCAAAAACATTATTACATCCTAAATAATAAAAATAATATGTAAACAAATATTAACTGAAAATCTATTCTCCATTGCAACATCAGAAAACCTTGAAGAATATTATTGCCAATAAACAACTTCTGGATATATAGGACATTTTTTCTTGTTAAAAAAATTATAACATTGTGTTATCGATAGTAGGCTACAACACATGCAAAGATCTTTAAGCTTTGGGTTAATGATTACTGCATGCTTTGTATTCCCTCATACAGGTAATAATGGCAACACTGGAAGGACATAAATCACCTGACAATCCTTCTATAAGTACAAAAGCATAACCAAGCCATCCTAGGATATAATGCTTTCATTTCTCCCTATTGGCATACTGTAATATACTATGCTATTCTCACCATATAAACAGAGGTGAAATACTGTATTGAATGAGTAAGAAAATATTTGGTTTTCTTTAGACATAAACAGTATGTTATGACCTAACAACTACTTGCTATTTCATGAAAAAACTCCATGTACTATACTATACAAAAATACTAAACAATAAAATTTTCATTTTAGATACACTAATTTCATAATAATAGTCTTCATTTTTTATGAGAATAGTCAAGATTCTTCCATGTGCCCTGGTCACTCCAGTTGCTAAGCAAGACTTTAATGGAAGCATATTAATTCTTTTATGATCTTCAGATTATTAAATATAACCAGGAAAGTTTCCAAAGATGATGTATCTAGAAACTATAACTTTATCATCATAGCTCTATGCAGGCCACTAAGACACAAGTTTTTTCCTGCTCAAAAATACTTTTTCTTTTTTTTTTTTTTTAAGATTTTACTTATTTATTTGTCAGAGAGTGTGTACAAGCAGGGGGGCAGCCAAGCCAGAGGGAGAAGCAGGCTCCCTGCTGAGCAAGGTGTCAGATGCGGAACTCCATCCCAGGGTCCTGGAATCATGACCTGAGCCAAAGGCAGACACTTAACCAACTGAGCCACCCAGGAGTTCCTCAAAAATACTTTTCATAAGGAAAATTTACCATTGTATTTTAGGATGTAGTCAGTGCAGTTTTCATCTTTTTTTTTTCTTTTTTGTTTTTGCTTTAGCTGAAGATGGCTTTTATTTCAGCTACGTAATGTATGAACACATTAGCAAGTTAAAGCTTGGAGAAAACAAAGCTCATTGACCCATACATCTACAGGCCTCATCTTTAATCTTAATTTTGCAAGGCTTTTGGAAATTTTCCAAATCTTAAAGCTTTATTTTTTTTTTCAAGTTTTTATTTAAATTCTAGTTAGTTAACATATAGGGTAGTATTTGTTTCAGGAGTAGAATTTAAGGATTCATCACTTACAAAAAACCCAGTGCTCATCACAAGTGCCTCCCTTAATACCCATCACCCAGGGGCACCTACATGGCTCAGTCAGTTAGGTGTTTGACTCTTGATTTTGGCTCAGGCCATGATTTCAGGGTCATGAGATCGAACCCCACATTGGGTGCCACGCTCAGCACGGAGCCTGCTTGTGACTCTCTCTCCCTTTCCCAGAGCTCTCTCTCTCTTTCTCTTTCTATCTCTCTGAAATAAATAGATAAATCTTTTTAAAAAATGCCTCACCCATTTAGCCCATCCCCCTGCCCACCTCCCTCCATCAACCCTCAGTTTGTTCTCCACAGTTGAGAGTCTCTTATGGTTTGCTTCTCTGGTTTTTTTTTTCTTTTCCCTTCACCTATGTTCATCTGTTTTGTTTCTTAACTTCCATAAATGAGTGAAATTATACAGTATTTGTCTTTCTCTGACTGGCTTATTTCACTTAGCAGAATACTCTCTAGTTCCAGCTACATAATTGCGAATGGCAAGATTTCGAAAATTCTTTTTGATGGCTGAGTAATATTCCATTGTGTGTGTGTGTCTGTGTGTGTGTGCCACACATGTGTGTGTGTATATATATACACACATATACATATATATAGTGTGTGTATATATATATATATATAGTATACACACACACACACACACACACCCCACATCTTTTTCCATTCAACAGTTGTTGGACATTTGGGCTCGTTTCATAATTTGGCTATAGTTAATAATGTAGCTATAAACATTGGGGTGCCTGTGCCTCTTCAGTATTTTTGTATCCTTTGGGTAAATTTCTAGTAGTGCAATTGCTGGGTCTTAGGGTAGTTCTATTTTTAACTTTTTGAGGAGCCTCCATACTGTTTTCCAGAGTATCTGTACCAGTTCCCATCCCCACCGACACTGTAGGAGGTTTCCCCTCTCTCCTCATCCTCACCAACATCTGTTGTTTCCTGTGTTGTTAATTTTAGCAATCTGATAGCTGTGAGGTGGTAAAGAAGTTGAATCAGTAATCAAAAATCTCCCAACGAACAAAAGGTCAGGGCCAGATGGCTTCCCAGGGGAATTTTAGCAGACATTTATTCTTCTTAAACTGTTCCAAAAAATAGAAATGGAAGGAAAACTCCAAAACTCATTCTATAAGGCCAGCATTACCTTGATTCCAAAACCAGACAGACAGCCCACTAAAAAAAGGAGTATTACAGGCCAGTATCTCTGGTGAATATGGATGTAAAAATTCTCAACAAGATATTAGGAAATAGAATCCAACAGTACAATCAAGTGGGACTTGTTCCTTGACTGCCAGGGTGATTCAATATTTGCAAATCAATCAACGTGATACACCACAATAATTAAAGAAAGGATAAGAATCATATGATCCTCTCAATAGATGCAGAAAAAGCATTTGACAAAATACAGCATCCATTCTTGATAAAAACCCTCAACAAGGGGCGCCTGAGTGACTCAGTCGTTAACCATCTGCCTCCGGCTCAGGTCATGATCCCAGCATTCTGGGATCGAGTCCCACATCGGGCTCCCTGCTCAGCGGGAAGCCTGCTTCTCCCTCTCCCACTCTCCCTGCTTGTGTTCCCTCTCTCGCTGCCACCCTCTCTGTCAAATAAATAAATAAAATCTTTAAAAACAAAACAAAATGAAAAAACCCTCAACAAAATAGGAATAGAGGGAACATACCTCAACATCATAAAGGCCATATATCAAAGACCTATATAGCTAATAACGTCCTCAGTGGGGATAAACTGAGAGCTTTTTCTCTACGGTCAGGAAAAAGACAGGGATNAAGATTTTATTTATTTATTCGACAGAGAGAGAGACAGCCAGCGAGAGAGGGAACCACAGGCAGGGGGAGTGGGAGAGGAAGAAGCAGGCTCATAGCAGAGGAGCCTGATGTGGGGCTCGATCCCATAACGCCAGGATCACGCCCTGAGCCGAAGGCAGACGCTTAACCGCTGTGCCACCCAGGCGCCCCGAAAAAACCCTAAACAAAATAGGAATAGAGGGAACATACCTCAACATCATAAAGGCCATATATCAAAGACCTATATAGCTAATAACGTCCTCAGTGGGGATAAACTGAGAGCTTTTTCTCTACGGTCAGGAAAAAGACAGGGATGTCCACTCTCACCCTTCTTATTTAACGTAGTGCTGGAAGTCCTAGCCTCGGGAATCGGAACAAAAGGAAATAAAAGGCATCCAAATCGGCAAGGAAGAAGTAAAACTTTCACTATTTGCAGATGATATGATACTCTATGTAGAAAACCTGAAAAACTCCACCAAAAAATTGCTAGAACTGATATAAAATCAGTGCACAGAAATCTGTTGCATTTCTATACACCAATAACGAAGCAGCAGAAAGAGAAATCAAGGAATCAATCCTGTTTACAATTGCACCAGAAACCATAAGATGCCTAGGAATAAACCTAACCAGAGGTAACAGTAGTTTTTCTTGAATACTTGCTATATGTGAAATACTGTGTTTAATATAAATGAATGTCTTACTTCAGTTATGACACCATTGTTTGTAAGACACATTATATGTTAAAAATATATATGTGTGTGTATGTGTGCGTTCATGGGATCTTAATACTATAGCATTTAGATTTATTTATTTTTATTGTGGTAAGAACACTCAATAAGAGATCTATCCTCTTCACGAATTTTTAAGTGTACAATACAAGATTTAAACTATAGCCACAATGTTGTACAACAGATCTCTCAAACTTAATTTATGTCACCAAGAAAGAAAACAGAACTCCCAAAGAAACCAAGACACAATGCCTTCTCGCATGGCATTTTTATTCTGTTTTTATGAAACATCTGTTTTCAGATATATTTAGCCATATATGTTTATCTTATTTTACTGTTGTACAAACATAAAAGTAAATATATAAGTAAAATTCTCTGGCTAAAGTGTACTTGCTATTTCTCTGAAATCTGTCTGACTCAACTGAATTATTCTTTGACTCAGATTCATTGAGGTCCATGATTTCTAAGCAGTATTGTCTTCCTTGGCTTATTGATGCAGTATTTATGAAGGTAGTGATCTACTGTTGATTCTGAATATATTTGGCACATCTTCGACATTCATTATTTTAGTCTTAATGGTTTTATAGAAGAAGCCAATGGAAGCTTTCGAAAAAAAATCTAGATTATATATATGTATATATATACACACATATATGTAAACATATAAAACCATATATTTTTAAATTAGATAANGTACAAACATAAAAGTAAATATATAAGTAAAATTCTCTGGCTAAAGTGTACTTGCTATTTCTCTGAAATCTGAATTATTCTTTGACTCAGATTATTCTTTGAATAATCTGAGTTNAGTATTTATGAAGGTAGTGATCTACTGTTGATTCTGAATATATTTGGCACATCTTCGACATTCATTATTTTAGTCTTAATGGTTTTATAGAAGAAGCCAATGGAAGCTTTCGAAAAAAAATCTAGATTATATATATGTATATATATACACACATATATGTAAACATATAAAACCATATATTTTTAAATTAGATAAACTTTTTGAAAGTTCATTTGTGAGCTAATTAGATAATCGCCCTCAAATGTATTCAGAAGTACCATATTGGGTGGTTGGTTAGAGCTCTGGGACTTCTATAGCTAAAGAACTTTGATCCACGCAACATCAGTTCAGCCACCATCTATCTACTTTTTTGGTTTTTTTTGGTCCTTTCACAATAAGATTGTGGGGCTATGATTTCATTCTGTAGTTTAAAATTAAATCTGGTGGCAACTTATTTTTGGAAATTATTATTAAGCAGAGCCTCTCAGTAATGTGTTTTATCTGTAATCAATCCTTATAATCTCGATCTCTTAAGGACTTTTAGCATTAATACTCCATGTTTGGCATGTTGAAGAATACTGAGTATTCATTAACATTTCCTAGTTGACTAAACTAATGCTATCACTTTTCCTAATTAAATTACTTGTCACTGTAAGAATATTCTACTCAAATCAGCATGAAATATCTGGAAAACCTATTTTTGAGGCTTTAAATATAGTTCTGTGAGATGCATGAATATGTCACAACAACTTTTCTTCCTTTGAAAATTTCAAGAATTTTCCAAGGCATTTTGAAACATCTTCTGGCCTCTGTCACATTGTAAGATATTATTCCCTGATATTGTTTTATAGGAAAATATGAAATTGCAGTCATTACCCCAGAGAAAAATATGTGCTTCACTAATACCTTATTTGTGCTTCACCACTGTTTTCATACCTATATCTTTCTCAAGAAAATGCTATTTCAAGAATAATCATGGTGTGTGCTTTTAAATGGTACCTCACTCACGTGTCATAGCTAAAATGCATGTAATAACTCAATTGCCATGACAACCGTATGAATAGGTGTGACTCAGTACACCCAGGCATAGACACAAGAACTACTTTCCTATTGCCACCTGGTCAATAGCTATTATAAGACACCATTACACAGGAGATGACTTCCAATTCCAGACCTGCTAAATTATGAATACATATGTATATTAGCCAGACCCAAGGATAGAGCCCAAGAAAGCATCTGAGCCTCATGAGGAAGAAAAATCCAAAACAGTGTTTATATATATTCAGTTTCTAGTCTCTATTTATCTCTTCGTGTCAGCTTCATTTTTCCCTTTCACCAGACCAAGAGCTGTTTCTCAGGGCTCATGTTCACTCTGTCATTCCTGGGTTTTCATGTCCTGCCACAGCTGAGTCACCTAGATTGACTCGAATTCTACTTTCCAGTTCTAGTACCTCAGGACTAATGGGCTGGCTCTGCGGTGTCAGCTCACCACTCCTAGTCCAGTCACTTATGTAAGGGGGTGGGATCACAATTGGCCAGATACACTGATGTATATTTTAGGAATGCGTTTTTTTTCCTGTTTGAATCTTCAGCTAGTTATAGTACCCTGGAAAATAAATCTATATCCTGTTCACTCTGTTTATCATGACCTTTGCCTAGTTCATGGTAAAAAATTGTCACTGAATTGTTGTGTTTTTTTTTTCACTGAATTGTTGTATTCATTCATTTATTCACTGAAAGAGTGATGATATAAAATTATTCCGGGAATCTTTGCTTACTCTTTAAATATGATTTGCTGCTTTCAAGCAGTGAATTTTTCTAAAGTATACTACTGTCATTTGTCAATTGGAAATATGACATTTTTAAATGAAAGTAGTTATTAGGTAGTTCTAATCAAGCATTAAGGAACCACTTTACAGTTATGTGGTTGATTACCAAGTTCAGGCACATGTCTATTGCAAATTAATCAGTCACTTCTCCATAAGTGTGATGAGAATCAAGGTACGATCTATTATTGGTAAAATGTCTATGAGTTACAATGAATGTGTATGAGAGAGGGCACAATTCTATATGTTGAGAGCAGAGATATAATTAGTATGCTACTGTCAGTTCCACAAACAATCCAGAAAAGAACCTAGCCAGAACCATCTCTTAGCTCCCACAAAAATAAGGAAAGGGAAGTACTTATGCCAAATGGAGTAATTAGAGCCATTGTGGCAGGGGGTCTTCTCCTCACCCCAGAAACATCTGTTAGGAACAAAACTGCATTTTGATGCCTCTCACCTCTAGTGCCCATCTATTTACAAACTCACAAACAGTCCAGAATAGTCTTTCTTTTGCAGCACTGTTTTGCCCATCAGTAGAACACTTAAAACCACGCTATTGCATTTGAAGAAAGATTCTGTTTCTGGAAAAACTAGTAGGATGGGTGAGGAGTCCATCCCTGGTAGCTCAGCTCTTGCAGGCTCAGCCCCTGACAGAATGGTAGGCAGCAAGGAGGGGGGCCCATCAAGATCAAGCAAACTGCCTTTCTGGAGGAGAATACCTGCAGATCCCATATGGCACTTTTGGTAGGTGCTAGCAGAGTCAGCGGGGGCACTGCAAGGGATGCTAGCGGAAACTGCAAGAGTCTGAGGGTCCCTTGAGCCCTTTGCCAGTCAGTGAGTCTTTGGAAACGCTAGCAAAAGCACAATCCTGGATAGTTTATATAAACTTTTCAGTTCTGACGAGGGACCACAGATCCTTCCCTTTAGTCCCTGACTCGCTGGCTGAGCTCATCTAATGATCCAACAGAGGAGTACCCAGGGAGCTAGGAAAACTTACATAATTTGATTGATCAGGCTGTCTGTCCCCTTCCTTCAATTGTATGATCTTATGTTATAGTTATTGATACCTTGGGCACCCTGGGGAATGCTTAATTGACCTTCCATCCTCTTTGATCCCCTTTCCAGAGACTCCAATAGATGGGAGGCCAGTATGGCTTTTAAACAGCAAAGGTGGAGGATGATGTAAACCCATTTTGAAATCTTTTAAAAAATCAGGATTTGTGCTAATTCTTTACAATGTGTCTTTCCACTTAAATTATATAAATACAGTTTTTTCTGTAAAAATGCTTTTGTCCTTTTTGCATATGACCATTTCACATGAAGAGCCTAGATGAGAGCAGGAAATGACAGGGGGAAAATGGGAAATTTTGATTACTAAATGGGACACACTAATAGCAAGCACCACCATAAGGAAAACCAAAACCTCAGCACCAGGGCTGGTATGCGAGATGAGGGAAAGGGCATTAATACCTTTATTTCTCAGAACTGTTCCCGAAAGCTTTCCCTCCTTCTGTAGAAAAATTCCCCATGCTGCTTTTCCAAGCTGTTGTGACTGCTTTGAGAACAAATGAAATTCTGTGTCTGTGCTCACACATGGCAATGCAGTGACACATCCGAACATGACCTCGCTTCCTGCACTCTCCAGCAGAACATCTCCATATGTCATCTACACTCATGAAGCTCACAACTGATGCCACTGACAAACCCAAATCTTTGAGACTGAATGCCTCAGGCAGTCCCCCTAAGACCAAAGACTGAACTAAATTATTTGGTCTGGACTGGGACCTTAAGGTAGAAGGCACCTTGATGGCAGGCTACACCGGGGGTCCAGTTAACCTGACTGCCTAGGTAATGTATGTCCTGCTTGGAGTGCCCTCACTTTGTAAACTCTTCATATCTAGGAGACCACGTGGACCCTCTGGGATTGTATTTATTGTGTGTGTACCTTGACTAGCATGACATCACCTCAGCCCTGGAAGGCATTCAAGTCATCTTCAACTCACCAGCCAGAGCTGTGCTATGCCTCAGTTGATGCCTCAAGCCAGGTTAAAAAAAAATTCATCTAGAAGCTTAAAGAAGAAATTTCTGGGCTCTCTAAAGTAGACCCTAATGGGCTATGAGCCATGTTTTTCTGGCTGGATGGTAGTTGGTATTCGTGGCTGTGTTTACTCCACCAGCACTCTGATCATCCTACTTGGAATAATCTTGATTATGACCAATGTCTCTGTGGCCTAAGACTATTTACAAGGTTCTCGTTATGGCCCCTCAAAGTCTGACTTATTTGGGACCACACAGGGTAGCCTATGTTTCTCACTCAGGCACTGAAAACCGAATGATGGAGTTGAGGAGTCTAGCTACTGGCAAAAACATTATGACTGATCTTTGAGGTTCAACCAGAGGCAATGAAAAAGGCTCTTCCTGTCAAACCTCCCAACAGAAAGCTGCCCTCCGCACACCCATTTGGTGTACAGACAGTACATTTCAACCTTTGAAGGGAGTCGTATTGAAGGACTCAGGCTCCCATTGCTGGACATGCTGTACCATGTACCTGAGTTCCTAGCCTAGGTCCCACCAATCACAGGCCTCTGTATTGGGGCCCTGGGCTGAGGTCTTCCTCAGGTGCATTTGCAGAGATGTCTTTAAAGACATGTTCTCCACTCAGACTCAGAACTCAGACTTTTGCCATTCTAGCCCTTCTCTCTCTCCTCCCACGTAGTCCCAGGGGCCATAAAATGCCAGAAACCTATTGTTTGGGGGCTTCCTCAGCAGTGAGACAGTTCCCTCATCTGTGCTGATATATCTGAACGCTGCCTGGTGCCTTTCATGGGAAACCTAACTCTCTTTCTGGCCTCTTGCTTCTCCTACTGCTGCAGATGAATAAAAGCTTAACTGATACTTCATTTTGGCTTGTTGTCTTAATCAACCACCCTGACACCTAGAGAGTCTCTCTCTCTCCAGCTCAGCTCTTAACAGTAAAAATGGGTAGAAGGATCTCTATATCATCTCTCCTTCTTGACGGTGGTATCCTAACGCAAGGATCAGTGTTACAGGGCTTATATATCAAGAACACTCAATTTGATTGCTTTCCCTCAGTTAAGAGAACTCAAGATTGGATAACAAACCAGTTTCTTACAGAAAAGTAGGAAGAAAGGAAGGAAGGAAAGAAAGACTGAAAGAAGGAAGGGAAGGAAAGTTAGACTATGGGCCTTATAATAAACATTTTTTAAATAAAATCAAGCTATACACTAGTTGACATGATAACAAAAAGAATGATCATATCCATTTTGATCAGAATGGATAAATAAGGTTATTCCACTACAATGATCAATATAATACTCTATTTAAAATTGTATAGGGTTCTAAAAAAGCAACAAACATAAGAACTATAAATACTGTAGTTACACCTTAACTGACTGACAACCAATTTTGCTGATGATTATAAATTATATTTATCCAGAAAAAAATGAGGAAAATAAGCTCCCATACAATACTGTTTTGTCATCCTTGCAGCATATTGCATTATATCTAAACCATACAAAATACTTGATAGGCCCTTAGATGAATAAATCTATAATGTTACTATGGTCTGGACAAGGGGGTAGAATAAACAAAAGTTTCCAGAAAAGATGTCACTTCCAACCTTAAACTTGTCAGTATATAATCTGCAATCTACAGTTATGGGGTTATGTCTACTTTACATGCATCGCACATTGATTTTAATCTGATATCTCAACTAGCTCTTCTCTTCCAGATCATTTTCCAGTGGAGTTCAAGGTCCAATCTCTATCCAAGATTATTAGCTTTTTGTTTCACAAGTAACCCTAGTCCCCAAGTAGGTGCCCACCTCAGAAAGCACGGTGCTCATAATTCTGATATAGACGAAAAAAGAAAAAAGTTTTTGTCACTTAATCTATTTGTGCATCCTGAAGAACTTGAAGATGACTCATCATAGCACTATATAACAGTAAAACAGATGATTTAGGAAAGAATAAGTACAAGAACTCCACTAATTAGACTCTGGTGAACAATCAAACATCAAAGCAAATCATTAATGAGCAAAAGCAAAGAAGAAAGAAGGTACACAGACCTGACAGCTTTTGCAATAGAAAATTCTGTCTGAAGTCCTTTCCATAGCAACCAGATGGAGGTGGCTAAAGAAAGGTGCCTTACTGTCTTGCAGACTTTAGATAACGTGGTTGTGGAAACTTCTGCAATTTTTAATCTTGTCAGAAAGTCACTAGCATTGACTGGAGTTGGGATGGGGAAGATAGATATCAGAACTAGAGGGGGCGCCTGGGCGGCACAGCGGTTAAGCNTACACAGACCTGACAGCTTTTGCAATAGAAAATTCTGTCTGAAGTCCTTTCCATAGCAACCAGATGGAGGTGGCTAAAGAGAGGTACCTTACTGTCTTGCAGACTTTAGATAACATGGTTGTGGAAACTTCTGCAATTGTTACTCTTGTCAGAAAGTCACTAGCATTGACTGGAGTTGGGATGGGGAAGATAGATATCAGAACTAGAGGGGGCGCCTGGGTGGCACAGTGGTTAAGCCTCTGCCTTCGGCTCAGGGCGTGATCCCGGTGGGATCGAGCCCCATGTCAGGCTCCACTGCTGTGAGCCTGCCTCTTCCTCTCCCACTCCCCCTGCTTGTGTTCCCTCTCTCGCTGGCTGTCTCTATCTCTGTCGAATAAATAAATTAAAAAATAAAATCTTTAGAACTACGCACCTTTCTGAAAATTAGCATATAGCATATTTCTATGTATATCTACTTTGAAATATTTTTGATTAAACACCCATACATTCATATTCTAGGAATGTTCAACATACATACTTTCAAAGATGTATTAATCGATTATTTCTAGTAAGTGTTCTTTTTACAGGTGTCCAGAATCTTTACCATTAGAACCAATGCAACATTGTTAAATATCGGGTATACAACCTAAATACATATTAAAGTTGAGATCTTTAAATTAGATCATCTTCCTGGTATATTTTCCTCCCTGAATCTCATTTTAACTAGTTTTAATGTTTACTCTATAATCAGGCTTTAGCTTATAAATCTAGACTAAAATTAATGTTGTTCCAAATGGGAGCAAATCAATTTAATTCAATATCTGGGAGGATTCAAACGATGCCTCTTTCTTCTGCTACCTCCTACAGTATGGGTATTGATTTGCACAGCCTAAACCATCATAAATAATTGATTCGAATCCATAGTTGCACACTTGGAATTTTATTTCTCTTATAATGTTTTGCATCTCGAATGAGCCATACTTCATTTTTTTATATAAAAATTGTACATTTTTTTAAAGCTCACATTCTCTGAATTGTCTTTCTCATTCCTTATACTAGAATATATGTTCTCATCTACTTTGTTTCTCAGGTTTAGTACTGTGCTTACAGTCATTCCTGAAAGTCTGAGAAGTTGCCATGATCTGTGATTTAAAATAATGAAGAAAATTTCTCCATTGACATAATTACCATATAAATTTTCCCCGGATTTCTTGGACTTTAAGACTGCATTACTCTGGCAATGTATTTTTTTATGCTAACGTAATACTCTTCATTAAAAGGAGTCTATCCTTTATGTAGTGTCCTGTGCCACATTGTTTAAAATTGAAAAACACAGGAAAAAAATATATTTTACTGAAAGTTAACATATCACTTTCATATAGTTTTAAATGTTTTTTTATATGGAATAATTTTAAGAAACTTTTTTATACATTCTTATCTTCCTGTATCCTTTCAACAAATAAGAATTCACTCTGTCCTAGTTACCACGCTAGATACAGAAGATACAGATATGAACAAAACATAGTCAGTGTCCTTCAAATGCTCAAAGTCTAGTGAGGGGAAATAAGAAGGCACGAACAAAAAGGGAAATTACAATACAATCTAGTTAGTGCTGCAATAAAATATGAATAGTGGTTATAATTGTAAAATACATCTATTGATGTTACAAAATTACTTGTATGTACTCTTTGAATAGCAATCACTGAAAGAAGATATTTCCTATAAGAAATAACTAAAACATTCTTGAATTCTAAATCATAACATAATTTTCTGAAATGGTTTTTGATTGATTTAAAGTTTATTCACAACCGGAAATACTTCTAACTAAAAAGACAATATTAAAGCTTACTATGCAGTATGTTAAATCCTTTACATGAGTTCTCCCGTTTCATCCCCATTAGAACCTTAAGAGATAGTCATATTTAACACTGGTGAGTAAAAATAATACTCAAAGTGTTGCAAACCATAGATGTTTGAGAAAAGACCTGAAAACATTACAAGAAACTTGCATCACAAATATGAACACTGATGACTTCTGTGCTGTAATTAAAGTTACAGTGAATACTAAGATAAAAGTAAAATATATTACTTTAGCATAGGAGAGAATAACTGAATTTAACTTAAATTTGAATAATTGAATGATCACATTAATAAAAATTATATGTAAAAGAAGTAAGTATAAAGTATCTATTTTCAGAGGGGAAAAAAAACCCTATATTACACTTTAAACAGTTGTGAAGAGTCTGAGATTTGGGCTACATGCAAGCTCACAGATAAGCCTGAGAGGCCACTGGAGCTGGTCTGCTGAGTTCTGGAATATACATACCACTTACATTTGCTAAGGGAGGCCTCGGGGGTCTCTTCCCACCTTGTCAGTGGTTGTATTTGGAACTGACCTACCCCCAAACAGGAGTATCAGGCTACAGAGTCAAAAGTCCTCTAACAGCCGGTGTTGATTTTCAGCAAGAGCACAGCAGCAAGCTGATAGCTGCTTTTCCACAGGGGTGTACCCAGTGATCCTGTTAGGAAGGATACAAGGCGAAAACTAGAAGGGGATTCTCTGCGATGGAGGCTGCTTCTGCCCGCCAGAGACTCCAGTGAAAATCACCAGTCACAGACATTTGTGTTGTCAATACCCAGTGTGCACTAAGGCACTGGGACTCCAATTTAGTAGTGGGGGCTGGAAGGGACAGCAGTTTTTCTTTGAGAAGGCATTATGATTCTACCCACATAATTTCAAGAAAGTTTACCTGTCAAGTGGACCCCAGAATTTTGTCAGGGTTTATCAGTCACCCGTTCTGAAGGAAAAGTGATAACACCACAGTCAGGCCATTGAGATAGACTTCTTATTTGCCAATCAAGAGGGCATCACTCATGTTGTGAAAGCTTTTGACATTAGAGGGCAGAGACACACACACACTAAATTCTTGCCCACTCATTAGTGGCAAATATTAAGAGAGGGTGTCACATTAGCATTTCCCTACCTGTAGCTCTTTATGGTTCCCTGGCACTTATGGGATGGGATGTACAAGCACAAAACACATTAATTCCTACTAAAGATTCTGATGTACAAGCAATAAAAATACACTGAACTGGCCCAAAGGGGTTCCTTCTATAAGGTCACATTAGTTCCCCTCCTCCATGTTTTATTATTTAATATTCCTTTTTTTTTATCCTAGAGACAAAGGCTTTTGTTACTCACAGCACAACAGGCAAATGAATGTCATGTTCTCATCCCTGAGTCCCACAGCGGAGAGGAAGAGGGGAGCTCAAGTGGAGGTTGTTCAAATAGCGGGTTTGTTTCCCAGCTGGAAAACCACAAGCTTAGAAAACCCAGTCTTTTAGAGAGGGCTTCTAGAAAACCTGTTTGACCTTTATCTGGGAGGAAGATACTATTTTTATTATCCTGGTCAGGAATAAAAGTTGCTTTCACCCTGGAGAGAGACATTTTCTATTTTCCAAGGCTGTTTGGTATCCTAATGTCCATGAAAAAATTAT
This sequence comes from Ailuropoda melanoleuca, assembly GCF_002007445.2. Classification (NCBI taxonomy): domain Eukaryota; kingdom Metazoa; phylum Chordata; class Mammalia; order Carnivora; family Ursidae; genus Ailuropoda; species Ailuropoda melanoleuca. The sequence continues at coordinate 98,825,767 of NC_048224.1, forward strand.
ATCGATCTAGAGCTGATACCAGATGGGCAGAAATATGTCAGATCCTTGGAGATCCATGATGGGAGACATCTTGTAATTCTGGATTTCTCGTGGACTCTGGCTTCACTAAGGCAAGGATCAAATCTCTTGCACCCATTGTTTTAATCAGTTTTTAAATTCCTTGGAACATAACCGGAACTTAGTATTTGTCAGTAAATGAATGAAATGAAGTATAATAGAATCAAATCTGTATTTATAGTAGAGGATGACATACTTTAGAACTATAGTGGCAACAGTAGTCTGAAATGAATGAAAAGCTTCACAGCTAAAAGCTGTTGGTATTAGACATGATCTATTAAGGTTTATCTTTGATTGCCACATGGTTAAAATTGAGCCAAATGGGGGGGGGGAACTTGTCATATGAAGTAGAAAAAATTCCATGGTAAATGCTGAAGAAAATTCACTTTTCAGCCTAGATAGGAAAGTACAAAGAGGAAATAATAATCCTTTTCTACCTACTATACACAGAATATTTATACAATAATAAAGTACATAAATATTCATATTAGAATAAAATTAAACTCAAAGAACTTACTGGTTAAAAACAGAGACATTATTTATGATAATAATAGTAAGATACTGTGAAAATCTGTGTCTGAAGACCAATAAGATATAATCAACACTATTTATGTGGCCCGTGAAATCATGACTAAAACCCTCAACTTAACCTTTAAAAATCTTTTCCAGACTTACTTCTTCATGTTTGGCTATATATTGTGTATCCTACTGACTATAACCTAGGCTTCCAAATTTGTTCCTAAACTCTTGCTCTACCTTCCATCTACAATATACTGCTGTTCCAACTCTGTCTGTTAAAAATCTTAACATTTCAAGGGCAATTTCAAGCTCTAGGTTCTTAATGAAACACGTCCTGGTCCCATAGTGTTCCTCTCTGGAATCCACAAAGTATATTCTTAGATTTTCTTCCTTCCTTCTTTCCTTGGTCCCTCCCTCCCTTCCTTGCTCCTTCTGTATCTCTATTTTTATTTTCCTTTTGTCCTTTTTTTAAACACAGAAGTAGTTCTTTCTTTTAGTTTTACACAAGCAACTGTTGTATTATATCATTGAATTATTTATAAAAACGATGTTAAAATCTGTATGAGTTTTAAAGGGCAAGTTCTATCTTCCATATCAAATGTAAATTGAAACAAGAATCAAAAAGCGTTTTCCTTCTCTTTATTTTAGAATTTTAATTCATTCTGTCTTCAGATAATTAAGATAGCATTTAGCACTAAACTTCAACATACATAAATTTACTTCTGATATTGAAAATCAATAAGTAGAGAATCAAGGCTTTGGTATAATTTAGAGCTAATATTATCTTAGAAAAAGAAGCAACTAATTAAATGACGATTAGAGTGTTACATCCTTTCAGACAATTAGCAGATAATATAGCAAAACTAGAAACCATACAGAAAATTATTCTGTTAAATCTAATAAAAATACAAAATTAATTGTTGTTACATTGTATAACTCTTTTCAGTACATTTGAAGGATTTCTAAATGTTTTTAAACTTTGAGCTTAGTGAGTCCCATAAATATTTGAAACTAAAAATGTATTCCTGAGGGCTGTAAGGATATTTCATCTCTTCATAGAACTAACCAAGACAAGGACATTGCTTATATTCTGAGAAAAGCTTGTAATAATATTTGTATAATTGTCTAGAAGATAGACATATGAAAATTTCATTGGCAGATGAGAATTAAGGAGTCCTCAGTATATCAATAACTCTGAATATTTAATCATTATTGGAAATTTCATTTGTTCCTCAGTCCCTTATGACATAATTTAGGCAATTTTCATATATTTTCACTAGATGGGACCTATGTTTAAACAATAACAAATAAAATAAGACAGTATTTCTTAAATTTCTAGGCAAACATGGAAAGATGACAGCCCTAATATAAAGAAATATACCTCTTTTCATTGTCCTATTTACAAGGGCTCTCCAGAGAAAAAGGTGAGATGTTTTATAGCTTTACTTGTCAACAATGATAAATACAACTGGGAGAAATAATTTCAGGCTATAAGGAACATCCCTGACATATTGAAATGATGATTAAATTTTAGAGCAATGGCATAACCTATTACTTATTGAAAATTATTGGGAAAAAATGGGGTGAAAACTAAGGAAACATGAAGAATTTACTCCTTTATGAATGTGTGGAAGATTTCAATTAAAAAATCTGTACAGGGTGCCTGGGTGGCTCAGTCAGTCAAGCGTCCGACTCTTGATTTCAGCTGAGGTCATGATCTCAGTGTCCTGAGATGGAGCCCGAGTTGGGATCTATGCTGGGCATTGAGGCTGCTTAAGAGTCTCTCTCGCCCTCTCCCTCTGTCCCTTTCCATCCACCCACCCTCATGTGCACATGCTCTCTCTCTAAAAAATTAAAATTAAAATTGAAAAATTAAATTAAAACATTAAAAAATCTATACAAATATCTGAATTCAAAGCATTATCAGCACAATCTGCTCATTATTTATAAAAGATAATCTAATTGATTTTATAAAAATTATACATGTAATAATAAAGTATGCAATGCCTGAAGTAAAAAAATAAATTAAAAAAATTCTTCCAAACATAAACACAGCCAATAATAGTTGAGATATCTTTGAATATACAGATAGAAATTTTTAAAAACAGAAATACAAATAGTGAGTGAGGAATATCTTATAATTATAAGGATAGTTTACTAACATGGGATAAATTTCATCTGACAATGACCATAAGGGACAGACTGTAGTCCAACAAAGGTGGATTTATTAAGTTGCCAGAGCAAACGGTGGAATCTGAGAAGAGCAACTGCATTTTTATCACCAAACAAAAGAAGAGGAAATATTGATACAGGATTTGGGAAAAAGATCTGTGATTTAGGTCAAATTTAAACAAAATTGTGGTTTGACAGTCTCAGCAAGGAGGGCTGTTTGTAAAATGTTTAATGTCGTCTTAGAAGCTTAGTTGGAACCAGAGTCCTGTTTTTCTTAGCAACTAGAAAATTAACATAAATGTGGAATACTGTGTTTGGAAACTCTTAGCTGAATTCCCATTCCTGGATCAGAGAGGGAGGCTGCAACTGCTTGTCAAAGTGTCTGAGATCCTCTAGGCAATAGTGTGTGCTCCATTCCATGCTTCTGATGCTCTATGCATTTAGAGAACATTCCCCAGCATCATGTCTTTTTGTGAACTGACACAAGCAGAATTTGCAAGTTCACAATGGAATCATATTTTGACAAACATATTCGATTTATTCTTCCTATATTTAACGGAAGAGAAAGACTATCACATGGCAACAGGGCTATTATTATTCAGTGATTATTCAGTCACAATCTCTCTTCAAAATAAGATAATTATCTCTATTGTCTTCTAGCATTGAATCTTACTGTGGAAAAATCAAAGATCAGCCTGATGTTTTCCTTTAATTGACATTTTTCTACCTATCCACTGGACAATTTTTTTAAGTTTAATTTTTGGTGTCTCTGCCATGTTTCCTGAGGAATTTTAGTGTTTATTCCTCCTCGCCACGTAGACCATAGTCTTGTACAAACACAACTTCGTATTGAGCCAGTAATTAAGCACGGGCTTAGGAATTTATACTTCTATCTGCACGGGCTTAGGAATTTCTACTTCTATCTGCACCTTAGCTTAGTTATTTTACTTCCCCTACTTTATTTAGCTGACTCTTCAGAAGCTTCTCCACTTGACTCCAAAGATGGATGAGGTACATGTATTTTTATACCCTAATTGTAATAGTTTGCAATGGAGAAGGATCTTTTCCTGGAAATCTGTTTATCTTCCTCCTTTCCAGAGGATCATTTGCTGTTTATTTCATCTTTGTTTTTAGTTCTGCAAAACCCCAGCTTATTGCTGGGTGTTGATTAGCTCTGTGAATATACAGTCATTCTGCCTTTCTTTGCTACTCACCCACTATTAAGGCAGCCAGATGATGAGTTCAGGGACTGACTCCTTGTTCTCCCGATATTTTGGTGGGGACGTAGGCATGTTTACACTCATGGGCTTCCTCTACATTTTAATTTTTCCTGAGCTAGCTACCTGCTTATCTTCTCCTTACAGTTATCTTGAATTAGGGTATGTTGATAAGCAGTTCCAGGATTTGGCCAACCTCTCTTCTTTTCCAACTTTATTTCTGTGGTGTTGGGGTAAAGATATAAGCCAGAGAGCTCTGTCAAATCTCTCTTTCCTTGGCCTCTTATTATATGAGATTTTGCTTTTTTGTTGTAGACAATAACTTTCACTATCTTCTTGATTACAAAAAACATTTTTGGGTGCAGGTGTGGGAGGATTCTCTTTGATAGGAAATGTGGAAATTATGTGAAATCTAGAATCATTCTTGCATCTTTACCCAGATCTTAATTTACAACATTTAAAGCATTAGAGGTTTAAGACTGGTTAACAAGATGGAGTATAAAAGAAGGAAAATTTTATTTCTCTCATGAAGGCTGCTAGTATGTTTTACATATTTAACTGCATCTTTTGTATTACGTTTTTATTTTTCAAGGTTTTAATAAAGCATGTAGAATTTTAAATCCAGTAAATAAAATATATAATCAGTTTCTCAACATTGTTTGATGTTAGTAGTCTTTGTAATGAATATCACTCTACTTTCACTGTTCCTTGAAAGCAATTATTCTTAAACTGTTTAAAATATTTTGAGTCACATTTCAGAATTATGATTATAATGTTTAAATATTATAGATAGCAGATGTGAAGTGAGAATCTGATGAAATATTAAAGTATCTAAATATTCAAACATAATTGTTGCCATTTTCCACATAATAGGAAAAATATTCTACATTAATAGTAACCATAATTATCAAGAGATATTCACCTTTTCTAAATAGTTCCCATAGTATTGATTATACAATTATTTCTCACACAACTCTCTCTTTCATTATGTTCAATAGTATATTACTGAAAGCTTCCAAAGCTTTTTATCATGTTATAATACCCCATCAACTTTTTCTAACAGGACTTTCATTTATCCTCATCAAGTATCCAAAATACTCCTTGTTTTCTTATGAAGATTCATAACGATTCTTGAACCAAATCACATGTAAAAAAAAGGTTCACACTGTTTAGAAAACTATGTGTTCTAATTTCATTTGTTCTTTTTTTAATTATTGAAATTTCATAGTTTCCTGCCTTTCTTGTTTCCTGTCCCCTTTCCACAGACTCTTTCTCCCTCTCCCTTTCTCCCTCTTTCTCTCCCTTTTTGATAGGAAATGTGGATTTTTTACTTAAAAACATTTGTAGAAACAAATTTTATATTACATAATATTTTCTTTCAATTTTGGCCTTTTTTTACCTTAAATACGTGTGAAAGGGAATAAATACTATTTTAGAACTTAAATGTAGTAGTGTGTCAATTTCCCTTAATTGTGCTTTGATAACATGACTTGACCTACCTCTGAACTTAAAAACCTCTGACATGAATTAGAATCCATAAAAGCTTTTAATCACTTTATTTTTGTAAGTTTGTATGATTTGTAAATATTTAATCTTTTTCCAAAGATACAATTATATGCCTCAAATATTCATTTCAGACTACAGATAGCCTCTGCCTTCCCATCTCCACTCCCATTTCTGGACGGGAATTCCTTTAGTCCTTTTTTTCTTACATATAATCTTAACTGTGGGGGGTTATTGTTAACAATATTGTTAACAGATAGTTATTGTTTATTTGACAATAATTTTCCTGATAGATATACATAGGTTTGTTAATATTAAATAACTTGTAGAATAACAATGTACTAAATTACACTTCTACAATTTTATGTAAAACCCATATTATATACTTGCTTTCAGTATTATCAGAAATGGATGTTTTTAATTTCACTATATCTATTTTTATTTTATGGAAATTCCTATATATGACTTATTTTTATTATTTAATATTACTTCCTCCAGTTGAATTAATAATTTTAGGTTTAACTGCAAGAACAATAAAAACCAATGAAAAAGAAACTAGAAAGCTGAGTATACTTGTCCTGGTCGTTTTTTTATAGGATATTGTCTCGAACTATCACATTTGAACCTATAGATGCTTAGCTAACAGACTTTTATTTATTTATTTATTTTTTATTTTTTTTAAAAGATTTTATTTATTTATTTGACAGAGAGACAGCCAGAGAGAGAGGGAACACAAGCAGAGGGAGTGGGAGAGGAAGAAGCAGGCTCATAGCGGAGGAGCCTGATGTGGGACTCGATCCCAGGACCCCGGTATCACGCCCTGGGCCAAACGCAGATGCTTAACCGCTGTGCCACTCAGGCGCCCCTAACAGACTTTTTTTTTAGAAATCGCAAATATTCGATATATATTTTTAATAATATTGAAAAACAGGAACTGATAAAAATGCTGTAGTCAATGTATTGCAATGGTAAAACTCTTTTGTCATAAAGTAATGTAGTAGGAAAAAGCCATTCCTTTACATTTGCATGTATTATGAATGACCTACTTATGAGATTAAGAAGGTTAATGTCTTGGGGCGCCTGGGTGGCACAGCGGTTAAGCGTCTGCCTTCGGCTTAGGGCGTGATCCCGGCATTATGGGATTGAGCCTCACATCGGGCTCTTCCGCTATGAGCCTGCTTCTTCCTCTCCCACTCCCCCTGCTTGTGTTCCCTCTCTCGCTTGCTGTCTCTATCTCTGTCAAATAAATAAATAAAATTTTTTTAAAAAAAAGGTTAATGTCTTGCTTTCATAAATACTAGGATTTATATGAGAACAGTGGTAGTGGGAGGTATAGCAAATTTAAATCAAAAAGAAACCTCACAAAAATCATAGTCTTATATTATCTAAGTATTATTATCATAGGTAATTCGTAAACAATTTATTTATATTCATTCCTAGATCAGTGAAGCCATATAACAATTGAAATGAATTCAATTAGGGCACATAATAAAAACTTGAATAAAAATAAAATATTTAGGGGTGCCTGGGTGGCACAGCAGTTAAGCGTCTGCCTTTGGCTCAGGGCGTGATCCCGGTGTTGTGGGATCGAGCCCCATATCAGGCTCTTCCGCTATGAACCAGCTTCTTCCTCTCCCACTCCCCCTGCTTGTGTTCCCTCTCTCGCTGGCTGTCTCTATCTCTGTCAAATAAATAAATAAAATCTTTAAAAAAAATATTTGGCATTACCTTGGGTATGAAAAAGCCGATGACCCTATTTTTATTCTTAAATTTTCAAAAGCTGAAGATAAACAAATGATTATTTTTAGCATCTAAAGTGCATTAACAACCTAAGCAAAAAAAAAAAAAAAAAAAAAAAATAAAAAC
>NC_048224.1:98833115-98987567 GCF_002007445.2 Ailuropoda melanoleuca
AAAAAAAAAAAAAAAAAAAGAAATGATAACCAGGAAAATTTTAAATACTAATGTGTTTTTCCCTTTTATACCCTTCAGTATAATTTTATTCCACAACCACTTTTTTCAAAACTATGCTCTAACACAATAATGCATGACTTTTTTCCCCTCTGAGTTAGAATATGGATTTTTTATTAAGTTTTTTTATTTTAATTTCCAATATAGTTAACATACAGTGTTATACTAGTTTCAGGTGTACAATATAGTGATTCAGCAATTCTATACATTACTCAGCACTCATCACGATAAGTGTACTCGTAATCCCCTTCACCTATTTTACCCATCCCCCACCTACCTCCCCTCTGGTACCATCAGTTTTTCTCTGTAGTTAAGAGTCTTGGTTTGTCTCTTTTTGTTCCTCTTTGTTTCTTAAATTCTACATTTGAATGAAATCATGTGGTATTTGTCTTTCTCTGACTTATTTTGCTTAGCATTATCCTCTATAGATCCATCCGTGTTGCTTCAAATGGCAAAATTTCATTCTGTTTCTGGCTGAATAATATTCCCTTTTATATCTACATCTACCTATATCTATCATCTATCATCTATCTATCATCTATCTATCTATCTATCATCTATCTATCTATCATCTATCTATCTATCTATCTATCTATCTATCTATCTATCATCTATCTATCTATCATCATCTCTCATCTATCTATCTATCTATATCTCACCTCTTGTTTCACCATTCATCTATCCATGGATACTTAAGCTACTTCCCTAATTTGGCTATTGTAAATAATGTGTAATAAACAGGGCTGCATATATTTTTCAAATTAATATTTTGTATTCTTTGGGTAGATGCCCACTAGTATGATCACTGAATCTTAGAGTAGTTCTATTTTTAACTTTTTGAGGAACCTCCATACTATTTTCCTCAGTGGCTGCACCGGTTTGCATTCTCACCAACAATGCACAAGGGTTCGTTTTCCTCCACATCCTCTCCAATACTTGTTGTTTCTTGTGTTTTTTATTTTAGCCATTCTGACAGGTGTGAGATGACATCTCCTTGTAGTTTTGATTTGCATTTCCCTGATGATGAGTGATGTTGAGCATCTTTTCATGTGTCTATTGGCCATCTGTGTGTCTTCTTTAGGGAAATGTCTGGTCATGTCTTATGCCCATTTTTTAATTGGATATTTGTCTTTTGGTGTTTAGTTTTATAAGTTCTTTATATATTTTGGATACTAACCCCTTATTGGATATGTCATTTGGAAATATTTTCTCCCATTCAGTAGGTTGTCTTTTAGTTTTGTTTGTTGTTTCCTTTGCTGTATAGAAGCTTTTTATTTTGATGTAGTCCCAGTAGTTTATTTTTGCTCTTGTTTCTCTTGCCTCAGGAGACATATATAGAAAATTGTTACAGCTGATGTCAGAGAAATTACTGCTTGTGCCTTTTCTAGGATTTTTATGGTTTTAGGTTTCACACTTAGGTTCTCAGTCCATTTTTGAGATTATTTTGGTGTATGTAAAGTAGTCCAGCTTCATTTGTTTGCATGTAGCTATCCAGTTAGACCATGACTTTAAAATATATATATATCATCTGAAGCTTTGATGTCTATAATACTGAAATGTACCAAAGAAATTTTATCTCTGTATTATGTATATATTTAAATTTTTAGAAAGAATTTGAAGGTTTGACAATGATATCATAATCCTTTCCAAAGCAATACTTGTAATATTAGTGGGTAGTTTCAAAAATTATTAATGATAAATTTAAGTTAATGTGTGAGTTATTTTAAAGTGCCATGTATAAGAAGAAAACCTCAGAGACAGTCATAAATAAAAATATTTTTGTCTAAAATGTCTATTTCCATTTTTCCCTTGAGTGCTACCATACCTAAGTATGACCTTAAAGCATGTCAGTTGGTCATAATTTTTTTAAACATATATATATTTTTAAAGATTTTATTTATTTATTTGACAGAGAGAGACAGCCAGCGAGAGAGGGAACACAAGCAGGGGGAGTGGGAGAGGAAGAAGCAGACTCCTAGCAGAGGAGCCTGATGTGGGGCTTGAACCCAGAACGCTGGGATCACGCCCTGAGCTGAAGGCAGACACTTAACAACTACACCACCCAGGCGCCCCCAGTTGGTCATAATTTAACAATATAGATAAGATATAATTTTAACAAATTGAGAAAGAAGAATTAAGGACTGTAAATGTACTTCAGTATTTATTTCTTCCTTTTAGTAATCAAATTGCATATCCCCTAAGCATTTACTAGGCCCTCACTACCTTTCTTTCTCTTTTAGATAGTTATAACTTAAAGTCATGATAAAGAGCCAGCTTAGAGCATGCAATGGACATCAACTAATTTAGAATGATGAATAAGAAAGATGAAAGAACCTAGATCGGTGAATGACATCATGGAACTGAGTTGACTGCACATAGTTTGAGACTGTTTGCTAACAAATATAATAGTGTAGGTGTTCTCAATTATGTACAGATGCTTTGACATATTTTGGAAATGTTTGTGACTAAAGCTATTAAATTTTTTCTTATCATTAACCATTTAAATTCATTTCCCCAAATACTTTTTTTTTTTAACCAGGGTATTAGATAGCTTTTTTGAGAGCTGAAGATATGCACCTTCCTTAGTAATGCACCAATATGAAGATTGGGAAGTCATGTTCTAGTAAGTAATGAAGAGAATATATACACTCATTACATTTCCAGGTCTTTATGCTTCCCCTATTGTGAGAATGGGAAGAAAAGAAGGAGAACTTGTGAAGATTGGGAAAAGATAAAAATCACATGGAACAGTTTTTTAAAAATATGGGATAGGGTAGTCATTCATCAGACCAAACTGAAGTAATATTGTTGATACCGATGTTAAGTTAGCCGTTAATTTAACTTAAAAACTCAATAGCCATTTAATTTGAATGATTTTACACCATATTCTTCATCAATATTATTATATAGCAGAGACTTACAACAGGGTTAAAATAAAAGCATTTGTGAGAATAATGCCAAAAATGGGCACTGGTGATTTAAAGAATGTTCTAAATATATAATATGTTAAATGATTAACTCTTAAACTTTAGAGTTCTAATTTGATACATAATTACTAACCAATAAGAAGGTGAGTTGCTTTTGCTATATAATGAGTTTCCTTAGAAGTGTGAATTTAGACACAAAACAGGGTGAAAGCAATTTTCAATTATGTATGACATCACGAAAGACTTTATATCTTTCAATACATTTAATTGCCTATTTCAGATGAGAGAAAGATAATAGTTTATATGGAAAATGAAATTAGTCCTCACAGAAATCTTTTTATATTCTAGATGGACTGGTATCTTAGTCTGCACATATTGCTTTAGCAAAATCCCACAGACTTGGGGAAATACAGAAATGTATTTCTCACAGTTCTGGAGGCTATGAAGTCCATGATCATGGTGCCAACATGGTTGCATTCTGGTGAGAGTCCTATTCCTGGGGCTTCTAGCTGGCAGCCTTTTGCTGTGTCCTCACCTGGCAGAAGAGGGTAGGGAGCTCTGTGGGGTCTTTTTATAAGGGCATCATTCTTATTCATGAAGGCTCCACCATCATGACCTAAGCACCTCCCAAAGTCCTAACCTCCTAAAGTCATTTCGTCAAGGCATTCAGATTTCAACATATGAATGGGGGGTGGGACACAAGAATTCAGACTGTAACAACTGGTATTAAATAAACTATCTAGCAATATTCAACCAGATAAGTTCACACATGAGATTTTAAACTTAATAAAATGAACAAGTTCTACAAATATAAGAAGTATGGTTTCTTACATGACCATTTTTAACATGCCATATTATTGAAAAGTAGAAATAAAATTTGTTAAAAAGTGCATTTATACCACTTTCTTATACCATACATAAAAATAAATTCAAAATGGATGAAAGAAAGACCTAAATATGAGACAGGAAACCATCAAAATCCTGGAGGAGAGAACAGGCAGTAAACTCTTTGACATCGGCCATAACAACTTCTTTCTAGATATGTCTCCTGAGGCAAGGAAAACAAATGAAAAATGAACTATTGGGACTTCATCAAGATAAAAAGTCTCTGCAAGACAAAGGAAACAATCAATGAAACTAAAAGACAACCTTTGGAATTACGGAAGATATTTGCAAATGACATATCTTATAAAGGGTTAGTATCCAAAATCTATAAAGAACGTATCAAACTCAACACTCAAAAAAACAAACATTCTGGTTAAAAAATGGGATGGGGGCACCTGGGTGGCACTGCGGTTAAGTGTCTGCCTTCGGCTCAGGGCGTGATCCCGGCGTTATGGGATCGAGCCCCACGTCAGGCTCCTCCTCTATGGGCCTGCTTCTTCCTCTCCCACTCCCCCTGCTTGTGTTCCCTCTCTCGCTGGCTGTCTCTATCTCTGTCGAATAAATAAAAATAAAATCTTTAAAAAAATGGGTTGGAGACTTGAATAGACATTTTTCCAAATAAGACATCGAGATGGACAACAGACACATGAAAAGATGCTCAACATCACTTGTTGTCAGGGAAATACAAATCAAAATTACAATGAGATACCACCTCACACCTGTCAGAATGGCTAAAATTAACAACACAGGAAACAACAGATGTTGGTGAGGGTGAGGAGAAAAGGGAACCTTCTTACACTGTTGATGGGAATGCAAACTGGTGTAGCCACTCTGGAAAACAGTATGGAGTTTCCTCAGAAAATTAAAAATAGAACTACCCTACAACCCAGCTATTACTCTACTAGGCATTTACCCAAAGGATACAAAAATACTGATTCAAAGGGGCACAGGCACCCCAATGTTTATAGCAGCATTATTAACAATAGCCAAATTATAGAAGGAGTTCAATGTCCATGAATTGATAAAGATACTATGATATATATACATATATATGTATATATATCACAATTTATGAATATATATTTATATAAAGCATATTATATATTATATAATATATAATATAAAATGTTAATTATATATAATATATATATAATGGAATATTGTGATATATATAATGGAATATTACTCAGCCATAAAAAAGAATGAAATCTTGCCATTTGCAACAATGTGGATGGAACTAGAGAGTATTATGCTAAGTGAAATAAGTCAGTCAAGAAAAGACAAATACCACATGATTTCACTCATATGTGGAATTTAAGAAACAAAACATATGAACATAACTTGAAAAAAAAGAGAGGCAAACCATGAAAGAGACTCTTAACTATGGTGAATAAACTGAGGGCTGCTGGAGTGGAGTTGGGTTGTGGGATGGATTAAATAGGTAATGAGGATTACAAAGGGCATTTGCGGTGAGCGCTGGGTGTGTATGAGAGTAATGAATCACTAAATTCTATACTTGAAAATCTTTTTAACAGTGCAATTTAAAAAAAGAAAGAAAAAAATGCGTTTGTTAATTCATCAATTGACTTGAATCATTTTTTAGTGTTATAATAAAGAGCCACAACCACTAACTATAATTTACTCCAACAATAGTCAAATAATTTTAAATGTTGTTTTTCTGGATCTAAAATCATGATTAGTGAAATTTTAAAAAACTATCAGAAATCTTTTAATACACATGTTTGTAGGTTATTTGCAAATACACTTGATTCTCATTATTCACATTGGTAAATACAATTGATTTTCATTATTTACAAATTCCGTATCTGAGAATTCTACTCACTCTAATTAGTTTGTCATGAGTCAATCCCGGCAACAAGAAATTTTAGTTGCCAGATATGTATGTTCCCAGCTGAGGGAGAACAAACTGATGTTCTGCCTTCTTGTTTCAACCCTCATACTGTAAACAAGTGTCCTTTTTTGCAGTCTATCTAGTGCCATGCTTTTCACATTTTTTGAGGTTTTTGTTAGTGTTTTCACTATTTAAAGTAGCCCCAATCTTACTGAAGTGCTGGTTTGTGTTCCTAGGCGTGAGTAGGCTGTGTTGTGCTTTGCAGACAAAATGTGTTTATGTTGATAAGCTTTGTTCAGGCACAAGCCATAGTGCTGTTGGCCATGAGTTCAATATTAATGAATCAACTGTATATTAAATTAGATGTCATTGGACAAAAACACACTAAAACAAGTTTATGTATACATCAGTGGACAAAAACGTTGTGACTAGAGGTTTGCAGGAACCTAACTTCCTATTTCCCTTGGGAGCCGTGGATTAGTATTCATTAGTTAATTCAGTGTTCATGACAACTTACGGAACGTAAATATGGCTAGTAATGAAAATCAACTGTATATTTGTAATAATTTCATAGAAATGTAAGTGAACATGATTCTCTGTGGAATTTTGAACATCAGGATACGTGACAGATGCAACATTATCTTCTAGGCCCTCCTCCCCTTTCTTTTTTTTTTTTTTTTTTTTTTTTTTTTANAACTATGGGTGTTCATGCTTTCTTTGCCTCTCTACTTCTATGTCTCCCTTACCAAGTTCTTATATACAGGATACTCACAAACTCCTTACTGTTAGTACTCACCCTTAAGGATTGGAAATCTAATTAGTTTTCTCATAGAAGTATTAAATGATCATCTATTTATCATTTTTCTACTTTAAGTTATGTCTTAGTTGATTATGTCCTGAAATAAAATGGATTTTGTTTTCATATACTTATTCATTACTTACTTACCTGCCAACTACTTTTGAATTGAAATCAGTATTCAAATACCTTGCCCATTTTTAACAGGGTTGTGTGTTTTCTTATTATTTAATTGTAAAAGTTATTTTTCTATTATTACCTGGATATCAACCTTTTATTAAGCTATATTTCTCCAACATTTTATCCCAGTCTATGTGTTTTATTTTCACTTTCTTGGTGTCTTATGGATAGCTGAAGTTTTATACTTTGACAAAGTCTTATTTATTAATTTTCAAAAAATAACATATTTTTTTGTTCTCTAAGCAATCTAGCCTAGCCCAACATCACAATGCTGTTCCTTTACATTTTCTTCTACAAGTATTAGAAGTATAGATTTTCCATTTAACCCTATGATTCATTTGAGTTCAAATAGGCTTAAATGTAAAATCTATATTAATTTTTAAATGTATTGTGAGAAATGCATGGAGGTTCATTAATTTTTGGAAATGAATCTCTAATTGTTTCACTGCCACTTAGTAAAAATTCCATCATTTTTCCATTGAATTGGCTTTTGTTTATATTCAAACATTCTTATTCATGGGTCTATTTCCAGAGTTCCATTGAACTATGGTTTTTTTCTTTTGCCCGTATGATACTGTGGAACTATGTGTACAGCAAGTGTTAAAATCCCAATGTCATCCTAAAAATTTTTGTTTTTAATTTTAATTTTGCTTTAACTATTCTATCAACTCATTAATCAAATTATTGCACTTTGATATGTCTGTTGTGTCACATATTTTAATTTCTCTGCATAGGTAGGTTCTATGTAGTTTTCTCACATAGTGAGATAATTTTAATAATAATAATAAAATAAAGACAATATTTTCAAAAATAAGTTTTAACTTAAAACAAAGGTAAAACACTATATGCAATGTTCATTCCAGAGTGTATGTATGTTTGTGTGTAAGTGTGTATAGATAATATATATTATATATGTGTGTATATGTGAGTGTATATACATGTATATATTGTATATATATGTGTGTATACAGTGTATAGAGTATATGTATATAGTTTATATATATAAAGAGAGAGATTGATTTTCCTGGAGATATCTATATAGACAATAATGATATATCTCAAATTTCCTTCGAAGTCCCTAAATCTAATGACTTTTAAAGTATGTTTGCATGTTCTTTGAATGAGGCTTGTTGACAATGTCTTTACTATAGACAGAACCCTAAAATGGAAGCTCTAGAACATATCGAGAACATGCAGTGTATTGCAAATAAGGCTTCATATGAACACTTTCCTCTTTAAACAATTATGTTACCTCGATCATTAGTTCTAATTTACCATGTTTCATCAAAAAAGTCATTTTTATCCCGTAATCTATATATTATCAATCTGTGGTTATATCTAACTATATGTGTATGTTTGTGTGTATGTGTATGAAATAAAGAATGGCCTTAAGTACCATGAATATCTGTATATTTAGTCTTTCTTACCTTTAGAAACATGGTTAAAAAATGTAATTATGTCCAAAAATTCACACCGCTATAAATTCAGTAGGAACTAAGGGCATGAGATAAAAAATTGATTTAGGAATTAGAAGAAGTGAAAATTAATAGTTTTAGTTTATTATCAATGTCATTATTTAGAAATGTTATTAAGCATTGTCCAAACTATCCTCCAGTTGTTATGCCATACTAGTGAGATAGGACATAAAGCATAAGCAGGATTTGAAATTACATGTTTGAAATTAACTCCAAAGGGAATACAGATTTAAGAACAAAACCTTATATATGGCAAGATCAGAAGAGAGAATCAGTAGGAGCTATAAATGATTGGTCACTTGAGATTTGAGTATATCTTTAGCGAAACTGCTGAAAGCTAACCTCCTTAAAAAAAATGAATTATTTTCAGGCTATCAGCCTTTGTCAAGAATTACATTTGATTCCTGAATCTTGGGGTAGAGATTTTGCTTTGTAGTTTAGAGGCTATTTTTCCATAAAAGGATGACTTTACTGTTAAGAAAACAAAATTCAACTGAGTAAATTTTAGAGATCTTTTTGGCTTTTTTCAGTGTTTCCTGAATTGGGCAGCTTCTCATTTAGCAAATAGAAGGGAGCTCCAAGTCGCTGTACAAAATGGACGACTTTTATAGGCAGAAGTGGGCGAGAATAGGAAGTTACTCACTTGGAGTAGGTTGTTTCACATACGGTCACCTTCTATTAGGGGAAGGCAGAGGGTCTATCAGGCAAATTACCTCACTAGTGCTGACCAGGTAATCCCAGATTGATTGGTTAAGAATACATTTCTGGGGAAAGCTGAAACTGCAGTTAGGTTAGTATTAAGTCTTGGTTTGATGACATGAGCTTGGCACAAGTGACTCCATTCGGGGACTGTTGTCTCCTTTCAATAACGCCAATTTGCTCAGCTTCAACTTGAATGAGAAAAGAAAGCAATAAAAAAGGAAAAGAAAACCTGAAGAAAGATCAAATTAAATACTTGACTTAGAAACCATGTGAATATAGCATGGTACACTGGGTGTTATATGCAAATAATGAATCATGGAACATTGCATCAAAAAGTGGGGATGTACTGTATGGTGACTAATATAACAAAATAAAAATTACCAAAAAAAGTAAATTAAAAAAAAAAAGAAACCATGTGTCTGTGGCATGGTAGATGATGGCTACTGTTCATAAACCGTGACCTTTAAACTTGTCCTTAAATTAAAAATACATTGATTTTAATAATATTTCTCTTCACAATTGTACGAACACAATTATCATTTCTAAAGATGAATTTTTTTTCATGTCTCCAAAATAGAATATATATTATTTTCTATATTGATGTCTTCTTTTTTGTCAAATTAATTCTCAAAGTTATAAATCCCCCATGACTACTTTCTAGCTTAATCAAAAGTGCCTTGAGTGGCTTGAGCTTCTCATGTCTCACCAGCATTAAATATTGCCTCTAAGTCCAGATGCCGTATGTGAGAAGTTAGATGAATAGAAGCAGACAATATTAATATTTATTATGATTATTGATTATAGCATACTTAACAGTTGATTTTCTTCTTTTGTGTTTTGGATAGGTACAAATATCTAAGTATTAAAAGAATATGGGGTTAAGAGCAAAACCAAGTTCAACTATTTATGAGTTTTGTGTTCTTGACCAAGGTCCTATACATTCTATATCTTGATTTTCTCACCTGTAAATAGGTATGATATTATGATCTGTCACAGAGATCTGTTGCAGGGATTAACTGAGTCTCTCCCTGAATGCCTCTCAACCAGTGAGCACTTGATAAAGAACAGCTGCTATTATTATTATTATTATTATTATTATTATTAATTCTTCAAGTCTCATATGAATATAATTATGGAGTTAGCTGTGTTTATGCCACTTTACAGAAGCTTAGGTTTGAAGTGGTTGAGTAACTTGTCCAAGAGTACACAGCTTTTTTTTTTTTTTTTTTTGAGTAGTCTCCATGCCCAGCATGGTGCCCAATGCAGGGCTCAAACTCACGACTCTGAGATCAAGACCTGAGCTGAAATCAAGAGCTGGATGCCTAACTGACTGAACCACTCAGGCACCCCCAATAGTAGGCGTTTAAGAGTTAGAGTGAGTTTAACCGGGTTTGGAATAAATTGAATTAGATTCTGTTTGGAAAAGTCATGGCTTAATTTTTAATAAAATTTTTAAAGATTTGATTATAATGCTACCTGGCTGTCACTTGCATCTTTCAGGAGGTGCTATCAGTCTTTACCACGTACTTGAATTGTTTTGGGCGTTATTTAATACATATATCTATATCATACATATTATAAACCATTGCATATATGTAAATACATGCATATGTATATGAATAGATATTTGAATAAATATGATACATATTATTAGTATATTCTATGTATAAGTGTATAAACATATATACACACACTGAATATGTATTTAAATATATGTTATTCTACATGATCGACCCTAAACTAAGAGTCATTTTTCCTGGTGGGATATACCATGAGAAGTTGGCAAATAGTCCATGTTACCTATCATTTGTAAGACTAGAAATTATTTCAGACTTAGAAATTCCATCTGGCACAAAATAACTTGTTCAAACAATGACCAACTACTTCCTTTATTTCATTCTATACATTTTGGTCAACCATGAACCATCAATAACTCCTTTTGAGCACCACACTCCAACAACTTTTACATCAGCCAACAACTACATGACCTAACCCATATTTTCCTAGCTTGTTGATGAGTATGCCATGTGGGACAGAGTTAAAAGACTTCCTGAGGTCAAGCTCCATTTCACTTATTGTAGATTGAAGGAATCAATTCCATTATTCTGTCATAGTAGGAAATATGTTTGGTTTGACAAAGATTTGTAACTCAAGTCATGCTATTTATAACCCAGCACTTTGTGATCCTCAAAGGGTTTGCAAATTGCCCCTTGGATGATAACATACAGTACATTTCCCCACTTAAGTTAAAGTAGCTAGTCTGTATTATCCAGCACTATTTTTCTCCTTTGAAAGGTAGTTTCTTTTTATTTTTAAAGGTTGTGAAAATGGTAATCAGACTATGAACTTACATGGTACTCTAACTTAAAAACATTTTTTATAATAAAGAGTTTTAGTACATATAAATTTGCTATATAGTAAGATAAATAATTTAATTAAACAGTTTGTGAATATAATTTTTCACCTTCTGAGATGATTCTACTAAGTATTTAAATCAGGTATTTCTGTAAACTCTCAGCTGATTGTTTTATAATAGCTATCAGAACACAAGATTCTAATTTTCAAATATGTCCTTGCAAGTTTGAAGGTTACCTACCAACTGATTAGAACTGTCAGGCCTCATGACATTTATGATATAGTGTTCCTGTTAAGGTTGCTTATGAAACTATTAGCCTTTTCCTTCGACATTTGCTGTTCTGCATGAATGAGTGTATTTATATTCCTGTAAACTTTATATTGCTTTAAAGGTAGTTTAAGCAGGGCTCAGGTTAAATGAGTTGCTAACAAGTATCTTCATTGAATTGTTTTAGTTTACAACTAAAATCCATTGTCTACCCTAATGTTTTTTTTTTCCCTCTTCTTATTATTAATTTAAAGTAACTAACACAAGCAATGGAAAATTTATCTGTGAGGATTAGAATACTAATAATTCAAATGTGTTAAATGGCCATTAAAGAACATGGGTACAATGGATACATTGTTTTTTTGCTTTGAAATTATAAAAGTTTACTCCTTTTCAGAAGGCTAATTTGAAAACCAAACTATTTATTTTTAAACCATGTGTAATTTATGCCCCAAATAAGAACCGATCTCTTTTTCTTTCATATTCCAATAACAAAATATGCTTATATATCACATATCAAATGTCTGCCTTATGGACAAGTACACATTTGCTTGATTAACTTGATTGACTGTGAAGGTAGGATAATAGTTTTATTTTTACCTTCTCAAGAAGTTCTGAACACAGTGCTTTTACTTATATTCATCCTTAAATTTAACTAAAGTGAATTATAAGGGATTTTTAAAAATTATTTCAAAACTATAAAATAATTCACTAATATACTCTTTTGAGCGACTTTAAAAATAGATGTTAGCTAAAATTGGGAATCATTTTAGAAACTGCAGTAGATTATAAACCTGATATACATTAATGCTTCTAAGAATGAAAAATCTGATTTCAAAAATTAAAGGAATATGTTGTCTGAGGCTAAAGATTTATTTCAGGAAACTGCTTTAGCAAAATATATGTTAAAAAACAATATGTGCCTAATTTCATCCAGAAGAGATTTGAAAATTAGGACGATATTTCCATGTAAATACAGACTGATTCTCTAAATCTCATTTAACCCTCTCTGTGAGCTAAATACAGCATAAATTTTAAAAAATAAAAGTGGACAACAGATTTTCAAAGTCATTAAAATAAAAGTCAAAAGAGAGTGTGTTGAAATGGGAGAGTAGGACCTCCTGGTGTATTGTTATTAATTTAAATCAGATATATTCAAGTACATTCTACTTTGAGCTTTTCTCAGCCTAGAGGAGAGAGACTTCCCAAAGGGTCACTTCCTTTATCTGTTAAACCTATATAATTAGAAACAGCAGCCAAGATATGGAAAGGCACATTTCATTCAGTGATTGGACCAGTAAATGGGTTCAAGTAAACAAAAATGAAAAAGAGATATTTAAATAGTTAAGACCAGAAACAAAAGAAAAACAGTTCAGAAATTTAGCTCAGAGCAATATTTTGGGTTTGTGAATAATCAGTTATGAATCCTTGGAGGGATCCAGGGGTCATAGCTTCAGAACAACCAAAATAGATCTTTCTTGTTTGATGTGGAAATAGAGAATACCAGAGAAAGCGTGAATTTCAGGTTATAATAGCATTAAAATGAAAAATTAAAATTGTCAGTGAACCAAGCAGAGAAGGATCTACTCCAGAAAAAATAGGGATTCTGTAACTATCTCTGACTCTTTATTTGGAATTCTTTTACATAGTTTGTTCATCGTCTTTCAGATTGTATGTTATTTTTGTCGACTCTACAGTGTTGGATAAATTTGCTCTTTTCTAAGATTTACTGAACCAGCTCACCACTTTATCCTCCAACCTGTAGTTTTACGTGATGACAGTACAAGTGAACAGTTGTTAAATTAAGAATCCTGCATGATGCAGAGGGAGTTTTATTGATTTGTACAAATTCTGTCCTGGCTGCCCCATTTAGATATCTTGTATCACTTCTGAAAACAGTGTCGTAAGATTTCTTTATTGTTGACTAAAACTACCATGGAATAGATTGCTATTTACAAGGAACAAAGCATTTCTTATTCCATTCTTTATATTGACTCATATTAGTGACATCCATAAACAGAAGTCTATTACTTACAATTAAAATTTCTGTACAATGTGGTGTAGGTATTAAGGGAAAAGGGATTATTGCCTATATTGCCCAAAGCTCATTAGCTACCTGATGTTCAGAGGTATACAAGTCTCAAAGGGTAGATGAACGAATCTCAAAGCTTGAGATAATTTCACCATGGCAGAGTCTAGAATTTGAATATGCTTTTTTTTAAGATAAAAATTATATAAAAGTAGTGCATATGAATGTTAAATTTTATTTTAAAGATTCATATCTATATCATTACCTATTGAAATCTGAATAAATATTTGTAGATTTAGTGGTGTCAACATAGAAAGGACAACTGACCATTTACTAGGAAGACCATGTAGTATGGTGTTACCTAGATTATCTCGTAATGGTCCCATGTTTTGTTTTCAGGTTAATAAGCCCAAAAATATATATACATACATGCACATACAACACACACACATACATGTATTTCCAAGTTGATTAGATTCAGATTGGTTAACTCATAATATCCAAATATCTAAGAGACGCAAAGACGTTTACTGAGATGCTCAGATACTGAGATGCTCTGATAATACTAGTTCATAACAAAATGCAGAATTGTTCCATGGGCTAGAATTCTAAGGGAAGAATCCATTGACTTCATAGGCTATTTGGCTTCCAAAATGATTTTTTTTTAATATCAGAATGAATGTATTAGGTTGTGGTTTAGAGACGGGGCTTTTTAATAAGGTTGGCTTGGTTTAGGATGCTGGCTTTGATACATGCTGGTGATATGACTTTGGATAAGTTGCTTAACATCTTTTTACCTCAATTTTGTTTTCTGTAAAATGGGACTACTTATATTGCTCTTCAGCATGAATGTTTTATTGTTTAAATGCTAGCCTTTGGTAACTCATATGTGAGTGTCTAATATGTTGTAAGCATATAACATGTTCTGAGTAAATAATGATGAATGAAAGAGGCAAGGTGATTTCTCCTCAGGAGCAAGTAGAATGGAGAGGGTGAGAAACAATAGGCTGGTAATCATGGTAATAAACATATAATTATAAATTATAATACGGGGGGGTGCCTGGGTGGTGCAGTCAGATGAGCGTGGCTCAGGTCATGATCTTGGGGTCCTGAGATGGAGCCCCATGTTGGGCTCTGTACTCAGCACAGAGTCTGCTTGAGACTTTCTCTCCCTCTGCCCCTCCGCTGGCGCTTGCTCTCTCTCTCTCTCTCTCTCTTCCTCTCTCAAATAAAAAATAAATCCTTAAAAATAAATAAATAATATATATTCTATAAGGAAATAAATGGGACCCAATGAATAGCAGGAATGAAAACAATCTTCATTGAACCATGTGGTTAAAGATCGCCTCTATGAAGCAATGATATTCAAGCCGTAAGAGAAGAGACAGGACAGAGTCAGCTTCCCAGAAGTGCTAAGAAAAGTGGGATCTGCATAAAATTCAGTATATGTCAAGCACTGGTGCAGTCAAGGGCTTTGAGTTTTTGAGAATCTGAAAGAAGTTCGCTGCGTCTGGGTTGAGGGAGGACAGAAGGAAAGAAATGAGAGACGGGGAGAGATTGAGTTTTAAGTAGGTAAGTCTCTTGATCTGACTTAGTCTAGTCGCTCTGTAGAAATGGTTAAGAGAGGCAAGACTGGAAGTGACGTACTGATTAGGCTAACTACAAAGCACATGCAAAACCTACCACATACCTATCAGTAAGTGATAGCTATGATCATCGCGGAAACAGTATTTTATATATCATTAGGATTTCAACATCACTGTGACTTAGCTAAGAGGCTTATAGGTCTTTGACAAAAAGGTCAAATTATCTGTCATTTTGTCTCCGGCTTCTAGAATGTTCAGCAGTTCTAGAAAATGTCATATAACTCTGATATTGGCTATATTAAATTTTACTAAACCACACTCAGATTTTCCTCAGCCCTGCTTCCCCATTCATTTATTCACCCCTAGACGATTCCTTTAGCATTCTTCATAGGCACACACACAAGCCATGTAGCTTGTCTCACTGAGTTACCACTCTCAGGGGAGGACCGATCCCTCTCCTTCATTGAAAAAAAAAATGTGATTTCCAAATTAAAATAGATCCAAAACAATGCTATGTTTTTAAGTAAACTTTTTATCCTTTCATCTTTCTTTGAGAAATCTTTTTTTCTCCTCCTTCATAAAGCTACAACTTATCTACTATTTCTTCTAGGAAGTAGCCTCTCCTCTTATCTGTCATATTTACTATTAGGTTGATGAGAACTACTATTAGGTTGAACCTGATGAGAGTACTATTTTTGTAGGACAAGAATCGAGTATCATCCATTTTCTGTGGTTCAACTTAATATATTTAACTGTAATCTTCTGTCTCCCTCTTTCTCTAACCCCACTCTTACGGGGTACTCATAAACGAAGAGCATGCTCTCTGTATAAATGATCTTCCCATACTAAAATAAGACAACATGTTATTTTTGGCATATTTTCTGTACAAGATAACATCTTTCCTATTTTCTTCCTTCATCCCTGAGGGTCTAGAAAGTGTAGTCTATATTCTGCCTCTGATTCCTCCATTTGGTGCAATCTGATTCTTTTTCACCACTCTGCTCTCCTGAAAGTCATTGGTAATAAGCTATATTGCAAAATACAAATGTGTCCCATTACTTCTACTTTCTTCTGTTTTATTATAACATTTTGTCTATGCCGAGATGTCTTTTATTTAATGGATAAGAGTCAATGGTGGACAGAGAAATACTCGAAAGTAGACCGTCTGGGTGCAAATTCTGGCTTCACAAATTACTTGTTATTCTTATTACCAGTTACTACAAACAAGTGAATTGCAGGTTATTTAAGTTCTAGAATTTTCATGTGCAAATATAGGATAATAATTGTACCTATATGTTAACTTCTGAAGATTAATTTAATTAATTTAATAAAGTTAAATAGCCTGGAAGAGTGTTTGCTGCATTGCAATTCCTCAATGTGTGTGAACCACTGCCATGACCCATGATGCTCTTATGGACAGTCTTTCCTTTTTTGGTGCTGCTCCATGACAGAGTTCCTTCCTCAGGTTGGTAAATCTTCACGGTGACCTTAGTATCTCTGCCGTTTATAAGAGATTTGCCAACCTAGAAAATGTTTCCAAGTTTTTCAAGCATAACGAAACTTTGTGAAAACAGGGCTTCATCTGTTTGCTATTATGTACACTATATAAAGACAGTGCCTGGCAAATTGTGGGTACACAGACAGCACTATCACATGAGCTAAGGAATGAACACTATTCAGGATGCTTAGTCCAGAAAACTCCGATACAATCTCAAATAAAATCTTAGAAACGATTAATGGCCATTAATTTATGTTAAAAGTTCGTTGATCCAAACATAGTAAGAATTGTTTTATCACATTTCCTTCCTTGGTAATGGAAGCCCCATTTCTGATGTATAAATTGCCACATGGTTTTATTTTCTGTTATTTTATTATTTCCTAACATCTGGTGCCACAAAAACTATTTAAATATACTTTTCAGTTAATTTGGTACATATGCTATGCTCACTTTTATGATACATGGGAGTTCACAAATGCATAAGTATAGTGTCTTATTTCAGAATATTCTAGCTCTTACTAGTTACTATAAAAGACACTTTTGTGAAATTTTAAATATTGTGACAACAAAAACAACAAACAAAATATCATTTTACCACTTACGATTACCATGTAGCAGGTAAGATGGTAACTAACACCTGGTTTATTCACAGACTACCTCCCTCCCTCTGACTTTCACCAACATGGCCCTTAGCCAATTTTTAGATCAAGGTAAAGACTGATGTGATTAAGTCAAAACTGATGTGTGGAAGAAAGTCGAGGCACTAATTAAAAAAAGTATAATCGGAGATCTTATATCCAGGAAGGTACAGATTGGGGTAGAAGAAAGAAAGGATGCTGGTTGGAGTATAAATAGGAAAAAAATGCAATCTGAATTTTGAAGAGTTTTAGGGAATTTTGAAATAGACACCAGAGAGATTTAAGGCTGACTCTAGCTTCCACACATATGAGATACATAGACACTAGGAGGGACAGAGAGAGGAAAGAGATATTGAGAACAATGGTTTTAAAAGGATTTTGCTTGTGTTGTAAATGCAATCCTTTCTTTGCATTTCTGAGAGTCTTTGATAAATTTAAATGCTTTTGCAATTACTTAAATTATCGAACTGGGTGTTTCTAAATGTGATTCTATGCCAAAGCCAGTTTCAAAGCAAAGGCAAGGCAGATTTTCCTCATGTGGATTATATCCTTATTTATGATGTTGAAATAAAAAATTTCTATACCCAAATGGAGCCTCTCCTGCACAGGGTGCCATGTCAGCAAACTGAATTTCATGTTCCTATAAATGCTGAGCTTGACCAGAAATGCAGTATATCCAGTCAACCAATCCCAAATACTAAGCCAACTCTGGGACTCCAGACTTATTTTCCTTGTTCCTTGATCTTTCTATATAAGGTCAGATTACCCAACCCCAAGCAATCATGCCCTGTCTCTGCATTGCTGCTTCTAACACTATATAAAACTCACTCTTGCCCAAAATCCTTCCGCAAGGAATGCTCCACTGCCTCTGAGGCACTCTACTCCCACAATCCACGGACTGTTTTTCCCTTGAATAAAGAAATTAAACTCAATACGAAATTGTTTTACTTTTTGATTTGACAATGGTAACAATAGTTTAAGAAAAAAATCGTGACTTTCTTCAAGAGTTAAAACACTTAGAATAGAATATACACAGATTTGACAAATAAAAGTAACTATTAAAAAAGAAACATTGTGTAAGGATGGTTAATTTCTCACAGTTAAGGACAGATATTTTTCTTCTCTCACACATAAATGAAGTGAAATGTATCCAAGTGAAGTGACTTCCTTAGTAATGATTATATGGAAAACTCCAGGTAAAGGCTATGAAATGAAAAACATTTTAAATAAATTTTTATATAAATAAATGAGTAACTAAGAAAATGTATGTATTATTAACAAAAGAGGTTAGATTTATGCAGATGATTTTTAAATTAAATGATTTTTTGATTCATTATAGTGTTTTCCATTTCCATTCTATTGGGAATGGATTTGAATTTAGAATACAAATGTTTTTCTTAATTTTACTATTCCTCATTGCATGCATTAGAATAATAAAATTTTACAAATCTCTTAGAATAACTCAGTATCAAAAACATGATACCTATTTTTCTCTCAGATCATTTTTATTCCTAGTTACCAAGACCACTAATTTCCAGCTCAGAATGGTTAATTAGGTGACGGCTTTCTCTGTTTTTGATTCTTCAGTGGGATCACACACTGTCATCTTCCTTCTCATTATGAAACTGCAATGGCAGTCTTGAGTTTTCCGCTAATAATTGCTAGTATCTGGATGGGTTTCATTTTAAGTTTGCATGGAAACCAGCTTTTCTAGGCTGCATCACAAAGAGTGACTCAATTCCTTACCCTCAGATTGACAGTGGGCCTTGTGTCTTTCACAGTTTTAGTAGGAGAAGCAGGGGGGCGGGGAAGATCATTAGGAGTTGTTCATAGGCATTCTCTGTATCTGAACTTGGTAGTGAGCAAGAAGACAAAGCTTATCTTCTGGGGTATTTTTTTAATGGTCCCATAATGTCACTGGAAAAATCAGCAAAGCAGCAGCATGGGTGAGAAAGGGTTCCTTCAGAAATAGCAGAATCTGACTTTGCCCGAGTCATTCAGTTACATTAGGCACTTTGAAATTATTTTTCTTCCTTTTTTGTTTTTGCTTTTATAAATTATCAGTATATGTGAGCAGATAAGAAAACAAGGGCTCTACATGCAAACAAACTTTTACTGAAATCCAACAATGAAGCAATGGTTTACTAGTATTTTCTCTCACAATCCCCTTCTATTGCTGGGCATTTTCCTAAACTGAAGTTAAATTGGGCTAAATTGACCTTAATTCTTTTTTTTTAAAGATTTATTTAATTGTCTTAGAGACAGAGAGAGTGCGAGTGGGGGGAAGGGGCAGAGAGGGAGACAAGCAGACTCACTGCTGAGTGGGGAGCCTGGGCACTGGGCTAGATCCTAGGACCCTGAGATCATGAACTGAGCGGGAACCAAGAGTTGGTCGCTTAGCCGACTGAGCCACCCAGGCACCCCTAAATTGACCTTAATCCTTCACTCTCTATGATAGTTCCTATTTCTGTCTCGAATCAAGATGTCACCTGCTGAAAGACACAGCTCAATTCTATCACCCTTTTTATGAAATCTTCCACAGATAAAATTCCATGGTATTAGTTTTACAATTTATAAACTATAAAGATTCTATGGCACCTTAAAGGAAAAAAAAACAGTAATAAAGAACAATGTAAAATAATGACACATATTTAATACTCAAAAACTTATAATTAAATAATATAGTACTAATGGGAGGTTCTGTGTCATTAAGTAAAACAGGACTTTTTTTTTAATTAAAGTATGTGGCATGGCGTTACAGATGCAAAAAGGGTTCTACTGAACTTTCATAGAAGGAAAATTGGTTCACATTCAGAATTCTTTGATAAACCTACCAAAATATCAGCTTTCCCCCATCTTTTCTAATTTTTATTTTTTTCCTCTCACTGTTTTACATTATGTCAGTAGATCAACAAGTATTTGTTGTGTGAGGACAGGGCTAAGGAAGTAAATGAGATAGAAAAGAGAAAATGAGTACATACCAAAATGATTTACATTCTGGATGCCAAAAAATATGAAGGGTCTGAGTGAGGTATTAGCCTACATGCAAGCTAACAAGTTCCCCTGCCACAGTTTCCTGAATCCTCACAGGAGGCATGAGACTCCTGCATTAGAGGAAAATTACTATTGTTCACAGGAAAGCAGGCAGCAGGAGCTTTCTGTTTACATCCATTCCTCCTGCCCCTCAAGTCTCACTGGGTCAGTGTGAATGTGGGCCCACCTGGATGCAACACACACAGTAGTTTTGAACTACAGCTGAGGAACCTCGAGTTAAAAGGCTCTGGATATTTTTATTTATTGACCTTTATTCAGATCATAAATGTATTTTTTTTCTTTTTTTAAAAAGATTTTATTTATTTTATTTTAGAGAGAGAGTGCATGTGCATGAGTGGAGGTGGGGGGGTGGGGCAGAGGGAAAAGGAAAAGGAGGGAGAAAGAACCTCCAGTACACAGAGCCCCACGATGGGCTCGATCTCACAATCCCGAGATCATGGCCTGAGCCAAAACCAAGAGTCAGAAACTTAACCAGCTGAGCCACCCAGGCACCCCTTCCATCTCAATTCTTTTTGTTTTAATTTGCTTTGTTTTTTAGTTTAAACAACAGACATTTATTGTCTCTATGCATGTTTATATCCTAATCTCCTTTATATATTTTTTAATTTAAATTCAATTAATTAACACATAGTGTATTATTAGTTTCAGAGGTAGAGTTCAGTGATTCATCAGTCTTATGTAACACCCACTGTTCATTACATCAAGTGCCTCCTCAATGTCCACCACCCAGTTACCCCATCCCCCCTACCCCTCTCCCCTCCAGCAACCCTCAGTTTGTTTCCTATGATTAAGAGTCTCTTAAGGTTTGTCTCCCTCTCTGATTTTGTCTTGTTTTATTTTTCCTTCCCTTCCCCTATGATCCTCTATTTTGTTTCTTAAATTCCACATATGAGTGAGATCATATGATAATTGTCTTTCTCCGATTGACTTATTTCATTTAGCACAATACCCTGTAGTTCCATCCACTTCGTTGCAAATGGCAAGATTTCATTTTTTCGTGGCTGAGTAGTATTCCATTGCATATGTATATACATACCACATCTTCTTTATCCATTCATCTGTTAATGGACATCTGGGCTCTTTCCATAGTTTGGCTATTGTGGACATTGCTGCCGTAAACCTTGGGGTGCAGGTGCCCCTTTGGATCACTACATTTGTATTTTTGGGGTGGATACCTAGTAGCGCAATTGCTGGGTTGTAGGGTAGCTCTATCTTCGACTTTCTGAGGAATCTCCATACTGTTTTCCAGAGTGGCTGTACCAGCTTGCATTCCCACCAACAGTGTAAGAGCGTTCCCCTTTTTCCGCATCCTCCCCAACATCTGTCCTTTTCTGACTTGCTAATTTTAGCCATTCTGACCAGTGTGAGGTGGTATCTCATTGTGGTTTTGATTTGTATTTCCCTGATGCTCAGTGACGTTGATCATTTTTTTCATGTGTCTATTGGCCATTTGCATGTCTTCTTTGGAGAAATGTCTGTTCATTTCTTCTACCCATTTATTGATTGGATTACTCTTTGGGTATTGAGTTTGATAAGTCCTTTATAGATTTTGGATATTAATTCTTTATGTAATTCGACATTTGCAAATATCTTCTCCCATTCTGTTGGTTGTCTTTTGGTTTTGTTGACTGTTTCCTTAGCTGTGCAAAAGCTTTTTATCTAGATGAAGTACCAATAGTTCATTTTTGCCTTTGTCTCCCTTGCCTTTGGAGATGTCTCTAGCAAGAAGTTGTTGCAGTTGAGGTCACAGAGATTGCTGCCTGTGTTCTC
Organism: Ailuropoda melanoleuca; assembly: GCF_002007445.2. NCBI lineage: Eukaryota > Metazoa > Chordata > Mammalia > Carnivora > Ursidae > Ailuropoda > Ailuropoda melanoleuca. Next base: position 98,855,188 of record NC_048224.1, read on the forward strand.
CTCTAGGATTTTGATGGATTCCTATCTCACATTTAGGTCTTTCATCCATTTTGACTCAATTTTTGTGTATGGTGTAAGCAAGTGGTCCAGTTTCATTCTTCTGCATGTGGCTGTTCAATCTTCCCAATACCATTTGTTGAAGAGACTGTCTTTTTTCCATTGGATATTCTTTCCTGATTTGTCGAAGATTAGTTGACCATAGAGTTGAGAATCCATTTCTAGGTTCTCTATTCTGTTTCACTGATCTATGTGTCTGTTTTTGTGCCAGTACCGCACTGTCTTGAAGATTATAGCTTCGTAATAAAGTTTGACGTTCAGAATTGTTATGTCACCAGGCTTTGGTTTTCTTTTTCAACATTCCTTTGGCTATTTGGGGTCTTTTCTGGTTCCATACAAATTTTAGGATTATTTGTTCTAGTTCTGTGAAAAAAAAATGATGGTATTTTGATAGGGATTGCATTGAATGTGTAGATTGTTCTAGATAGCATTGACATTTTTAACAATATTTGTTCTTCCAATCCATGAGCACGGAACGTTTTTCCATTTCTTCGCGTCTTCTTAAATTCCTTTCATGAGTATTCTATAGTTTTCTGAGTACAGATCCTTTGCCTCTTTGGTTAGGTTTGTTCCTAGGTATCTTATGGTTTTTGGTGCGCTTGTAAATGGGATCAACTCCTTAATTTCTCTTTCTTCTGTCTCATTGTTGATGTATAGAAATGCAAACTGATTTCTGTAAATTGATTTTATATCCTGCCACTTCGATGAATTCCTGTATGAGTTCTAGCATTTTTGGGGTGGAGTCTCTTGGGTTTTCCACATAGAGTATCATGTCATCTGCAACTACTGAGAGTTTGACTACTTTGCCTATTCAGATGCCTTTTATTTTTCTATGTTGTCTGATTGCTGAGGCTAAGGCTTCTAGTACTATGTTGAACAATAGTGGTCATAGTGGACATCCCTGCCATGTTCCTGACCTTAGGGGAAAAGCTCTGTTTTTCTCCATTAAGAAAGATATTCGCTGTGGGCTTTTCATATATGGCTTTCATGATATTGAAGCATGTTCCCTCTATCTCTACACTGTGAAGTTTTAATCAAGAAAGGATACTGTACTTTGTCAAATGCTTTTTCTGCATCTATTGAGAGGATCATATGGTTATTGTCCTTTCTTTTATTGATGTATCACACTGATTGATTTTCAGATGTTGAACAACCCTTGCAGCCCAGGAATAAATCCCACTTGGTCATGGTGAGTAATCATTTTAATACATGTATTTTTAAAACAAAAAAAAGGCAGTTTTGAGATTATAATTTATATACCAAACGATTCTCTTATTAAAAGGGAATATTTTGCTGTTTTTTTTTAAATTTTGGGGGTGTTTTTTGTTTTTGTATATTCAGTTTTATGAAAACAATGCCACAATCAATTTTAGAATACTTTCATTACCCCAAAAATTAATTCATACCCATCATTAGATACTCCCCATTACCCAACCCCTTCCCACTGACCTCGGCAACCACTAATCTACTTTCTGTCTCTGTAGATTTTCCTATTCCTGACATTCCATCAGTGAAATTATACTATATATGGTCTTTGTGACTGGCTTCTTTCTCTTAACATAAAGTTTTTAATATTTATCTATGCTGAGGAGGCTTCAATCTTGTATTAGGGGCAACTAGTAAATTTGCCCCATCCTAGCGGTAAGAAGAAGAGCGATATTATCTTAATTATATTGATATGGAAATCTATCTGTTTTCTGGTCTAGTGAGAGACACAGTTTATCTTTGAAGGCTGTTTGATATGCAAACATCCTTGAAAAGACAGTCCAGGACAAAAACAGATACATGATGTAAACAAAACTCTATGGAGAATTGTTCCCCAACAATCACAACTAGACAAAATGCTGAGAAAGGAAAGGGAAGCTTCTCTGGGAACACATAAGAAGGGCATAAAACCAATCTGAGGGTCCCCAGAGGCTCCTACAAGAAGTTGCTGTTTAAACTGGAATCTGAGAAAAAAATGATTAAATGAAGAAAAGCAGGAGAAAAATAACTTTAGGCAGTAGCCTGGGACATTTTTATTTACCTTTACCCAGGTTATAAACACATTTGTAAAAATAACAGCTTTATTTATACAAAGATCATATACCAAGGTGAAGAGGCAGAAGGTAAGAGGCAGACGTGTCAGGTATGGATTGCAAAGTAAAGCAAGAATGGAAGAGTGTCAGGAGAGGAGACTCTCATTGCAAGTACAAGACAGGTCATGCAGGACCTTGTGGGTCATGACTGGACTTTCCAATTCATTCCACAATAATGGGAGACAACCAAAAGAATTTAACCAACAGAGTGAAATTATCAGTTTTGTTTTCTGAGGATATATTCAGGAAGATGTGCAGTGCATAAAAATCTTAAATAAGAAAAACTGATTTCTTTTTTAAAGAGATTTTTATGAAAAGGAAAATGGTTTATGTTGAAGTTTTGTTTTGTTTCTTGAATTGTGTTATTTTGAAAATGACCACTGATCCTGGACTAAAGATTTTGGTTATAGTGTTTTTAAATGTTACCTATAAATCACAATATAGTTATTGAAATATATTGTGTAGGAAAAGACTATAGACGGAAAATAGAATACTAGGAAACAGTCTGGGCAATGGCAAAAAAAAAAAAAGTAAGTAAATATGTGGCAGAAAAGGAAGAGCCAGTAGTTTAAGAAAGTACATAGAGAGAAGAAAAAAAAAAAAAAGAAAACCAGGACCATGTTATAATAGAAGGAAATTCAAAAAACCATTTTCAATTTTCATCTTCAAGCCTCAATCAATTAACCAAATCTTTTCTTACGTTTTCTTTTGCTACCTTCCTTGTCTTCTGATCCACCCAATATTTTTCTTAATTTATGATAAATTAACTTTATTCTCCATTTTCCAAACATATCAGTTCAATATCCTGTGCTACTTTGCTCTCCAATATCATATTTTTTTCAGGCACATTTCACATAGTCACAATTTCAACTTTTAAAAAGCTGAACGTTTCTTGTAAAAATGTGCCCAGAGTCCCCAGTGTCTGCCAGAAATGCTAAGAACCCCTATCAGGTTTGGGATGCAATAATGTCCTGGAAGATTCATGAGACTAAGAGGCAGAGGGGCAGGTTGTTAAACTCCATGTCTGTCACTTAACCTATAATATGGCCTCAGGCATAAACCATGCACCTTGATTTACTTGTATGAAAAATAGGATAATTATACCATTACCCAGACTGTTAATAAGTCTTAAAGGGGCAATATTTAACAGGCAATGGCACATATTTTAGAAGAGCAAATCAGAGAGAGTGGTTTTGGCATTTACTGGATGCCTTTTAAATGCCAGGTATCCTGGAAAATACTTTATGGAAAATTGGTTCAGAGTCTAATTGGAGTAGGTCACTTAGAGTCCTCTGTGTGGATTGTCACTTCATACTTTTTTAAATCAATGATTAAATATATTTAATGTATTATACATAGTTTGAATATATCTATTTTTTCTATATCTATACCTACATCTACCTAATATGGACATGCAATAGATAGATAAACAATCATATATAAAATATGCTTTTTGTGCCTTACTCTACAAATACACAAATAGCACTTTTAGGTATGTTGAATCAAAGCTACTCTGTATTATTTCTGCTGAAGTTCATTGAAAACCATTATAGAGAAAGGACAGTTGGAGAATAGAAACAACTGTGCTTAACAGTATGTTTTCAATTTTGCTCAGAACAAAAATAGCCTCAATATATTTGCAGGTTGTAATTATGACTGGATAGACCATAATAGTTTACTTTGTCCATAAAGCCTTCAAAATGAGTAGTTCTAGTAGTTTTTGAGTCCATTTGTCCCACTCCACTAGAGAACAGAAATACCAAAACGCTAAATAAGCTAAAAGAACAGGACATACGCCAAATTAGATAGTGCCTAAGTGCTTCTTCTGTGTAGAAGAAATCACAGTGAAAATCACAACTACTTGTCTGTCCAGAAATGTTTCCATTGCCAGTTACAAACAGACATTTGCAAACTTTCCCAAAGGGAAAATAAGTCACTCAGTTTGATTGGCTAAATCTTCCTTAATGCTTACAATAAAGTAGCCAGGCTATGTACCAATCTGTTTGGCTTATTTCCACCCATACCTAGTCCAGAAAGCAACGCACCCATTTATTTCAATATGCCAGCAATTACCAAGCAGAGAATGTCTGTAAAGAGACCATTAGTAACAAAAAAGGCCACGGCCTGTTTTCTCTTCCTCGGCTGCTTCTAATGCAAGAGAACATTTCAAATATCAGGTCCAAGAACTGTTCGAAGCCAACAAACATTCAAAGACATGCAGCAGGTGGGAGTACCACCTGTTCATGTCTTATTCCAGAAAAAACAATTGCCTCTCTGAGTCCCCAGCTGTGGTGAATTCAAGAGCGACTTTGACTGCAAGCAAGTACTGAGAACAGCTTTCTTTGAGAGCCCAAGACTGTTAGGGAAAGCGATCGTTCATGTATTATAGGTAAAATGAAGGGTTAAAAACCACCACTCAGAGCAGTAGGCAAAGGCTAAAGCCACTCCAGGTGTGAATCTTAATGGCTGTTAATTAGGTAGAGGTTCAACACAAAAAAAGAAAAGGAAAAGCAGCAGGTGTGAGGTGTGTGTTTTTGCTGATATAAGGAGCAGTGTAAATATTCAACTCTGTAACAGAAAAACAAGTTCATTTTTATTTTCTCTGTAGTGTAGACTTTGCTTCAATTAGTGCCAGATGATTACTTCCTTTTATGATTCAACAAAGGTAGAAAATTCTTTCTCCACTAAATATTACCAACTAGGAAATACCAAGCGGCACATCTGTGTGTACTTAATTTTGATTCACGTTGAGGAGAGGGCAATTTTGCACGTCTGGGTTAAAGAAAAGAGATGGAAATTGTAACCTCGAGCATTAATAAGGGTTTAAGAGAGAGTCTTGTAATTTTTCTCTGGATGATGAATTAAACTTCTTTATGGAGCTAATCTAACCTATAGCACTCTTTGCATCTCTAACTAACTCAAAGTTAATCCAAGATAGTTTCTCCTAAGAAACATCCATGACAGCTGTCTTCAAAGTTTCCTATTTAATATATAGTTGCAGGCTTTTTTAGTATTTTTTTTTTATCACTTTCTGAGCTAGAAAAGAACTCTTAATGTTAACACAAATTTCTTCATCAAACCTTCCTGTCCATTCCTAAATATTTACTTGGTTATGTGTAGACACATTTACTTCTGATGATGTGAAATTGTCTTTGTGTTTATGAAGTACTTTGTCATTATAATAATCGATTCAAACTCAGAATGAGTTAACACTGATTACTGAAAAAATCTTGAAAAAGCATTGATCTATATAAGGTGTAGTCTACACTACATCTATAATACAAACTGAAAAACATATATGGGCTTGATATTTGAAATATATTTTTAGATTGTTTATTGCATTTCCTTTTTTAATCTTATCCAGTGTCAACATTTACAGAGTAGAATATCTATGTTTAAATAAGGAATACTGAGGAATTAGGACATACAGTCACATGGGTATCATCCAGTTTAGCTCAAATCAACTCTATAAATTAGGACTGTCATGACGGTCCAGACAATAAAATGACCTGAGGCGTGAAACATTCAAAATGTACTGTATGGTGATTAACATAATATAATAAAATAAAATTAATAAAAAAATGTATTTGCACAACAAATAACTGGATGGATTAATGAATGATTTATTCCAAATCCTCATAATGTTTATGTCAAGACATGCAATCCCACTTCTGTCACTTTTATCAATGTTCTTTCCACATTAATCACATTTTTTATTGCATCTTTACAAGAGGAGTCATTTGCCAATATGGAAGACAAATTTCAAAAAATTTTTTGAGGAGTTGCTTCACACTGTACTCTCCAAAGTAGCTAAATAACTAACTACTTTCACTTGCATGTTTAATTGGGCTAAGAGACTGGGAGATATGATACTTGTTTGGGATTTTATGAAATGTAACTAGACTAAAACTTTTAGTAAGTGGATATATGAGCAGATGGGGATTGCCTACAAGATTTGAAAAAAAATACCATCCCTTTTGCAGAAGTAGTTCAGTTATAACATCTACTTGATCTGTTAATATTGTATGCAGATTTGGAATAAATATTATTCCAAATGTTACTTTTGTATGTGTGTGCCACATTAGCCCATCCTATTGGGATTTTGAAACAATGGCATATATAACTAATAATTAAAACACTTAAATTTAAGCCCAGAGAGATCTCCAAATCTCTTTTTGAAGTTTCTTATGATGATGTGTCTCTTTTACCTAGAAGAAGCTTACTGAATATCGTCTGTTCCCAAACATGGATTTTATGTCTCTGTATTTTCACATTTGTATGCCATAATGAAAACATTCTACCAATGACAAACTGTTCTTTTTAATTAACAGACTACTAAAGTTCAGAATTTGTAATCTTAGAAGAGTGTGATTAACCTTTAAGAATTCTGTGCTCATTGTGTAGGCCAGTTTTGATGTAATATTGGAGAACTCAGTATAGTTATGTTCATTTCACTGGCTTTATTATTGGCCTATAAATTAATAGATGAAAAATAAAATCTTATGGTGAAATAACATGAACATAATTAAACCACATAACCTTTTCTATTTTGGGAATGACATTTTGATAAATTGAAACTCTAATTACTTTAACTTTTAGAAGGAAATGATATTGGACAGAAACCTTTATTCCTTTTTCATGGAAAAAATGTATTCAAACTTTTTAAATTTAACATTAAAAAGATTTGAAAGGGAAGATTGTTCATTCTGGTAGGACTCAAAATTTTATGATAAAAGGTATCAACAGAAGTTTAGTCATTTGATTCATTAAGAAACAGGAAGGGTTGCTTATAATGGCTATAAACACATCAGTGTCATTTTAGAAATTTCATTTCAGATATTTTAAAAATTTGACTTATGTAGCAATTTATTATGTAAGATAAAACCAATGAAACTATCCTATTACTTATAATTGCATGCCATTTTTTCATAGTTCATTTGTATATTAAGGAAAATATTAAATACTGATAATACCTTCAATATTTTGAATAAAATAGTTTTACTATAATTAAATTAATAACTTAAATTTAAAAAGATTTTAAAAATTTAAAATCTTTATTGAAAGTAATGGACATATCCCAATCATAAAATACAGTGAACCACTTTGGTTTCATTACTTTGAGTTAGCCTGTTTCTTCCCTAATATTGTAAAGCTAGAGTCAATCATCTAAAAATAGCTTCCAAGTCTGAAACGAACAATAAATAAATAAATAAATAAATAAATAAATATTGAGCTCCAAAAATTTTTATTTGTTTTATTATTTTCATAATCCTCATAAGATCTCTCAGAGTTAAGTATTATTATAAATCCCATTGTAGAGATAACCGATAGCTTAGGACGTTCTTATTTTAACCCAGGTTTTTCTGTACTACCTCTCCTTTAATGCTACTTTGCTTTATCATTTAATGTTCCTGGAATTTGAGAATGATATTCAAGCCCTAATTTAAATTCTGAATTGCCAACAAGAATTGTGAGACTGTGTTCTACTCTTATAAGCGTGGACATTTATATCTCTTGAAATGAATATTCAATAGGACATTCTCTTCCGAAAAGGGACTGTTTTATTAATATTGAAATGTCTTCATTTTTTCTTTTATCCTTCATTGGTCTGACACTAGAATAGTACTTATCTATTCTATACTTTCAATCTTTTCCCCACATTCATGCCATCCATCACATAGAAGGGTCTTTAAAGGAATTGTCTGCACAATATGTCCAGGCTTTGTAACATAAGCCTGATAGGTGCACCTGGGTGGCTCAGTCTGTTAAGCGCCTGCCTTTGGCTCAGGTCATGATACCAAGGTGCTGGGATCGAGCCCCATGTTGGTCTCTCTGCTCAGCGGGGAGCCTGTTTCTCCCTCTCCCTCTGCCTGCCGCTCCCCCTGCTTGTGCTCCCTCTACTCACTGACAAATAAATGAAAAAAATCTTTAAAAATATATAAGCCTGATAAGTTACAGAAAGGCTGGAAAATGAGATATGCATAGTTCTTACTACTTAGAGCTCTAGTAAACTGATATTTGTATCACCAAGCACTATTCTCCAACATTGGAGCTATGTACTCTCTGATCAACAGCCCTTACTAAAAAATGACTTTAAAGATCATTGATATTAATTGTATGTGCTTTTATGATTTTAATATACTTAGTATGGACAATATTAGAAATAAAAGATAATAGAAAGATTATATACTGATACTAATTGGAAAAGCTTTTTTATATACCTCACATTATAAGGTGAAATCCAAATGTTTTGAATGTGCTAATATAAGCATACTATAAAATAGAAAACATGATATTATAGTCAAGTATTACTTTAGAACCTTTTTTTTTTGTTCTCATTAAATCTTCATTAGTCTGACATTGATTTGAAATTGTATACTACTTGGGCTTAATAAAAATTTTAGTCATAATGTGAAACTACTTTTAATTAGACTCATTCTGTTTTTACTCTTGTATTAGAAACAAAGGTACAAAAGTGACCTAAAATGGATGTGTGAAAGGTTTTGTTACTATTACTACCTCCTTGTTTTAACTTGACTTTTGATGAATTTGGAAAAACTGGTGCATGGTGCGGTCAGGGGTTGCAATCAGTGAATCAGGTCTCCGTACCTGAACACTACAGAATGTGTTACAGCTTCCTCTTAAGAAGAGCAGGCTCAAAGTGAGACAGGAGACAAGGAATAAACACTGAGCAGGCATGCAATACCTCTGTTATTATACTTACAGTTATTTACAAAATGAAATTTAAAAAATTAGCATGCATATGCATTTGCATTTAACAGCTCTGTGAAGGGTGCAATTCTTTGCTCTGTTATAAAGTCGAACCAAATGAGGAATTAGCATATTAGATAAAAGCGCTATTTAGAGTCAATTGAGCCAATACATTTTCTAAGAAATAATGAGATCTTTTTTGGCCTTACCATGGGAGTTCTAGAATATAATTAAAATATTAATTATAAATGACAGAAATCATCTTATAAAATTAACTGTTCATCATTTTTAGTTAACACAAATATATATTTGAGAGAAACCTTTTGGACTTTATCAGCTCGTTAGATCATGTTCCTTTCATTTCTTGCCTCTGACGGAATATCTTCTTATATTACACTTGCATTGCTTTTGGGGGCATATCTTTTGATTTTCTTCTACAGAGGTAAATTCAAGCCTGTAACTTTACAATGACAATTTTTCCAGGCTCTCTTTAAGATTACTATAAAAAACAAAACAAAACCCTAACACCTTATAACAGGGAGAGTTATTTTCTTGTATAAATATGCACGTCCTCATGTACTAAAATGGCAATCTCTTATTTTACCTGTTTTATTTTTTTATTTTTTATTTTTTTTAAAGATTTTATTTATTTATTTGACAGAGAGAGACAGCCAGCGAGAGAGGGAACACAAGCAGGGAGAGTGGGAGAGGAAGAAGCAGGCTCCCAGCGGAGGAGCCTGATGTGGGGCTCGATCCCAGAACACCGGGATCACACCCTGAGCCAAAGGCAGACGCTTAACAACTGCGCCACCCAGGCGCCCCTGTTTTACCTGTTTTAAACTTTTACTATTTCTTAGTAAGTAAGGTATGGATAAAACCCTAAGTGGGAAGTGGCTATGGGAATTTTCTACGTTCCTGTCTTATCTGGTCCTGTCTGGATTCTCTTTAATTTCTTTGTAAAATGACTCAAATTTTCTTCTGTATCCAGTGCAGTTAAACAGCCCTTACCAATTTAACAGTTTCTTTAAATTAAAGATTAGGTTTTCATTGATCACAATTTTACCTCACTATGCCATATTCTCACTTTGTGCTGTTTCAGTAATTATGTTCTTTTAACTTTGGGGTACATAATTTTAAAACATCTTCAAGTTTTCATATTACTGGTTTCCTCAATATCTATTTACTCTCATCATATCTTTATTATCATCATATCACACCCTCATACATACAACTAATGCCAATCGAGATGAAATAAAATGCAAACTTCTATCTCCCCATTAACTAGAATTCTTTCATTTCTGACTTATTTGGCCCGTGGCAAAAGACTCAAGTTTCTTCATAATTCTTGTTATTAGCAAGCATCCCTAATGGTGTAATACTAAGAGCATTAGGTTTGTAGCAAATTAACAATGAAGAAGAGCCATGATAATACCTAGTCTATAAACACTGTAGCCTTAAGTAAGAAGACCACTGCCTTATCTCTTTAATGCCTTGTTCCTACCTTAACAATGAAAATCATAACAGTTCTCCTTTGAGGACTGTTAGAATTCAAGGAATGAATCAATGACAGTAGTTAGCATGATCATTAAAAATCCATGGGTACTTCTTAAATGGCAGTTCTTTCCCCTTTCCCATCGGCAACACTTATGGGATGTTGAGTTTCTGATACCTGCTATATGTCCAACCAAAATTACTTTGAATACTAAAGAACCTAAACAAGACAATCTCTGGGTCAAGACTGCCATATTAAAGGCTGTTATTCAATGGAGGAAATGATCAGAAGTAGTTCAAGGGGGCTGGCACACAAGAGGTGATAAAGCAAAATGCCTTTGGAGTGATATTTCTTTTCATCTCAACGTCTAGGTGCAGAGAAATCAGCAGAAGAATGAAAGGCATGAGAAGGAGGACAATATTCTACTATGCTCTCTGTTCCTTCTTGATCCTATTCTTTTCCTTTTCAGTCATGAAGACTACCAATACATGTGACGTGGCATTTGGAACAAGCATTGCTGTAAACTACTAAAGGCAGTAATTGTGGTCTAGAACACAGTCAAAAAGAGTGTTAGGTACTTCATGAATAGTTGTTAAGAATAAGAAAATGTAGTTCCATTCTCTACCCTAACACTGCCTAAATGTGTGATCTTGAGCATTTCATCTCTCTGTGGTGGGTGTTTAGTTGGTCATATAACACCCATATAAAAAGAAGGGCATTTCCATTAGAGGTAATCTCTAAATTCTAATTCTATATTTTATTAGTTTTGGACCATTTTTATGCCTAGCATAATGTCAGAGACAAATTAAGTCAATATGTAAAATACAAGTTTAAACCATCAATTCATCAACAATCTTTTTTAGTTTAGAATTTAAACTATATGGTTCATAATAAAAACACATGATAAAGTAAGTCTTTTAATTATAATTATTTCATTTGACTTATACAAAAGATGTTCTTTTTGCTTATTTTGAAATAGTGGAGGAAAGAGATGAGGAAACAGGGAAGTGGTAGAGTTTATCTGTAGAGAAAAGAATTCAGAGGGTACTGGGGATGCAATGATGAGCTCTCCAGACATTGAAATGCTAACTCTTCATGAAACTAGCCATATAGTTTTTCCTGTATGTGAGCATGTAAACATCCAGAAGTAGAAAATGACAACTTGAGTGAGCACATAACAGTTGACAAAGTTGAAATCAACAATGATAGATATTTTTTCACTGAGTCCTGTAATTATCTGCTTTAATCTAATCGTTCTTGAGAACTTTCCCATTTTCTATTTCCTTTTATTTAAAAGATTTATTTATTTATTTTAAAGAGTGAGGGGAGAGGCAGAGGGATTAGGACAGAGAGAACCTCAAGCAGACTCCCTGCTGAGCTCAGAGCTCAGATGCAGGGCTTGGTCTCACAACCCTAAGATCATGACCTGAGCCAAAATCAAGAGTTGGACATTTAACTGACTGAGCCACCCAGGTGCCCCTTTTCTGTGTCCTTTTATCATAAGTTTTCTTTTTTTCCCCCCTTAAGATCTGGCAACCTGTTTATTACTTGGATCTCCTTTTCAGTAAACTCAAATAATATAATTTTTAATATACTTGTAATTTGAAAGATCCTTTTAAAAATTAGGAGCAATTTTTGGGCTTCTTTGGGAAGTAGTGATTGCAAATTAGTAGTTTTACTGGGATTAAAACATAAAAGAGAAGATGTAAAATATGAAAAATAGGCAAATATCAAAAATCCTATATTTAAATTGCAATATCAGAAAAAATATCTTAGGGGTGCCTGGGTGACTTAGTTGGTTAAGCGTCTGCCTTCAGCTCAGGTCATGATCCCAGGGTTCTGGGATGGAGTGCCGCATCAGCATCAGGCTCTCTGTTCTGCAGAGTCTACTTCTCCTTTTCCTCTGTCTGCCCCTCCCCCTGCTTGTTCTCTCTCTCTCTCTGTCAAATAAATAAATAAAATCTTAAAAAAGGAGAAGAAAAATATCTTAGCAAATGTATTTTAAAATTCACCTAAGCGTTATTTAAATGGTTTTTCAAATGTATTAGATATTTTGTTTATTTACTTGCTTAAATATTTTTTAGCATCATAAAGAAACACTTCAATGAATGCAAAAATGTCTTCATAGTATAGACTTTAAATGTATCCTTTTATTCCTTAATGTTCTCTGGAAAACCTAATTTAACTAACGTAATGGCTGATTTCATGCACTCTTTCTGAAACAGCTGAAAGATCCAGATAGAAACAGACCAAAGATAGACTAACAGTAAGTTTACGCTTTCTCTACTGGTTTAACCTAAAATTTCAGGATTTGACAAATACTTTTATTCAATTATATAAAAATATATATGTGACCTTTCTGTGTCCATTTGAGAAAAACACATTTCTTATCCCTTTGACAATGTTTGGACTAAAGTTTTAGAAAAAAATTCTTTTTATATAAATATGGATATTTTATTTGCATATCTGTAACTGATTTTCTGCTTCTATATCAAGTATTATCATTTCTCTTTCATTGGTAACAAGACTGTTTTTTGAGGTTAATAGCATAAGACAGTGCATAAACTCAAGTGCAAAGGAGAAAACATCTTTTTGTTATATTATTATTTTCCATAAAATTTAATTTCACAGTTGAAAATAAATGTGATGAATTGATGCTATTGCCATCTCTTTTATGTGTTTAGAAAATAGCTTTAAAATCATGTAATTATAATATAGGCATATTACAGTTTTGCATTTATATAATAAAATCTTATATATTGGACAAAGTAAATAGAGCTATTCTAATGAACAATTGCCTAAATTAGTGGATATTACTAGGACAATGAAATTTATTAGTCATGTATTTAGTATATGTAAGTGTTGTAAACTAGAGATTCAATTCATGTTGATAATTAAATTAGTCATTAGGCAGTGATTTTACATTATACCATTTTGAATATTTATGTTGCTTTATAGGTTATAAGCATTAAAAATCGTGAAACATCTTCAGAATACATTCAGGTAAGTTTTAATTTGATTATTGTAACCATCCTCTGATGGGAGTGGTCTAGATCCTCAGATCATGATGAGATTAGTTTTCCATGCAAATAAATTAACTCATCACATAGTAAATGGATCTTTCTTTAAAAATTTTGAGCAGAAAGATGGTTATGATTGATTCAACTCTGTAGATCGAGCATGAAAGTAGCAAGGACAATAATGAAGGAATGTACTGAAGACAAAGAAGAGTCATGTTAAGAGCTGAATCAGGAGAGAACCAAGAAGATTTTATCAGAAATAAACAAGAAAGTAAAAAGAGGTCCAAGTTATTCTAAGATCATTCACACAGATGGGTTGAGCCTCACTTACAAGATCAACCCAGGAGAAATTATGATATTGAGATATGTTCCCTCTATCCCTACACTCTGAAGGGTTTTAATCGGGAAAGGATGCTGTATTTTGTCAAATGCTTTTTCTGCATCAATTGAGAGGATCATATGGTTCTTGTCTCTTTGTTTGTTAATGTGATCTATTGCCTTGATTACTAGCCATCAGGGAAATACAAATCAAAACCACAATGAGATTACACCTTACACCTTACACTAGGTAGAATGGCAAAAATGAACAAGACAGGAAACAGTAAGTGTTGGCGAGGATGTAGAGAAAGAGGAACCCTCTTACATTGTTGGTGGGAACACAAGCTGGTACAGCCACTCTGGAAAACAGCATGGAGGTTCCTCAAGACGTTAAAAATAGAGCTACTCTATGACCCAGCAATTGCACTACTAGGTATTTACCACAAAGATCCAGATGTAGTGAAAAGAAGGGCATATGCACCCCAATGTTCATAGCAGCAATGTCCACAATAGGCAAACTGTGGAAGGAGCCAAGATGTCCTTCAACAGATGAATGGATAAGGATATGGTTCATATATACAATGGAATATTACTCAGCCATCAGAAAGGATGAATACCCACCATTTGCATTGATATGGATGGAAATGGAGGGGATTATGCTAAGTGAAATAAGTCAAGCAGAGAAAGACAATTATCATATGGTTTCACTCATACCTGGAACATAAGGAATAGTGCGGTGTTGGGGTTAATGTAGAGCATGAAATCGGCCATAATACCTGCCTTGCTAAAATGTAACACAGAGACACAGAGGCCACTGGGGGCATTGGAAGATTTTGGAGAAGGACGTAGGCCTTTGGAATGCTGAGACCTGCTTGAGCACTCTGCTGTTGGAATGCAGCTGGGCAGTTGCCTTCCCAATGCTTTCTTAGCCCAAACAGTCACCCTGTGATCTAAGAATTGTATGCATTGTCCCTTAGGTCATGTTTAGCAGAACTCAGGGAACACAACACGCAGATTAGCATATCAAACATGCAGATTAGCATATCATATCTTTCCGAGTAAACAGCTCCTCCTAGTTCCAGTAAGACCCCTTGTCACACATCATGTGCTTGAGACACAGTGATAAGGGTTTATGATTATTCTGAAGGACCAATAAAAAGCCGGAGCAAAGAAGAGCAAATCATCTCTGAGCATCGACCCCCTTGCTTTTCTCTTTCACAGCAAGGTTGGAGTAATCTATTGTCTGTCGGTGCAGGGATTGCTGGCCATTCCTGGCAGTGCAGAGGACCATAGGAGAAGGCAGGGAAAACTGAATGGGAAGAAATCAGAGAGGGAGACAAACCATGAGAGACTCTGGACTCCAGGAAACAAACTGAGTGTTACAGAAGGGAGGGGGTGGGGGCATGGGGTAACAGGGTGATGTGTATTAAGGAGGGTGCGTGTGGGTGTTACACCCAACTAATGAATCATTGAACACTACATCAAAAACGAACGATGTATATTATATGTTGGCCAATCAAACATAACTTAAAAATAAATTTAAATAAACAAACAAATAAATAAATAACAAGTCCAGGAGAAATTAAAGAGGTGAGAACATGGTTTTCAGGGACTGACAAAAACAACAATAAGCACCAGCAAGACAAAACTAACCAACTTTCTAGAAAACCACCAGGGAGTTTAAAAGCTATATTTAACAGTTTGTGTTGTGGGGCTAAGGGAAAAGTAGGAGGCACGATTAGTAATTGGGTGGATAGCAGAGACAGCAGTGAGAAGACCTGATGAGGAAATATTTTTGAAATCTGGTCTTTGCCTGAGTTTACCCTCTCTCCTTCATAATCCGGAAATTCTGTCCAGGCATTAAATCGCCACAGCACAGAGCTCATTGCATTTGTTTCTCATCTCTGAGGGATCACTGTCTTTTCTTGCCTGATATTCAGTGCCTTAAAAACTATTTTTTTACCTATTTTGTCTGACATTTTAGTTTCGAACAAGCAGCTATGTCTGACCCTCGTAACTGTCTTGCATGGAAAAGCAGTCACATTGGAATTTGTTAGCTTATTTTCTATGGCAGGGGTAGGCACACTTTTTCTATAAAGGGACAGACAGTAAATATTCTCATCTTTATGGGCTACACAGTTCCTTACACAACCACTCAGCTCTGCCATAGTAGTGCAAAAACAGCCAAAGACAGTACGTAAATGACGGGCATGGCAGGATATGGCTTACAACGGGCCAGAGTAGCTCACTGAACCCTGTTTTATGACAACCACTAAAGGTTTGGAAACAATACATAACTTACAAACTAATAGAAGTAAAATAATAAAATGAAAGAATAGATATAAAAGTGCAATTCCAAAAGAAGCCAAACTTTGGGTTTTTTTTTCTAAAAGGAAAATAAGAATATAAACAAAAGGACAATTAAAACACAAAAAGATAGATTGAAATCAAACATATCTGAAATGACATTAAGCCTAAATGGACCAGATGATCTGTTTAAAAGACAATTGCTATCATTTGGATTTAGAAAGCTAATTTCTAATTGTAAGTGATGAATAAAAGATATACAGAAATTTTACCTTTGAATAATTGGAAAAAGAAAGGCTTTGCAAAAGTGACAAAAGAAAAGGTGATGTAACTATATTCTTATCAGACAACATAGCCTAAAGTAGATAATAAGTAGAGTGACTTCATATGAACAAAAAGTTTGCAATTTCTAGGAACATATACACGCTTTAAATTTTCATACATCTACTAATATGATCTCAAAATGTATGAAGCACATTTCAGCAAAGCTACAAGGAGAAACAGATTCACAAAATGGGAGATTTTAACACTACTCACAGCCCTTCATAAAACAAGCAAGGAAAAAAACAATTTAGCAAGCAATCTTAATAATGAAAATAAATAAATGACTAGTGTAAGAAACTATTTTGAGGAGTATTAGAAACCCACTAAATTTAAATGAGAGAGAAAAGAAAAACTATTACATAATTCCATTAATAAAAATTCCATTTGTAAAAACACAGGCAAAATTATATCAGAAATTTTAAAAAAGCACAGGGGACTAGGGTACAAGTCTAGAGGGAACACTGTGCGTTTCCCTAATCTCAACAGAAGTCCTCTTGGCACCCTGAAGAAGCATTGGATATTGACAGTGTCACACCCACCTTCAGCACAGAAGGAAAAAGTGCAGAGAAACATTTGGAGCCCTGATCATGTTAATCACAAAACAGAATATTCAGGATCAAAGGTTGCCCTGTACCAGAAACTGTACTAGCCGTCTCCCATTGGCAGAGGCGACCAAGTGGTAGTTGTAAATTTTGTACTTGTGATTTCCTGAGAGTAGGGCCCTCTAAAGCATGGAATCAGGGTAGGTAGCCGCCCTTGCCCAGGGCAAAGGACAGTATTGTCCTAAGAATATTGAAGGAAAAGCAGACATGGATAGGAAGGTAATTGAAGAGGCTCACGAGTCCTCTACAATCAGTTGTAGAGAAAATTGTTGACTATCTTAGATTGGAGAAAATGCAGATCTATAAACCATCCTTCTTCAGGGTTACTGAAGCTTCAGCATGCAGAAAGAGTGTGATGAGGACAATGTAGGGGGAGTAGACAGTAGAGCTGGAGACAGCTGTATGGGACACCAACATGGACAGCAGAAAAAAACTCCTTAACTGTGACTGAGATATGTACACAAGAGATGCAAGAAGAGAATACAGAGTGTCTGAAAAACTAAAATAAATATATAATAAGACTTTCTGTTCTGAAACTCACAACGACCAACAAACTCAATTGCTATTGAGAGACCAAGATGAGGATTGACAATCATTCCCCAGATATAATAGTCACTAGTGAACTAAACGAGATCATTTACATTAACACGCTGAACTTACATCACAGGTTTTGGTGATTTGATGAGTAAATGAGATATGAGGAACAGAGGTATTAGGTACGAAAAGATATAAATGCAAGAGATATATGTATGGGTGTGTCCATGTGTATCAGTGTGCATGTGTGTGTTTGTGTATGTTCCAGATGTAAGAACAAGAATGAGGACATTTTTAAGGTTAATGAGAACCAGATGAAAACTCTCAGTGAAATGTAAATCTCTGGAGGGCAAAAGTTCTGTCTCCTTGATCAAAAGAAGCTGATGAAATAATCCTGACATGTGTCACTTTGTCAACCCTTTATTTAGATAGATGAAATGTCCTAGATTATGCAATTATCTAAAATTCATTAAATCCGAGACACTGCTGATTATTAGATGAACCACCATTTTATGTACCACTAGGGACAATTGTCAAACTATTTCACAATGCTTTTGTAACGCTTATACTTTTCATTAAATATTACTGAAAAACTGAGTTATTTAGAATAGATTTTTATCATAAATGACTTGTGACTCTATGAAAACAAAATACATGCAAACTAAACTGTTCAGAGTAGACCTACAATACCCTTTACATTTAGTAACCATATCTTTCAAAACACTTTTCAATTCAGTCTCCAAAATCTGTGCTTTATCATATGGCATCATTTGCTGGGCCTTCTGGGAGAGAGTCAGCACAGTGTTTCTCAATGAGCTCCATTATTCTGCACCAGACCTGCCTATAAGCCATTTACACAAATTGCAATGTATACTGCAGAAGTTGACAACTTCCTTGGTGATAGCAATTGTCAGCTACATCTTAAATTCAGAGCAATATAAAAAAGGTGATTCTTAGAATTGATGAAATGCACTAGGATAAACAAAGCTGGGATCTAAATCAAGTTGTCCTTATTTTCCATGCACTGCTCTTCTAAGATAGTCCATACCTGATATTTCTGGAATGGTGCTTGCTATGTACATTTGGGAAATAGATATTTTTTGTAAAGAAAAATTATGCATTCATAACTGAAATACTATACAGCCATTAAAGTGATGTGGTGAAAGGACACATTAAGACTTAGAAATATATTTATGATATTTAAAAGATATATGAATGTATGCAAATATGTATGCAAGTATATATATATGTATATATATACACACACACACACATACTTAAATCTATACCCATGTATGATATCCTATTCATATATATATATATATATGAAATAACATAAAGGTATATATCAAAATTTTAATAATGTTATATCTGATATAGGACCATGGTAACTGCTTTTTGTATTTTCTTGATATATTTGTATTTCCAGTTTTTTACAATTTATCTGTATTACTCTTACCACATTAAAAGAAACAGAATAGATTTTACTATGTTCTCACTCTAGAATTTCCATAATTTTTTGGTACAGTTTCTAATAATTTTAAAATTCAGATTAAATTTGAATTAAATATTATGGGGCAATATACTATAAACATTTAAGTCTACACTTTCTATACCAGAGAATTATGGCAAATTTCCATATTCTTTCTATAATTTTATAATAGTCAAATGAATGATCATAAAAATTTTATTGGATTACCTTCTTTGAAACAAGTATATGGTCAAAACCTTCCAGGGAAAGTTACACAACACGTAGTTCACTTGGTTGTAACTTTTTGGTTGCTAATTTACATTTATAATTTTGCATTAACTCAATATAGAGTAGTAGTTACATAATGTAAATAACTTCAGGGACATATTAACCATTGTTAATCATTTTCACTTCATGCTATAATATTAAACATGGGTGGGACTGAAAGTGTATATATGTATTTTTCAGTCTTTGTTAATATACACTTGGTATAAACTGAACATAGAATTTTCATTTGTATGAGTCTTTGCACATGTATTTTTAAATTACCTGTTTTTTTCAAACTTAAAAGAAATATACATGAATTATTTACTTTTGTCTTTTCTGTCAATTTCTTTTCCCTCCTCTTTACGGCAACAGATCTAACTAGTCAAATCTATTTTAGATTTACTTACTCATTTCAAGCTTTCTATCCTCTGAAAACAGAATTTATAAAAACCATCAAATTCACCGGCAAATCAGCTATACTTTTTTCGCTAGAGTAAATATTTCAAAATCTTAAAAATGAGATAAGCTTTTTTAGAACACTAAAAGAGTATATGAACATGCCTTCTCTGTCAGATCAAAACCAATTTTTTTTTTTACCCAAAATGATTTATAAACTTGCAATGCATATGAAGTTATAGGAGAGGGAGATGCTCAACTTTGTGTATCCATCTTGATTCTTCTTTCTTTCTTTCTTTCTTTCTTTCTTTCTTTCTTTCTTTCTTTCTTTCTTTCTTTCTTTCGAGAGGGGGAGGAGTGGGGAGAGGCAGAGGAAGGGGGGAAAGAATCTTAAGCAGACTGCAAACCCAGTGCAGAGCTGGACATGGGGCTCGATCTCATGATCCTGAGATAATGACCTGAGGTGCAATCAAGAGTTGGACGCTTAACCAACTGAGCCACCCAGCCCCCCTCCATCTTGATTTTCTTAAAGTATCTTAACAGGAGAAATGTCACTTCTTTGTGAGTATTATTTTTTTACTCTTCTAATTAGTTTAGCATACTGGTGAATGGTTAAATGTTTCACTACAGATAATTTTAAAAATATAAAAATTAAAAATTTTTTAAAGTATCTGTTTAAATGATTTATGTTATAATACTAGTTGTTAATCATATTTAACCACCATTACCAAAAACAATATCAAGAAATCTTTCTCTTTTTAAGACTGTCAATCCTTAATTCTATTATTTAGGATACTTGCATGATTTTGAGCATCCCAAAAATTAGTAAAGGAATCTTAAGAGTTTGTGTATTTCCCACAGCACCTAATAACTCTCTGAGCAGATAACAAGTATTTGATATCTGTCCATCTATAACTACTACTATATTTTATCATTAAAAAATGATTTTAAATGGCACTCGGGCTCAGGTTGAGTAGGAAAAGTTCAGTCCATACTGTACCTGTTCTATTAAAAGTTGTAATTACTGAAGGGGAAAAAACTTTCTCCTAGAAGATAAAGGAGGCTTAATATTTGCTTTCACAATGGCAGACTAGGCTATTGGGTCCAATCTTCTCACAAAGGACAAAAAATCCAAATGGAACAATTTTTTTAAAGATATTAAAATATTAGGAATAAAAGAAGGATCCCACAATTGCTGACAGTATTTGACATTGCAGTTGAGTCCTACTCAGTATGCTAAGGACAAAAAAATTTGAAAGAGTTAAGTAAATCAGAGGGCAAAAATTATAAACAGATGATAGGAGTGTATATGGAAAAAAGCCAAAGGAATTTATAGAAATTTATTAGGAACTATAAGGTATTGAGATGTAAGGTGGTTAGATTAGTGTTCTAAATTGTAAAGTGCAAAACTATAAAGGTTTAGAATATAAACTAGGAGATATCCATGATCTTGCATTGGGGGAAAAAAGATTTATTTAACGAGACAGAAAAATTGCAAACAAAAAGATTGATAACCTTACTACATTAACAGTAATAACTTCTCTTTCTTAAAAGGCACCGCGAAATATGACATGATACAGATGGAAAGAAGATACTGCAAAACATAAATTATTAAGTAATATGATCAAGAATACATAAAGAAATTACATTAATTGACATAAAAAATACAAAGGAAAAATACCTGAGGGAAAATAAACCAAATGACTTAAATAATATTTTCCTAAAGAAAGTATCCAACTGGCCAATAAACCTGTGAAAAGTTAGCCAATGTTTTATAATGATGTTTTTCAATCAGTACATTGGGTGGCTACCAAGGATCTCAAATATTACATTTTTGTGTCATGATGGATTTCATTTCTTTTAATCTTATGAAAAAAGGAAGAGAAGTGAAAGAGGAAAACAAAGTGAAGGAGACAGAGGAAAGCTAATTACTACAAGACTACCAAAACAGCCACATGACACATATGCTTATTTCTCATTGGACAGATTTGAGTTACATGACACCAGCAAGCAGAAAGGGAAAATAGCATATATATTCTTTATGCTAAGTTATACCTATCTAAAAATTTAGATTTCTTTTACTAAGGATAAAGGGAAGAACAGATATGGAGGGAAAGCAAGTAGTTGATGCTATAAATTATGGAATTTCCAAGAAGTTCACATGTATTTGTATTTTTAAACATTGCTTCTGGCCCCTATTAAAAATATATGGATCTTGCCTGGTTAATTTATGTCTTGGATCAATTTGTGATTTCCTCACTTTTCTACCACATGTAGCTTTTTTAACCAAGGAGAGTAAAATACATATTTTGAATTTGTATCTGCATAGTGTAGCCATTTATGTGGTGGCTTTTCTCCCTTATTTATATAAAAAAAAGTTATCCTGTGTTGTAAACTTCGTAAGTAAGAATGCCAAATATTTTATTTAATTCATGTTTTTCCATATCAATGTTTGATTTTTTGAATCTATATGTTCTTTATAAAACTAAAAATGGATGTCCTGTTTTTTTTAATGTTTCCTTAATAATATATAGACAGACATTACCCTATTTCTGTTGGGATCCTATGTTATTTCTTGATAATATCACAAAAGCAAGGCAAATGCAAACAAAATTAATTCCCTAGTGATGTGGATATCTAAACCAACTTTTATCTTCAAAGACTTTCCCTGAAAATACTCTTTTCATGAGTTTTTCAATGTAGGTTCATAATGAGATCAAGTGAGGGAATCATCAGAAGATTGAATAAATCGTTCTATCATATAACTAAGTCCAGGTAGAAAGGCATTAGTTCACTCCATGAATTCAAATTCACAAAACCGGATACATACCAGGAGAAAAAAGTAAAGTATTATATATAGTCTTCAGTATGATATTGAAATATACCTTCAGTATAACTTGAAAGATTCTATTATGTCTCACAGATTGATTTATGTATGTCTGCTTGAATTAGCGATTTTAAGAATTTACTCTTTTTTCTGATAGTTATGATGTCAGATGCTTTGCTGCCTATCCATTCTTTCTTGACATCAGTTGTCACTTAACATCTCCCATTCATATAATCAATCCTTACAACTCCATGAAAGAATACTTCAAAGTAAAACTGATCAATTTTCGAGAATCAAAAAAAAACATTGCACTATTGAACTCAGACTTTTTAAACACGTACATTCACAATATGGATCCCAGCCATCAAGTGTGTATAAACTTCCTGGAGCTCTTTATTGTATTAAAGGATGCATGAGTGTTGTCCAGATTCTGAAGAAAACTGGGGACAGAGATTCTTAGAAGGATCTGGAACAAATACAGGGCATAGGAAAGAATGTTTTATGAATACTGCAAGTAGTTTAGAATAACCTTCTATGAGTGTTATGTGGACTTCACTTCTAAAGTTGACACTGAATAGAATTCAGATTATGAAGGGTTTTGAAAATAAGATTCGAGATTAGATTTTTCACATGAAAGCAAAGGCTATGGCAATGGGAACAGAAAGGATGGAGAATATAGAAAATACTATGATGTTATAATGATTCATTTGTTAAATATATCCCAGGAATTTTGCAAAGGGGATGGAAAGATGAGTGCATATTTTAGATTGTAAAGGGATAAACTCTGTACGTGTAAACAGATACTGGATAGATGGGATAGAAGAAAGAGAAATACAATATGAAAGCCACAAGTCGGGATTGGGTACACATAGGACATACAA
This sequence comes from Ailuropoda melanoleuca, assembly GCF_002007445.2. Taxonomy (NCBI): domain Eukaryota; kingdom Metazoa; phylum Chordata; class Mammalia; order Carnivora; family Ursidae; genus Ailuropoda; species Ailuropoda melanoleuca. Next base: position 98,878,473 of record NC_048224.1, read on the forward strand.
GTAGACAAGGATAATGGAATCACATGGAAGTGATGGAAAGAGATGGAAGTGGGGAGGAATGGGAACAATGGGTTGGGGCAAATCCCCACCAAAGATACTTAAATTTTCTACCATATAGGAGGTTGATTATTTTTCCACTTTACTGAATCATCTCTGTAAGACAGGAATTGACAAACTGTGGCCTGTGGACCAAATCCAGACTGACACCAATTTTTATTAATACAGTTTTATTGGAACACAACCAGTCTCATTCATTTACATGTTGTCTGTCACTATCTCTGCACTACAACATCAGAGAACCATTTGGCCTGCAAAGTAAAAAATATTTACCATATGGGCTTTTACAGAGAAAAAGTTTGCTAATTGCTGGCCTAGGAAATGATTACTATTGTGAAAAACTAAGTTTGAGGGGCTGGACCATTATGGTCTTATTGTCCAAAATGAATTTGATATATAGATTTGAAATTCAGTAGAGAGCTATCCAATATCATTTGGGGAATTATCAGTCTTCTGACTCTGTAGTAACTATAATATAGATGTTTCTATTAATTATAATTATGTGTATGATATATAATATACAAATAATATCCTAATATGATATTTTATAAATAAATACATTAAAATTCTATAAATTTGTGTTTATAATGTATATGACGAATAAATAAAAATATGCTTTAAGTAAAAATCTACTACTTTGGTTATTTTAATTTTTTTCCTGTGCCCTATTGACCCATACGGGATAACTTTTTCAATCAGTTATCCTACAATATTTGTAGTGTCTCTATAATTTCATCAAGTTCAGTTTTCAAAGTACAAAGTCTTGGCCAAATTTATTTGGCTCTGGCTATGTTATCTTTCTGTAATTACCTAGACAGTTTTGTGCAACTTAAAATTAGGATTTGTAATTCTTCTCCAATTCTGTAAAATATCTCTGCAACTACCTACTCCAAATTGCCTTCTTTGTTTTGTGATAATGATGATGAGGGACAAGATTTTATATACTAGCACTGGCTTTTTGGCATTAATAAAGTAACTTCTTTTTTTTAAGTTTTTATTTTAATTCTAGTTAACATACAGTGTTACATTAGTTTCAGGTTTAAGTAACAGAGTAACTTCTAAGCTGAGAACTACCACAAAGTATCTTCTAATCACAAGTCATTTGCTTATTATTACTTCATATATAACTTTAAAAAATATTTCCCTTAGCAGTATTTGGAATTTTGGTGTTATTTTCCCCATGTCCAGTTTGTTAATTTCTACACAGTAAAATAAAGCAAAACAAAACAATAGTTTATGCTAGTCCTAATATTTAAGTAAGATGTGATTATGTGTTTTTTTTTAATAATGTTTAATAATGCTTTGGTCTTCCTTTTTAAGTTGGAAATATGTTAAAAATTTGCCATCATAAGAAAATAAATTTTTCTCATTAGCTTTCTGCTCATTTCATATCTTAGTATCACTATATCCATAAATAAATTAATTTATAAAAGACTTCCTTATAAAGTAATTTAAGTAATTCTAGTCATATAAGTATATTGGCTAACTGGTCAAATATTTCAATAACAACAGGAATGCGAGACATATATTTTGTTTACCTATTCTGAAATAAGCAATATTGTACTAAAAAGTTAAGAAAATTACTTGTAATCCACTCCGTTTTATAAGTTTATAATGTTATTTAATTGAGATAATGTACATTGCTATTGTTTTAGTCATAAATTATACTTGGAAATATCCAAATTTGTGCAGGCAAAAGGAGTTTATAGATTTGGTGAGAATAAGTGTAGATACTATTACTAACTTCAGATATTATTGGTTAGATTTCAGTTATTGATAACTTTCAAGTATGGACTGACAAATCCAAAAGAAGCATATATTATTTTGCCTTACAATATCAAGCTACACAACCAAGGAGCTAATATAAATATACATAGCTAAAAACATTAATTTTATAAAAGTTGATGAATTCTTAGCAAGATATAAGTATCCATGAAACATTGGCAATTACTTGTTTAAATCCCATTTTGAGTAAAAACTAACCGTTCTATTTTGCATCAGATACTCTAACAACTTCACATATATTCATAAATATATTTCAATATGTATAACATTACAGTAATCTTATTAAAAGGAGATTGTGTTTAAAAATAATGTTTATTTGAATCATGGAAACACTATTTTTTAAGTGGCAAATTTAATGTAAAGAGGAATTTCCATAATTTGAGAAATAAAGTGAAAATCAATATTTGAACACTTGACTATTAAACTTTGTATAAGCTAGCCATGATCCTGACTTCATTTTCCAGTGTGCACATTATTTTATAATTTCCATAGCCAATCCATGTGTTAGCAGCTTCTAAATTGATCTATTCAGAACATAGTTTCAAAACAGTTTTTACGTTTTAAACTGGTGCACTGGGTGTTATACACAAGTAATGAATCATGGAACTTTACATCAAAAACTAGGGATATACTGTATGGTGACTAACATAATATAATAAAAAATTTAAAAAAAATTAAAATAAAATAAAAAAATAAAAAAATAAAGTAAGGTCTTAAATAGAAAAAGGTGAAAAATGAATAGGTTTCATTAACCTTGATGATTAATACCACTAATCTTACATAACACAAGAAAATGTGGAGTTGCGTTATTTGGCTGGAGTAGGTAGATTTTCTACTGGTCTTATATCTTAGAAACCTAAAGAGAATCCTTCAGGAGAAGCTTGATAATAGATAACCAATTATATCCTCTTTGAGATATAAACAGCATTGAATTGGAAATATAATAAATTAAAAACACAAATATTAAATTATACTTGTTTATTTTGGTATTATATATATATGGATCATTTTAACATTACTCTTCATATAATTCTATATGCTAAAAATGTTTTATAACAAAAAAACACAAAAGGGCAATTTATATATACAGCATGATCCTTCAATGTGATATAAAACAAAAGAATTATCTACAAAATTATATAGGCTGAAGGTAAAGATAGTCTTAAAATTAGCAGAAATTATAAAATATTAATACTGGAAATAAATTTAGTTTATTTAACATACATAAATGGTGTTTTAAATAGATGCCATTTTTTTCCTAAGTGTTAAGGATTTAGCAGTGAACAAAATAGATAAAAATCCTGTTTTCACTAAGTTTGCATTATTGTGTAGGAGGCTAGAACAAAAAGAAACAAATTTTTTAAATGCACTGCATTTATTTGGTGGTTAGGGAAATGGAAAAAATTAAAATTGGGAAGGGAAGGCTAGAAGGTAATTTTAAAAATCAAAGAATCAAGGAAGGCCTCACAGAAAAAGAAATATTTAAATAAAGACATAGGGTGAAGGAACAAACAATGCTGACATTTGCATATCTATGGAAATAGGGACCTAGTTAAAAGAAATAGAAAACAGAAGTTTCCAAGGACAGTGATCTTACAAAGACTTGCAAGGAGATCAATGTGGCTGGAGCTGTGTGAGCAAGGAGAATTGCAGGAAATTATTTCATAGACATGAGGGAAGAGAGCAGCTAGAGTCTTACAGCCCATTAGAATATATTATTTCTTTATCCTGAGTGAAATGAAAAGCTATTATTTGGTTACTAGCAAAGAATATCAATGATTTAATATATATGAATAGGATTATTTTGACTCATGAAATGAGTACAAACTCTAGGGCAGAATTCCATGGATAAGAGAGTAGAGTGGTTTGGCCCACATTGCACATGGGAAAGAATAAGTGGTAGTTTAGATCCTAGTATATTTTGGAGATAAAGACAACTGGATTTGTAGTTGTATTGGACTACAGGAATCAAAAGAAATGAGTGAGGAAATATATCACTATTATTACTCCAAGCCATGGAAAAATGGATTTTCATTAACCAAAATTGAAAGGAATGCTAGAGGGAAAGGTTTGGGACAAAATATTATGGTTTGTTCTTGGACATATTAAGCTTAAAAAATAAATAAATAAAGTTGTGTAAATAGTTACACTTCTATCAGTTGTGTATATAGATGCCTATTTTTCCATATCTTTACCAATAACTGGAATCATCAGTGTTTTTAAATTATAGCCATTTAAGTAGTAATGGCATATAATTATGTATTTAATATGCATTTTGCTAATGTCTAATGAAGTTGAGAATCTATTCATTTGGTTATTTGCCATGCTTTTCTGCTGAAGTATTTGTTCAAACCTTTTGCCCGTTTTCTTATTGAGAGGTTTGTGTCCTTATTATTGAGTTATAAAAGTAATTTTATAGATTCTGAATTGAAGTTTTTCTGATATGTGATTTGAAAATATTTTCTCCCAACATGTGGCTTATCTTTTCCTCCTTTTAATCCCGTGTTTTGAAATGCAGACATTTTGGGGACGCCTGGGTTGCTCAGTTGGTTAAGCGACTGACTCTTGATTACAGCTCAGGTCATGATCTCAGGGTCCTGAGATTGAGGCCCAGGTAGGTCTCTATACTCAGTGGGGGGTCTGCTGGAGATTCTCTCTCTCCCTCTCCTCCCCTCAAATAAGTAAATAAATCTTTTTAAAAAATTGTATTCAAATATTCATAGGAACATAATCTGTAATAACCTAAAACTGGGTGGAAGGGTGACGAAAGTGCATAAACAAGTAAATGGATAAACAAATCGTGATATTTCCATGTAATGGAATGCTACCCAACCGTACAAATCAATGAACTATTGATGCATGCAACAACACACCTGAGTCTCAGAATAATCATGGTGAGTGAAGGAAGCCAGTCAAAATAGAATATATACTGTGTGTATACATTTATCTCAAATTATAGAAAATATAAATTAAACTATTCTAGCAGAAAGCAGATAAATTGTGACCTGGGGACCAGGGCTGGGGGGTAAAGCATGAGAAAGAGAAGGAAGGAATGCAAGTATTATGAAGGGTTGTGATGAAAAAGGGTAGTAGATACAATGATTCTAGAGATGGTTTATGGAGATATATATGACACAACTTATCAAATTATACACATTAGTGAATTTTATTGTAAGAAAAATTTACTTCAATCAACATGATAATTTCTTGATATATCTATTGGACTTTTAAATTGCAATGTAAGAAATGTACTTTGTTGTTCAAATGAGTGTAAAACACAGAAAATATTATTGTTGAAGACATCAATATAGATGATGTTTAAAATGACTTTAAAAATGGATAAGATATGAGCATAGAAAGAAAGAGAAATGATCCAAAGATCAAGTCCTGGAGCCCTCTAATATTTTTTTATTAGACTATGAAGAACTAACAAATGTGACTGAAAAGGAGTATTCAGTTAGGAAGAAGAAATTTCAAGGCACTGTGGTGACCTCAAAGCCAATTAACACAGCTATTTGAAGAGTACGCGAATGATCAACTATGTCAATTGCAGCTGACACTAATTCATGGTAATGAAGACAGAGGGTGTTTGGACATACCGATGTGGATATCAGGAGAGAAGTGGTGAGGAGTTTGACTAGGTAACATTCAGGAGAGAAATTGGAGCTATAAAGGAGAAAAATAGTGGAGCAGAAGCAGAGAGAGGCAGATTAAAGAGAGTGTGACTTTTTATCATTTTATTCTTTTAAGTTTGGGGAAATCACAAATTTATTGCTGCTAATGAGAATGATATAGTAGAGAGGGAAAAAAAATGTTGATCCCGGAGAGAGAAGACAAATGATGAAATGATGTTCCTGAGGGGAAGGAATCTATTCACAAGAAAGGGACATAGATATTAATTAGGAACATAGATATAGTTCATCCACAGCGGCAGGTGGAGCGGCAGAATATATCATCCAAATGTGGGTGGGTGGATAAATGTCTTGGCAGGAGCCTGTAGGAGTTCTTTTATGATCTATGTTCTCAGGGAAACAAGAGGAAAGCTCAACAGGTAAAAGAGAATAAGGAAGAGTAGTTCCTGACTTGATAAAAGAGAATATAAGAAATAGTAGTTAGGAAAAAATGGAAAGTTAGTTGACTATGAAATGCAAAGCAAACTAAAGGTCTGCTTGTGTTTAGAAGTATAGATTTAAAGTGACATTTGTTTTGAATTTTTTAAAAAATGTCTTTCCATACAAGAAATGTAAAAATGTTTTTCCAAGTTTAGTTTCCAACTAATGCTAATAAATAATAAAAACAAATGCTATGAAAGGTTTGCATTTCATGAAATAAAATCAGTGCAACCGATGATTTATTTGTGCTTTCCCTGCCTTTAATTTGATTTATATTGATAACATATTTTATTGGGAAATATGCTTGTTTTGAGATATTTTATTTTAAGAATACTCTCGTCCTTCATGTTGACAGAAAAAGACAGCCAAATGGCATGTTGTTTTTAAAACAGTATTTAACTAAAACCATCTACTAGATACAGTTCTTTAAACAGTTGAAAAAAAACCTCTAGAAATTGCTAATATCTAACGTAGAAGGTTTAAGTTAAATTTACCTCCATTATTATTCATAGAAAGAGTAGGCAATCAATGCAAATGTGATAGCAAAAATGCTGGTGCAGTATTTTTTTCAGAATTATATCAGTTTCCATCTATAGACTTACTAGACTGTTAATTGTGGGTTATAATGAATAATATTAGGATTAATTATGTGATAAATTTTAGCAACAGAATTAATAGAATTGAATGACACAATTGATTTGAATAGCTAATTATACCTTAATCTTAATAATTCTGAATCTAGGTTATCAAGGTTTAAATACATAATAAGATAGGTGTGACTAATTAAAATGGAAAGCTAAACTAATTTCTTTTTGTTTTATATGATCTTTTACTACTTTTACTGATGAAGCAATGATTAGAAATGTGAATCAGCTACATTTTCAATCTAGAGAGGGTTCAAATAATAAAATTCCATTTATAAAAAAGCCGTATTAAAAAACGTTTTTTATATTTATGTAGGAAGTATTAACATTTTATAAAACCATTAAAAGGGAACTTCTGTGTATATGTCACATTTTTGCTCATATGTGTAGCATATTGTTAAGACAGATGGAAGTTAAAATATATGGTTAGAATATGAAGGATCAAAGTGAAAGAAATGTGTTAGGCATTCCCATTTTAAAAAGGAGCATAAAAAGAACTGCAACATGTATAAATATCTTATGAAATTATATTTCAATATTTTATATGCATACAGGTTGACTATTATAGAACAATGTCTAATGCTCAGATACTGCATCCTATGACTTTCTTATAAAATACTGTCTCTGATTTAAATACTTTCGTTTAGCCTAATGAAATCAAATAAAGTTTAATATATAGTCTCTATCATCTCATTTAGCTTTATTCTCTATAAATTTCTTGAAATATCATTAAACATAATATAGTCTAAATATTTTTCTTAAATTTGAGCAATGGACAGTTTCATTTTAACTGATAGTTAATACATTAACCTAAAGGAGTATTTATTGCAGGGAAGGTAGCCTAAGAGAACAAGTGAGATCATCTTTGTGCCTAAAGGTTGTTTGCTTATCTCTGACTAGGATATTAACCAATAATTATTTAAATAGCTATTAGAAATATAACAAACAAGAAGACACACCCTTTAGACAAGATAGGTATTCTCAGTTGATTTACTATGAACTCACATTAAATATTAGGGGACTTAAAGAGTGGATTTTCCTATGAAACAAAATGATACAATCTTTTCATGTGATTTTAGAATTTTATATAGCAAATTTTATTTGAATACAAAGGAGTTGTGGCACCTATTTGTAAAATGGGTTCTCTAATAATGTGAACTGTTCATATTATTTTATTAGAGAGCACAAATGTCATTTATTGCTCTGTCATTTTTTGTGGGTACTAGATTTTATAGAATGAGATTTTTATTCTATTAAGGCCACATTCTAAGTGAGGGTTTTGCTTGCACAAAACTAACTTGGGCATTTTTCTGCACAAAATTGAAAACCAAAAGCCAAACAAACCAAAATTAAACAAACAAAAAGTTAAAAAGTTAAAAAAAAAACACACAGAAGCTGAATATACCCTAACATCATAATCCCAGTTTTTGATCTCTAATCCCATTTAAAAGTCTCTTACTGTTGTTTCACTTTCTTCAAAGAAATGCACAAGCAGGAGTTTAAAAAAATCAGGCACATATTAAATCATATTAATTTTGTATCATTCTCCTAAACCTTCGATTGCTTGCCTAATTCCCAAATCACCCTTATTCCATCACTTTTATGTACACAGTTTAATACAATTAGTACGCAAGAAGTTAAATTCAATCTCATTATAAGCACAGTAGTGAGTAAAAACATATCCATTCTCTAAGAATCTGTTTATTTTACAACTAGCAACGAAATCTCTACGGCCTCTCTGTGGTACTACCTCTTCTTACAGTTTGAAGTCACTTCCCCAAAGAAGCATTTTATATTAGCTAGGGAATTGTTTTAATTACTTGCTGAAATTAAATGCTTTTGTTGGCATGGATTTGATTTACCATCCTTTTGTCCTATGAGGTAAAAATAAAAGGGACAAAAATGACTGTGGTTTAACCAACTCATTGCACAGGTGAATTTCTATTGTTTCTATTTTATTACTGATTTTATTTCCTTAAAGAAACCTTATTTTGAAGGATTTTTCAAGTTTAGAATGTGAGTCTTTGATAGTAGAGAATAGCAAAAACCGTAAGTTGAGTATAGGATACAGAAGTGGGGCTTTCATGTAAATGAACCAATATCATTGGGAACATGAATGTTCAATGTCATATGCAATAATTAATTAGCTCTTATTACCTGAGATATTAGGTCTTCTTTGTTTTTTTGATTTTTTGTTTTTTAATTTTCCTTATATGCAAGATAGACTTCAAAGTTGACAGTTGACTAGCATGAAAAATAAAAGTAAAAACACATATTGTTTTTTGTTTTGAATATTTGCCATCCATCAAACTGAATTTCTCCACTTACTAGTGTTTCTCTTTTTTTCCATTACTTTCATTTGATACTTCAAGGATAAGGCCATGTGTCCTTTTTGTCTTTAAAATTTGATGATTTTTTTTTCCAAATGTTGTTCACATTCTCCATCCTCCATAAACAATTATCTGGATTTTACTGTCTATAATATTTATTTTATTTTTGTGTTCTTCTACTCAAATTGTACAGTCAGTCTTGCTCGGCGGTATTTACATGTTGTCTACTTATNTGTTCTTCTATTCAAATTGTATAGTCAGTCTTGCTTCGGCGGTATTTACATGTTGTCTACTTATTTTATGTTTTTATTTTCTCCCTCAAGCTAGTTTGCAAACTTCAAAAGAAACTAAGTCATATCCCTTATAGTCTCACACTGCATCCAAAACAATAAAAAAATTAAGACTCAATTATTTTTTCATTAGTGAATATAAAACAATATCAATAATATTATTGGATTTCTTTAGATTTAAGAAATGATTCAGTATCTCATAAAAATTAGAATGTGTACCTCATTCAGAGATTCTCAACTACTAACAACATAAAAATATATGAGATAGATCACTTGAATTCCAAACTTTTTGAAAAGGACATACATATCTTTGCTAAAGACTAAGATAAAAAATCACTATTTGTGCTGTCTGTCCCCAGTGAGGGCATTGTAAATCTCACCATCATATATTGATCCTGTCACAAGAAAATGTGCTGGATACACGAACAAAGTTAGTGATTGTCATGTTTGAAGTACTCTCAAAAGAGAACGATATCTGCCATCGTAGCCTCCATGAAAAAACCACAGGGCATGGCTATATGACCTGATGTGCTTCACATTCCACAGCAAGATGGCTGTGACCCTAAGATCATATCATGAGAACTGTTCAAAGCCTGTATTTCCTGGGAAGGTTTGAAATATTATTGCTGGAGAATTTATGCAGGTTTTGTTTTTGTTTTTTAATCTCATGATTTCCTATATATACATAAACGAATATCATTGGTAAGACTGGAAGACGACATACTCATCTCTACGTATCTTCCTGTTAACAGCATTGAAAAATCACAGTTTGGTTGGTGTGGTGCTGAGGGCAACAGGGATCTAGATGGCTTCTCTGTTTCTAGCTTGCCTTCTTAAAAATATCTTTCTCTGTGCTCCTTCCTTAATGGTCTCCAGTTTTTAAAGATCCAACCAATAGTTATACCACCTCGAAAATATCTCAATTTAAAGAATTCTTCCCTCAACACTACCTCATACTATACTAAATCATTCCCAATGGAACTGAGTTTCACCATTTTGATCCTCGTCTGGACCTTCAAATTTCTGACCTTCCATCGTTTTACTGTGTGTGCTGTTCTTCCGCATTTTTGAGGCAAATTCATTTTACCTCTTCTTGGATTGCTATTTCACACACTCTCCTCTCTTTTTAAACCTCCAAATCTCTCTCTCAGCCCCCTCATTCCCAATGGACACAGTAACGACTTCAGAAGAGAATCAGTTTGTCCCCTCCCCGACCAAATCTACCAACAAGCCTAACTCTTCATCCATATTCTGCCTTTCTTCCCGTTCCAGTGAAGGAACTGCTCTGGTTTTAAAGGTCATAGCAATTCCTGTGTAATTTTTTTTCTACTCAAGGAATCTGATTGTGCAGTTACCCCCTTTTATTTTTCCGCGTTATCGTTTTTTCCTTCTGCACTGGAATATCTTTCCCATGAGGACACAAACATGTTGGATATCTCACATATTAAAAACAATAAAATATCCCCTTGAGTACCATGATCTCCTCCAACTGCCCCCTTCCTCTGTGGTTGTTTCAGCAATACTACTTCTTAGAATTGTTTACACTCCCTGACTTTTATGACCTCGCCTACCATTCCCTCATAAATCAACAAGAAATGGGATAAATTTAACCCTAAAACCTCCAACAAAACCCCTCTCTTTGAAAAGTAAACTTTCAACTTGCCAAATTCAATGGCAAAATATTTTTTTGACTTTAGCTAGCTTCTCAGTACTTGACCTACTCAAATTCCCTTATTCTTGAAAAACTCTTGCCCTGGCTCCATGTACCCCATGCATATGCTTGGCTTCCCTTCTACCTCAAGGCCAGCTCCACTTAGGGTTCTTTGCTGGTTCATTCTCCTCTTTCTGAAATGACTTCCTATCATCCCTATTTCCTTTCATAATAGTAACACTAATTTGCTATCATTTTACATACTATTTAACTGATGTTGGCTTTATATCTCTAGGCTTTACCTCTTTTTAAAATTTATTTATTTATTTGTTTGTTTATTTATAGAGTACACAGAGGGGAGAGACAGAGGGAGAGAGAGTCTTATGCAGATTCCATGTTATGAGCAGGGCCTGATGAGGGGCTCAATCCCATAAAGGAACTGTATACTCAAGGAGATGCAATCCTAAAAAAAAAAAAAAAAAAGGACTAGCAGGAGCTTTGACTTGGAGGTAACTGGCTCGTGTGAGATAGAACATGAAGATGGATAAGAGAGAGAGATGATTGATTAGGGAACATGTTTCTGAGTTAAAGAAAACCATTTGGGAAGCAACACTAGCACACTCTTGGCTCTTGAAAGCTTGGAAAAAGTGGTTGCCACTTAAAATGAATTAGAAATTCTTCATCTGCCATTATGAATGGTAGAGAAAAGAATAAAAAAAAGAAAGTGAGATGCACCAACATGGATTTCACATTCAAACAGGGGCCCCACTTCACAGCGAAGGAGATATAGCAGTGGGTATGTGTCAGGAAATTCATGAATCTCATCATCTAATGCATTGCATGATTTAGGACAACCTATATTTTTTAGAGTAGTTAACCCTTGCAGTATATCATATTTTTAAAAATTTCCTGAGATAAACAATTATATAAGTAATTTGTATCCTCTTCTCCATGTTTCTTCTCCCTCTTTCTAACCTCTAATTTTACTCAATAGCATTATCTATATTTATGTTGAACATTAATCATTAAATTTTGTGCGTATGGTTTTTAATTAAGTTTTCTTTTACATACAACCATTAACCATAAAACAACAGTGAGCTACTCTCCTTTTCACTTTCTCCTCTTATCGCCCTTACATTTATATTAGGTAATCTTTCCAGTGACTGTCAACCAGCTCTTGCTTAAGCATTCCAGAGTACTTCTCCATCATCCAGTAGGCTACAACCATACCTTCTCCAACAAGATTTGAATACCAGCTTGGGGGAGAGGACTCCCTCTTTTGGTCCTCTACTGTAAGATATTCTTTAGAGCTTCATTTTATCTTAAAGTTACAGCTCTGTTATTGCTAGTAATTCTTTATGTTAAACTCTCTGTGTTCAGATTACTATGTCTCCAGGATGAATCTTGATTGATAAAGGTCATATCAGATATTCTTTGGTTTTAAATATACTTAGAAAAACATTATGCTGAATATTCTCACCCTCAATCTGGAGAAGTGTGTTTGATTCAAATTTTCGACAACTTCAAAAGCCAAGACACTCTTCACATTAACTGATTTCACCTTTGTAACTGCCCCTGAGCCTTTTCATGTTTTTTTTATTTCAGATATTTTCAGCAGCATTTAAATAAGTATGGTGTTGTCTGTCTTATAGTTTTGTTGCAAACGTGTATGTGTGTTTTCTTTGTGTGTTTCCTTTATTCTTTTTGTTGCTTCATAGGGCCTTCAGGAAGATAAGTGCTGCCATGTTCCCAATAGAAGACTCATTCTGCAGACTTATCTATTTGGTTAGAGACCTGTCTCATGTACCCCTATGCCAAAATTCACCTGGTAGGACAAGAATGTCCAGAGAAAAAGTGAGAATCTAAGGTTTATTGCTAGATTTTGCCTGAAATGTTGATAAGAATGGAAGCAGTATGGAAATAACTATCTCATTATACAAATTTGGTATGAAAAATTCAATTCTAGAATAGTAACCCATTAGTTAAATATAAATTCAAGCTGTGATTCCTGAGGAGCTTAATTTTAGGGCAAAGCCCTGAAGCTGGGACAAGTAATGGAAACAGTAGAAAGATGCTGTCTGGAGATGGGGTTCTCTGGAAAGCTAAAATGAAAAAGTTGCATATTATTCAAGAATGTTTTAGTGGGCATGGAAGCCCTTATTTAGGCAGTACAGACCCCAAACCTCCTGGTAAAAAGCAATTTTTTTTCATTCTTTATAAAGCAACCATATTCTTTTGAGAAGCTAATTCCCTGCTAATTGTAAACTAGTTGTCGATATAAGGAACAAAAACACCCATAATTGGTATAGAGCATTTAGGTTTACATAAGTTACTACACAGATTTCTTTTTTCTTGCAACTGGCAAAAATCCCACATTTAACTGTAAGTAATATGACTAGATGCTTAGCTTTCTAAACCTCTAGAAAGAGAATCTCACTCTCTTTCCAATATGCGCCCTTAGAAATAATTTTATTTCTTTGAGTAGGTGTTTTGTGTTTAAATTTTTCTCTAACGTATAACTTTTTGTCTTTTATATACCTATAAAATATATGGATAATGACGTTAGATACTAGCAACAGATATTTAGGTTCTACAAAAGTTATGTAATTAGATTTTGTTGGTGTAACAATGAATATATTATAAATTGAAAATATGAGTGGTACAGGACATTATACTAATAGTGGGATGTTATCATCCACCCAGCAAACTACCTCTGTAATTATGATGTATGAAATAGACCAGGATTCTGGTTTTAAATAATAGATAATTAAAATAGGGCATCTGGGTGGCTCAGTCAGTTAAGTATCCAACTCTTGATTTCAGTTCAAGTCATGATCTTGGGGTCCTGGGATCAAGCCCTGTGTCAGGCTCTGCGTGCAGCGTGGAGTCTGCTTAAGATTCTCTCTCTCCTTCTCCCTCTTCTTCTGCCCCTCCCCTGAATCATGCTTTCTATCTCTCTCTAAAATAAATAAATAAAAGGTTTTAAAAAATAATTAGAATTTATAGAAAAAATAATTATAAAGGAAAACTATCAAGGAAATCAGATCATTAAAGAAAAATTCCAAATTCGTACGCTCATCAGAGAAAGAAATTCAAAAGTTGGGGGAGAAAAGGGTTGAATTAGAAGACTGGTTTTCCTTTTTGGATTTATTGAATTTAAATTTCATTCACATGGTAATATTCTCTTGCAGACTTTAAAGAGTTTGCAGCTGAATAAAGATATCCCTGGGTATGGTAAAATCCAAGGCAGATGAAAGTGCATTGTTTGAAAAACCTTATTAATATAAAGCAGAGCCTAAGGATATAATAAACACCAGGATACACATAAAATGTGGGGGGCGAGGAAATTAAAAATAAATGATAGGGGCGCCTGGTGGCACAGCAGTTAAGGGTCTGCCTTCAGCTCAGGGCGTGATCCCAGCATTATGGGATCGAGCCCCACATCAGGCTCCTCCACAATGAGCCTGCTTCTTCCTCTCCCACTCCCCCTGCTTGTGTTCCCTCTCTTGCTAGCTGTCTCTATCTCTGTCGAATAAATAAAATCTTAAAAAAAAAATAAATGATAAAATAAATGATAAAAATATGCTGAGAAAATAAAAACCACGTTGGATAGAAGAAAATGTCATAGGAACCTCTTCCTGGCTAAGACTAAGAGCGCAAAACAATGAAGATGCTTCCATCTTTCACAGTCCCATTATTGCTTTGTATCTATGGGTTGACCACCAAAAAGAATATTGGTAGGACTGGATAACACCCAATAATTACGTTGTTTGAAGCATAAAATAATAAAGAATGCAACATAACTAGTAAAAAGCCATTAGGGACACTCTAGCACAAGAAATTATATATATATATATATATATATGGAGTTCAGAACTCCAATACATTACAGCTGAATAGCATTCAAACTACTTTGTCTCTATTTACTAAATTATGAAGTGACTGGGTTGAATTAGGTATCTCACACTCGTTCTAGCTTAGTGTCCTTTGATTCTATTTCAAAAAATTAATGGTTTTTTTCCTAGGATTTTATATTCAAAAGAAGGTATCAGAAGATACCACAGGAAAAGATGCTGCAAAAGAATACAGATGATCTTTCATCAGTCTGCTTGCTTAATTATATTCTTAATGCACTTTTTAAAATTCATTCTTTAAAGGGCAATCATGAGAGATCCGTTGCTTTGTTTTGGTTATTCAGAATGAAGCCTTGGGGAAGAAACAAATAAACAAATATTGCTATAAATTCAATTAAGTTCAATAAACATTTAAGACATTGTGCTGATTCCCAAGGCTTCAAGTGTGAACAAGATATGATTTGGTAACTAAAGCAGGTCATAATCTTCTAGCGTTTGAAATATATATTGGTTTACAAATCTGCTGCATTATATTAGGTATGCATTAACCTGGCTGGCTTCATCCAAAATATGTTTATACTGGAAGAAGTGTATAAGACATCTACAGGAAAATCCAAGATGAGATGATATAAACCCAAAAGACCAGACATGCAGAAGAAATCATAAAATACAGTTTGCCTGCAGAAAATAAGAAATGAATAATATGTGGACAAGGTAGTAAGGTATATTCCTTTTGGAATAGCACATTTGAAATGTGGTTTAAAATTTTAAAAAGACATTTTTTAAATGCATGGATGACTTGACAGAAAATTAAATGAATCCCCAAAGGCTGAAAACTTCAAGAAAAATGCAAATTGGAACAACCAGCAAGCAGTAGAACTAGAATACTCTCTGAGAGTATCTGCCACTCCCTTAAGTTCTGAAATCTGGATTTTAATGATCTATTTGTACAAAGCACAAGATACAAGAGAAGGGTTTTATTAAGATCAGACTCCAGATATAAGTCCAGATCCATGAAGGGGATCTGAAAAGTACTCCGATTGCTTAAACCAGAGTAAATTCTTGTCTCATAGAAAGACCAGTGCTTCAGCCCTCGATAATCCTCTCCAAGGACTCCCAAATAAAATCAGACACTCATGTGGGTGAATGGAAACTATGTATAGTCCCAAATCCCAAACCTACAGTTTAGTTGAAAAAGGTCCCAGGTTGAAGTGCTCTTAAGTAACAGGCAAAAAGAAAATAAAAATATTTTTGGAATAATGTATTTTAAAATTAGGTCAAAAAGAATCCCCACAGAAAAGTTGCCAAGAATATTTACATTACCTCAAAATATCTATGGAAAGATATGCAATATGAAAAAAATCTATTGGTAGACTAGATAACTCTTAAAATATATAGGTATAGAAAGTTCTAAATTTTAATTATTTTAAAATGTTATGCTACATAAATATGAATTGAAAGAAATATGTGCTGTGGACTGAATTGCCCCCCCCATTCATATGTTGAAGCCTTAATTTTCCATGTGACTGTAATGAAGATAGAACTTCTTAGGAGGTAGTTTAAGTTAAACTCCTGAGGGGAGCGCCCTCATGTGATGGGGGGAAAAAAAAAAGCCAACTGGAGCCATTATAAAAAGAGGAAGAAACACTAGAACTCTCTCTCCCATGTGAGAGCACAATGAGAAAGCTCCCTTCTAACCACCAGGAAGAAAGCTTTCACCACAATCCAACCATGCAGGCCCCCTGATCTCAGATTTCCAGCTTCCAAAACTGTGAGAAAGCAAATTTCCTTTTTTTAAGCCACCCAGTCCATGACATTTGATTATGCTACTCCTAGCTGAGTAATATAGATTGCATATCAATTTGCATCCAATCAAGAAAAAGATATTACACAGTAATTTGACAAAGGGAAGTTTAGTATCAAGAATTATTAAATATAATAGGATATTGGAGTAATGGGGGATTAGGAAATAAGAACTAAGGAGAACTCTAAAAAAACATAGAAATACCAGATATAAGGAATATCCATTACCCATAGGACTAATATCTGGCATTGAAGGAAGAGCTCCCTGTAACCCAAGACTGAGATCCAGACTATTATAGTGAGAATAGCCATTGCTCTTTGAAAGGCAAAGCAAACACTGTGTTTCTGCTCTAGGCGAATTTGCTGGAAATCTACCCTCTAGATGACGGAGGAAAGAGCAGAGGAACTCTGCTACCTAACAGCCCGAGGTAGATGCTGGGGAGAAAGGATTGGCCACTGTGTACTGTCTACCAGTGTGCCCTGCAGAAGCCATGCATGCTACGGGGGCCAGGGGCTGGGGACAAACCACATGGGCTGCAGGAGCTTGGCAGTTGAGCAAACTCTTTATTCCTACCATGTCTCTCCAGGGCCCCCTCCTGACCAAGCTTAGTGTAGCGCCCACTGGCAAAAGAAAAGTTAAGTTGTTCAAGGGGTATCTCTTTATTTTCTCAAAGCAGGCAAAACGATGAATTTGGGCAGAGAAGCAATACTTTGAAGGCTGCAATACTTGGTTTAATAGTTACATTAATGCGTCAATAGTTTTTAATACTCAAATGTTTAACAGAGATAGTGATACATATTGATAGAAATTTCAATTCACTTGAACAATGGTAACAATTCCAAGTAAATTAGCTTTGATTGTATCAAATAAATTAGCCTGAAAGTATTTGAAGGAGCAGTAAGAAAACTCCAAAGAGAAATTAATAGTTGCATAATTGTTATGGAATATTTTTAATATATTTCTTTCTTTAGTAAAGAATAAAGAGAGATGATAGTAGTTTGATTATAAAGGATTTGGACAATGAGATGAACAAACTTGATCTAAAGGACATATATAAAACACTGCTTTCTATACCACTCAAATATAGTATTTCCATCACTCACAAGTAGCACATAAACAAAATAATTGACCATATAGTAGGTAACAGAACTAGTCTTGCCAAATTTTAAAATGTATGCTACAAATCTTATCCAACCAAAGAAAGTCATTTTAGAAAGCAGTAATAAAACAATAACAACAATGATAGCTACAGAAATCTCATCTGTTTGAAAACTAGAATGCATACTCTTAAAGAACTTATGGGCCAGAGGATAATTTTTTTTTAATTTAAATTTTGTATTCTAAAATTAAAAAATTCTAATAATTCTATATTTCTCATAAAAATTCTAATAAAAATCAAAATATATTTAGAATTGAACAATAATTAGAACAAATGCTATCAAATAGTGTGTGACACTGTTAAAGCCCTTTAAAGTACATGCAGGGAACATGCCAGGCACCCAAGGTCCCAGGTTCCTTGAAACCAGAAAAGGGACTTTTCTCTCTGCTAACCTGCGATAGAGAATATTAGTATAACAAGGTTAAAAACCCATGAAATCATTCCAAAGATGGATGCCAACAGCAGCAGCAGCATGGCACGTGATTCCCAGGCATGGCAGTGCATTGGTGCTGTGGCTCAGTGATGGGACCAGTGTGGCTTCTGATGCTGTAAGCCCCTGGTGCTCAGGGACAGTCATCTATCTGCTCTGGAACACTAGCATAACCTCACTTGGGCCTTGATCTGACTGTGATTTCTAAGGCCTGCTCTCCAGCCTTCCAAGAGATTCTGTAAGCACTAGATTTCCTTTCCATAAAGTCCATTTGTGTTCTAATTGCCAGGGTCAGCTTTTGTTTCCTGAAACTTAGAATCTTCTCTGCTAAAATAGCCTCAAGCTCTTTCATTGTTTCTTCCTCAAAAAGGTTTTCCATTAACCCTCATATAAATGAAACCTCTTGCAAGCCTTATTTTCCTTAGAACAGTGATTAGATTTATACTTATTAGCAATATCAGAGATTGACATTTATTTAACTAATGAATCCATTGTTTGACATGAATAGAAAAAGTCTACCAGGCTTATGATTCTAGAGCTTAATGTTTATTAAGGGTCAACTTATAGAAATTATTATTTATCAGAAGAAACATGAGAGCAGAACTCAAGCAGTCATAGGTTGAATTTAAACTATGCCACTTAAAAAATGACTGATCTTCAGAAATCTACTTTCCTCCTATTTTTAACCTGTATCCTTATTTAGAAAATGGGGAAAATTACCTCTGAGATATTTTTATTACAAGGATACTCAGTGCTCTGCCTACTACCTAATTAGTTATCAACAGCAGTTGTTTCTTCCCCCATAACATCCTTCATGATGCTCATTGATCATCTCAACAAACTTCAGTACATTAATAATGTGTGAGTCCAACTATATATATTTTTTGCTAACAGATTTTCTTTTTTATGTACTTTAGCCCCATAGATTTTATTGATCGTGTAACTTTTAAGGAAAGATCAAAGTTCTCTTCCTGAGTCAACTAAAAGGTCTCTTGAAAGATCAGGTTTATATTTATATCTGGAAGTATACTAGTAGAACGATTATTTTTACTGTTGTCTGAATTAGAAGTTTGACCATTTGTCTTCAAATTTCCTTTAATAGCTCAATCCAATAGGTTCTTGTAATTTAAGTATGCTTTTCCAATCTGACCTAACATATTTTATCTGTTAATACCAAAAATTATTTATATATGATTTTTGATTCTGTGGTTTTCTCTTCCTTAGTGGATTTTTTCATTGTTCTTTGCTCATAAATCATTTAAGTCTTTATTAGTATGGATTTTAATTATTTTTATTGATTTTCAAAGTCCAAGAACAAATTGAGTAATGTTATTGGTAGAAAACATATGTTATTGGATCTCTTTCCCTTTGCGTAAACTAGGGGCTAAGAGCCACTGACCCAAATGTCTTTCAGAGGCCCCAGGGAATAGAATCATATGAACTATTCCACCTTTTAATATCTGTAATCCCTTCACTGATAATCTATGCCAAAGAAACTACGAGCTATACTATCCCATGACCATATTATTTCTAGGGCTGCATGAGCTCTCCCAGCATCCCCTAAACCCACATTATATGAAGCAGTATGGTGAATTCCCTCCTTTACCAGTTCTTTTCACAATCTTATCTTTTCAAAATTTACTCCCAGTGGGGCCAACAGATGAATGGATAAGTATGGTGTATATATATGATTTCATTCATATGTAGAATCTAAAAAACAAAACGAATAAACAAACAAGCAGAATCGGACCTATACATACAGAGAACAAACTGGTGATTGCCACAGAAAAGGGGGGGATGAACAAAATGGGTGAAGGGGAACGGGAGGTACAGGCTTCCAGTTTTGCAATGAATAAATCATGAGGAATAAAAGGTACAGCATAGGGAATATAGTCAATGGTATTGCAATAGCATTGTAGGGTGACAGATGGTAGCTATAACGGTGTGAGCACAGCATAATGTATACATTGAGATGTTGTATCACGATGTTGTACACCTGAAACTAATGTAACATGTATGTCAACTACACCCAAATAAAAAAATGAAAATAAAAAACAAAGTGTGGTATACATATATGCAATTGAATATAATTCAGCCTTTAAAAAGAAGGAAATCCTGCCATTTGTGACAACCTGGATGAACCCTGAGGACATTAGGCTAAGTGATATAAACCAGACACAGAAAGAGAAACATTGCATGATCTCACTTATATGTGAAATCTAAAAAGACAAGTTAAATTCATAATAACAGAGAGTAGAACTGTTGTCCCAGAGGCTGCAGGGTGGGGGAGAAGAAGTGATAGTCATGCTCAGAATCATTAGTCACTATGGAAAAGCAGAGAATTCACCGCACTACTTCTGATAAGTAGTTAGCTCCTGTTAAATATTTTATAATTCTATGTCATATGTAACAAAATTGTTTTTATTAACAATAATATGGAAATAAAGCAGAAATTTCCCTTTATTTACTTCTAAAAATAATTGTTGCCATCTCTCAAAGATTTTGTTATAAAGACATATTCTTTTACTGTATAAAGGATCTCAGGGCATTTATATTATTATGGTAAAACCAGATATATTCACTTTTTTGGACTCTTTCTCAATGCTCCAGGAACATACCACAGAAGTGCCTATTTTACTGTTATTATTTACCCTACCATACCATAAATCCTATATTTTATTCTATAACATATGGATGACTGGAAAAAAATGAATCATTTTCAGAGAGACCTGAAATCTCTGAAAATTTGCTCCCTGAGCGCAGTAGGTCAGGGGGCATCCCTGAAAATTATGTTTGCTTTCCTGGAAAGAAATAGTAGTAGGAAAGGAAAAAAAAATCCTTATGGAGGGAAGAGAAGCAATGATTTGGGGAACATAAAGTAGTGGATGACTCCACAGGCAGAATTTCATCAACCCTGAGAAGTGGTTTTAAGTTTGAACACAGTAAGTCCTAAAGGATTTATGCCTCCAATCTGAGCCTAGGCATCAGTGCCACTGGAAAAAACAAGACGTTGAGGGATTTGCTTTTTGCCAAGATAGTCCTGCTTCAGCATTCCCAAATCTACCAGAGCAGCAGGCAAAGATTTTACCAAATCCTCAGGGACGACTTAATAGCTTAGAGAAAACCTTCTTTTTCAGCAAATATTCTACTACTGTGAACTTATTTTCTACCATCCTGAATATTGCATGACCTGCAAGTGGTGTCATACTATTCAGGATCACAGGTTTGCTAATTCTCTAATGGATACCATATTATGTTTGAGAAGTAATAGGGAACTCAAAGAGAATGAAACTGAAGGGTCCTGGAGTTTTCCCACAGAGTGTAACCCTGGGAAAGCAGATCACCTCAGTTATTCCACTCCATGACACACTAAGATAAACTTTTCCCATTTGCCAGCAACTATTTTTCAGTGATAATGCATCAAGATAGGCCCAAGGTAGATTTTATCTCCTCTCCATTCATTGCCACACAATAATTTCTTAGAACCTTAGGATACCTATAATCGAGTGGGATTGAATGAGCCTTGGACAAGGTAGACTGGACTTCAATAGACTCTTCCCAGTAGTTTCAAAATCACAGCATTTAAACTCTTGCAATGAACCAGGGGACATTAATTATACCCTAAGTATCATTGATAGACACATCAGTTACGAACATAAAAATAAATGATAGGACAAATTTGTCTAGATTCTCAAGATAGCATTTTAAAAATGTAGATCATTATGATTATTCTTTGATACCATATTGTAATCTAATTATTCAAAAGATTTTATATAGATAGATATAGATAGATAGATATCTATATCTATCTATCTATATATATATTAAACAATTTGACTTGAGCTTGGTCCCTATGACTTTCATTGTTAAGTTTGGAACTCAGAAAAATATAATTTCATTTTGTGTGTTTGTCAATGCAGCAAGCTAGACCTCACTTAGCCAAGATTTCTTCAGGGATCTCGTCTCTCCTTCTATCCTGTACGTAATTTTTGCTTAGTTCTTCATACTTAAAGCATTGTATTGGGGTGCCTGGATGGCTCGTCTATTAAGTGACTGCCTTTGGCTCGGGTCATGGTCCCAGGGTCCTGAGACTGAGTCCTACATCTGGCTCTCTGCTCAGCGGGGAGTCTGCTTCTCCCTCTCCCTCTGCCCCTTTCCCTGCTCATGCTAGCTCTCTCTCACCGTCTCTCTCTCTCTCCTCTCAAATAAATAAAATTAAAAAAAAAGTGTTCTAAAAAAATAAATAAAGCATTGCATTAAAATGAACTGTGTATATTTCAATTTATCCTTTAAGATGGTGTATTTTTATCATAGCAGCTAACTATTTGCTGAAATGGCTTTTATTTCCACCTGAAAAATATAGAGAACCATGAACTAACTGAATTGTGCCCTAAGACTGGAGCAATGATTTCCTGTCATTGACCTTTCTAAAAGAATTTCTTTTTCTAACTCTGAAATAGTCTCAGACTTCTTAAAATCTTACTCAGTTTTTTGTTTTTTCTTTAGTATCAGGAACCATATATTTAATGTATTCACAATGGGTCTCTAACGTTTAAATAGCTTTTATGTCTTCCAAAAATCCTTGGAAAAAGCAAATTTCAAGTGTTTTAGTTCATTGATCTTTTAATCTTTTGGATCTTTTATCTTTTAGGTCTTTGGATTTCCCACTATTCTTTACCTCTTGGTTTGTTTCTGTCAAGATTTCATATTTTTCTTACTCTTTCAATGATTATAATACATAGTATTCATATAATGGTGTATACTGAAAACCTTTATTGCGTATTGACTTATGTGAACAGCCTTGTAATACTATAATGAGGAAACAAACCTAGAGAAATGACTTGCTCAATATCACATAGCTAATAATAGAGCCTAGACTAAAACCTTGGCCCTTTGCTCCTAAACCGTGTTCTGACTCCAATGGTACATCTTTATCCTCTAATCCAAAGCTACTTCAAAAAAGAGATCTTTGCATGGTTTTGGTATCAGAGTTTTAATAGCCTAATAAAAAAATGAGTCAGGGAATACTTTCTCCTCTAATTTCTGAAAGAATTGGGTAAAATTGCATTTATCTCTTTATTGAGTATTTGTTAGAACTTACCTTAAAACTCTCTACGTTGATTGTTTCTTTGAGGAAAGTTTCAACTATTGAGTCCAGTCATTTAATTATTATGGATTCATTCAATTTTTCTCTTTCTGAGTTAGTTGTGCCAATTTACATTTTTTACAGCATTGTTCTTTACACTTAGTTTCTAGATGCTTTGGCACAAACTTTTATACACTCTTATTCCCTTCTAATATTTACTGAATCTTTAATTATGTCTCTGTTTTATTAAAATAAACATTTTCCTTTTTAATGTCACTAGATAAGTTTATTTTATTAAACATAAGTGTGGATAGCATGGTCAGATTTGGTGCGAAGTAGTTTATGTTGGAATTCATAAATAGACCCCATCAATGTTATCATGGACCTTCTCTTAATGAATTCATTCAATAGACTCTGGAGAGGCTAAATAAATCCAAAGATTGCATCATTTTATTATATCTTCAGTATTGAAAATTTTCTCTACTGAAGGGGCCTTGAGAGTTATAGTCATATGGAATGAAACTTTTCTAATATTCTGGGATATCCTGAAGGTTCTACTGGTATGCCTGTTCTGTAAATTTTCTTGTGATGAGTCACTACTCATACAGAGCCAGGGCTGGCTTATCTCTGATCACCAAAGATAAATATTTACTTTTCAGAAGTCCCAACAATTAATTTACAAAATTTGGGGGGTTTTAAATATACAGTTCAGCCAAATTTTAAGGTATAATAGGCACATTTACATAAATATGTGCTCCACAATTTTCTATAAGTGAACATGTACTCTGACTCTTGGAAGATGAAGTGGTCCTGGGCATTTCTTAATTCATAGCTTGTTGCTTATAAATACCCAATCTATGATGGTCAGCTGCTCACCTGATATTCTATAATTAGGTTTTAAATATTATTCAAGGTCCTGTAGCAGTCTAATAGCTTTTCTTTAAGGGAAAATGATTATTACCCTAAGAAGTTATAGCTTTATTTAAAAGTTCAAAATCATCACTGTGATTTTCCCATAAAAATTTGCCACAGAGTCAAGAAAGCTTCAAAATCAGACACAGTTCGTTGATAACAACTTACACATGTTTTTTCATAAACAACCAGTGGCCAAGCTACTTATACTGCAGCACGAATGTGCTAAAGAAACTGCTTCTATTTCTTGCTCTATTCAAAGTTGGTAGCCATGCGAGTGAACTGGTCATAGAACACATAAATAAAGCATACATTAATTCCAGATCAAAAAGACCAAATTTCTAAGTGCAGAATTTGCAAGCTGTAGTTTGTCCTTCAATTTCTATTTTTATTTTTAATTTAATTTAATTTTTTTAGAAGATTTTATTTATTTATTTATTTGACAGAGAGAGACACAGCCAGCAAGAGAAGGAACACAAGCAGGGGGAGTGGGAGAGGAAGAAGCAGGCTCATAGCGGAAGAGCCTGATGTGGGGCTCAATCCCAGGACTCTGGGATCATGCCCTGAGCCAAAGGCAGATGCCTAATGACTGAGCCGCCCAGGTGCCCCTGTCCTTCAATTTTTAAAAGAATATTTTACCATGCCCAGATATTTAAGTGAGGTGGTTCCAGTTTATGCATTGGATTTGTATCTTACTGTTTGAAATGCATGTGTCTTATCAGAGCTACCTACTTTTTCTCATCATCCATTTTATAAGCATTTTGCAACAACTAAGAGGAACAGATTATGGCCTTCATAGAGAAATAAATCAGTTTCTGTGGAATACTGTTTTGGGGGGAACAAAACAATTAATATAATTCTTAGGTAAGGTGGGAAAATTTTAATGATATCTTACCTTATCAAAGTAAAATCACATCACTCCAACTTTATTCAAACTGAGTATATATTATTTTGCCACTTGAATGGCTATATTGTTGTTTCTATCTGTATTTTCTCCACGAAAGGAATAAAAAATTAGAAAAGTAGGTGAGGAAGTTACTTCCAGAGAAGCAGGTCAATCAATAAAGTGTGATTTTTTTTAAAGATTTTACTTATTTGAGAGAGACAGAGAGGAAGAGAGAGCACGAGTGAGCACAAGCAGGGGGAACAGCAGAGGAAGAGGGAGGAGCAGACTTCCCAGTGAGCAGGGGATGTGGGGCTCAATATGGGTTTCCATCACAAGGCCCTGAGATCATGATGTAAGCCAAAGGCAGCCACTTAACCGACTGAGCCACCCAGGTGCCCCAAAGTGTGATAAAGTTGATTGAAATAAGTGTTTCAAACAGAATAGAGATGTCAATTTGCGTAAATGCTCTTTATAGGTTAAGTAATAGAACACTGATAACTGATAATTGTGGGGTTTAGAAATACTGAAATTTTTGGTAACCCTATAAAAGCAATTAGATGATGTACCTCAATATAATAAAAGGCCATCTATGACAAATCCATAGCTAACATCGTACTCAATGGTGACAAGTTGAAAGCTTTCTCACTCAGCTCCCTAATTCTTGTTTCCTCACATAAGTAGTGCCTTGCTTCAGGTATAACAGATGAAGTCTCTAAGTAAAGCACACGGTACATCACGTACGCAAAAAACTAGTTTGGTCATAAAACATATCCATGTTATACTCTGGTAATTACTTAGCTGACACTAATATTTTCTAGAAGTCCGTGCTCCATAAATACGTAGATTATAAGTTTGTATTCATAAGTACCATCAAGAAGTTTGATGAATATGTTTACAAGGAGTTTTGGCCACGTATTCTTCCTCCTTTGTTTTCTTTTTTTTTCTATCTTCCATGTCATTACCACGTTAGGAAATGAGCATTGTGTACTACCTGCTAACACTAATAATATCTATCAAATACTACTGAAAAAAAAAAAATCACGGATTCCATTTCTCTGACTTCCTTACAAAGGTCTGTGATTGTGTCCTTTTGCAGTAAAAAAAAGGAGTCTTACTACAATTTTAAAGTGCTTATTAAAAGCTGCTAAGAGATGGTTTTAAATCAACTGCTCTACGAATAGAGAGAAAAAAAAAAAACACCAGCCATTTTCTGTCAACAATAGCCCATTTCTGTTTCCTGGTAAGTCATTATAATTACAGATAAAATTAATCTTGGATATGTGTCAAGAAGAATGAAGAGTCTGAGATTGTGTCCTGCTTACAAGCTCACAAGTTAGCCTGCCTCAGTTTCCCCAATGCTGGCAGAAGACATGAGATATCTGGGTCAGAGATATTATACAACCTGTCATGCCTGTAATAGTGACCAGAATATCAGCATTTGATGTGCTTCTTAAAGTGCCCATTCCCACAGCATGACACGAAGTGGTCCAGCTGATACCTATACATGCAATGGCATGTATTACAGTAGAATAATGCCAAGTTCAGAAAAACAAATCTTTTACAATTGGAAATAAGCCTGCCTGCCCCTTATTCCAGAAGGAAAAGCAATCTCTTTCTTTCAAAGATATTTTCTCTACTAACATCCTTCTAATGACAGTCCAGAAGAAAGAAAGTTTGTGTCTCTGCTTTTAAGACAAGCAAAAAGGTGAAAGACTAGTGGGAGAATTGTCTCCCAAGAATATTAATGGTGTTCTTTGAATCACATATGTTGTTACCCTTGAAAACACAATACTATAAGCAAATTTGAAAGACATACATATGCCAAAATGTCACCATAAAACATGTAAGGGGCTTAAGCTGTGATGTCTGCTAACATGAATTACTTTATTGTCTTCTTTGTAGTTCTTTTTTTTTTTCCTGCTAACAAATTAGGATATATTTTTCTTCAACTTTTACACAACTTTTTTTCTTTTCTTTTCTTCTTTTCACCATGCTGGGGATAAATGTTTGTGAAGACAGAGAAAAATGACAGAGTTCTGTTAGTGTAGTTATTCACCAAAATTTTGCTCTAAGGACCTGTAGCTGTTGATGAGAAAAGGTTTGTTTTTGACTGAGATCCTATTTTCACAAAAACATTTTAATATTATCCTATAAAAAACAGTCAATATAAGCAAGAAAATGGTGTGTTTGACCCAGAGATTCTGTTGGCAAAACCAGATTTTAAGGTTTTTGTTTGAAAAGTTATATTAACAAGAGAAAATTTTCCATGTCTCAAAAAACTCGGCCTTTGAGAAGCCTAAAGGAACTAGTCTCCTCCAGATTAGCATAACATCTGAGAGTTTCTCCTGGATAAGGCAAAATAACATAGCTGGGAATCTGGTTGTTTGTGTTGTCAAATGCACTGAAAATACACACATATGAAGCTTGAAGGAAGCATACAGTAAAACCTACTGAGAGGAATGCCTTCTAAATGTCTATCCTTGGTTGACCCTGGGGATATGGCCTGTACTTCTCATTTGAAAAGTACTGTAAAGTTACAGTATTCCTTAGATAAATGGAATATTTAAGATCATTAAAGAGAGACATTTCTTTTTAGTAATTTGCAAAAATCACACGTATGGTTAAGAGGACATGATCCACTGTGGTTTGGGCTTTCACTAAACCGTAATCAACAGGAAAATGAAACCAAGCACCTCTTCCCCTCTGCTTCTAAATTATTAATATAATCATGCCAAGGTTTTCATTAGTAGTAATACTAGGAATGCCTCTCACCCAGAGAATAATGTGATGTAGAGAAATGTGCTTCAGCATATCATTTGAAAGTAGATGTTATATCTAGAAAGCCTTGATTTATTTTATTGGTTTTAGTTTATTTAGATAAGTTCCAAAATGAATTTCCTAAAGGAGATATTAAAGAAGGGAATCAATGAAATGTGAACAAAAGTATATATTTTATTTAAAGAAAGCTGATTTTTTTTTCATGCATAGGAAAGAATATTACTGAGTTATATGGCCCAGTGGAAAGGATGATAGAGTCTGACTCTGGAAACAATACTGCTCACAGCATAATGAAGGTAAGTGAGAGGACTAGTGATGTATCCCTTCCTGGAAGACGCCAGGTCCCTCAAACTCAAGTTTTCTTTGAGAGCTTGTAGATGGGGTCACGTAGTGGGCAAATTTGACCTGTGAGTTGGAGATATAAGGAAATGTCACACAAATAGGATGTCTCAAAAATAGAGGCTGATGGACTATGAAGTGTGTACCAGGTTCTGAATCTGGTAAATGTTGCTTTAAGAACCAAGATACAGTCGGGGTAAGATGTGTCAGTGAAAGTGTATCAGCAGAACAGTAAAAAGACCTGAAGAGTCTTACTCATATTAAAAGAGAAGTAATTGAGAAATAGTCACACAATAAAACCAGAGGAATTAGTTGAAACCTTGGACAGTTGAGAATTCTACAACATAAACAACATAAAAATGAGAGTTTATTATACCGTGAAGAAAGGAGGTTATCAGGCTGGGAGATACTGATTTCTGTAATCCCCCTAATTTCTAATAGAAAACATACTCCAACTGGAGGGGGAGTATTTCTCCATCTACTTCTAACCACATCACCTTACTATTTACATTATAAATTCGTAGGAACTGCCTTTAGTACATAAAAAAGTGTTTGGCCTCAGGATACAATTTCTTACTATACCCCTAGTGTCATCATGCTATAGTTTTCACAGATTATATAAAATCAAAGTATGACATATTTGCAATTGCAGTGAATCTCTGTAATTTTGTGCAGTTTTTCAATTTTCTATAATCAATTAACTACAAGGTCTAGAAAGTAGCATCCAGTTTGTTAAATGAGGAACAGTCCCATTGGAATAGTAAGCATTCTTATTAATGATATAATTCTAAAGCAATGAAGAAAACTATTAGAAATTAAGAAAAAAAAATGGGCAAAGGGAAGAGAGAAAGAGTCAAACCAAGAAACAGACACTTAACTATTGAGTGTGTGTGTGTGGGGGGATAGGTGAAACAGGTGATGGGGATTAAGGAGTGAACTTGCCATAATGAACACAGAGTGATGTATGGAAGTGTTGAATCACTAGATTATACACTGAAACTAATATAACAGTGTATGTTGACTGACTGGAATTAAAAACTTAAAAAAATAAAGAAAAATATTGGGAACAATGAAAACAATTCTATTTGAATCAACATTTTACAAATCAAATCTGGGAGTTAGTCAAAAAAATCATTACCATACCTTTGAATTCCCATCACTACCACACCATCATCACCATGACCACAGACCACATCACTATCAACATTCACACCTTTATCATCACCACCAAATTATCTCCCTTCATATCAAACATTATTCTAATGATAGTATAAGGAAGGCTTTTATTTTTGGAGCTGATTAAATTATAGGGAAAGCTTACAACCTGCAAAATAAAAATCATGTTCCTACTATTGACATTAAATACATTGGTATCATAGAACAAATGTCATTCAACAAGGTAATATTCTTTTCCTCTTCAAATATAGTAATCATAATACTGGCAGTAATTATACTCAGTTTCTATAAGAGAGCAAGAATAAGTACTAATAAAGAAAAGAAGGAGCAGGTGGAAAAGGAAGAGGAGGGGACTAGAGGAAGAGAAAGCTGCTGATATGCTAGTATAAGGCATTTTTGCATATATTAACCAACTAGATCCTAATAAAAAGTACTATCTGAAAACTACTTTCATGATTATTTTACAATTAAAAAAAGCTTTAATTTTTTTCTGATAGTACGTAGTTAATAAGTCATAAAGCAGGAATTAAAAAATCATGAATACCTAAATTCAGATACCAATTTCAAAATACGTTTTGATATGGTATAAATGTAAAAATAGATAGGTCACATTGTTCAGGAGAGTAAGAAAGATTATTTTAAAATCATTATTCTTGTAAAATAGTTCATTAGTTGAAAATTTATCACCTACCTTTTTTCCTTAAGGATTAATTTATCTCTAGGCTCTTTTACCTATTTCCAAAACTACGTTTGTGTAGTTTTACCAAGTACCAAGTACCATTATGTGACATGAAGTGCTTTAACTATGTTACCCAATTAATATATTACATCATTTAATTGACTTTTCAACCAAATATATATGAAATATCCCCTATTATCTCAGTTTGTATGCAGTAGAATATTGAGCCAACATCTGGGCTGGCTGGGACTTCACTGGAGACTCAATTTTCATTCTAGTTTGTTTTGTTTTGGCTTTGTTACTACAGGAACTTCTTTTATTCATGTTTAGCACTGATAGCTAATAATATAATACGCTGTACTTTCTTAAGCTTATGTACTTTATCAATCATAGTCATATAAAAATGAAACACATCTTTCCCTCTTTCTGGAAAGTAGACAGAGTTTTGTGTGCCTAAATTTTGATTCCTCTAACTTCTGAGAAGTAGCAACGGTGCTTCGCAGATTCCACAATGTAAGCACTTCTTGATGGACCAAAAAATGTTTGTGTTAGAAAGAGAAAGAATGCCTATATATTCTCTGGACAAAGACAAGAAGGAAATGGGACACAGTTACTCTTAGGTAGAAGGATATTGAAATTGAATGGCTGAATACTGGCTGATACTGGTTGGGCTGGTTACACTGAACAAAGACCCTCGGGCCTGACCCAAAGAGAAAACCAGGGTTAACCTTACCATAGACAGAATGGAGTCTTCACTCAGAAGTTCTGTTATAAGAGCCTTGTCCTCCTGAGAGAAGAGTGGGCAGATGAAACTTCACAGTAACAGGGAACAGCATTCGGCAGACAGGAGGTGAAACTGCAGACGTTTGCATGCAAAGAAGACCAAGTCACAAATGTGATACCTATAGTTTGAGGCACCAGACATCTTTGTGACTTAAGAGAAGGCTGTCCAATGGGTGTCATCTGTTCTGAACCAATAATAAACTACCATGGGAATCCTTACCCTTTTGGTAGGTGGAAACTTTCTTAGGGTTCCCGGACCCAATTTCAACTTGAATTGTGGGATCCCCCACATACAATCTAAAGCAATTCGCAGACACTTTGCTGGTGTCAACTCGATTTGGACACTCTCTACCAGGCAATAGTGTCAGATTCCACAAGTTAAGGGTTCAGTCCTGCAAGTCTGCTCCCCTGCCAGCACTAAGCCATAGGCTGTTACCTGTGCTTCCGACCAACCCGTTACAGTTTGGAAACTGGATAGATTTGCTGCAGCGGCTCATAGAACTCAGGAAACCATTCATGTTTACCAGTTTATTAAAGGATATGAACCAACAGCCAGATGAAAAAATAGATAAGATAGGCCCTGAACAAAGGAATGTCTGTCTTCCTGGAGCTTGGGGCCTGGCTCTGTGGCACCTGGTGCATTCTGGAAGTTCCCCGGAAAGGGACCAAAAAACTGTCCTCTTTAGTTTTTATAGGGGCTTCATTAGGTAGTCACAATTTACGAAGCCACTGGCCATTGGCTGATTCAAAGTCTTGCCTCTCATTGCTTCCCATAGGTTGGGGGATGGCACTGAAAGTTCTAACCCTCTAATCACCTGTTTGGTTCTCCTAGCAACCAGACCCACCCTGAGTGAGGTCCAAAAATCACCTTCATTAATAACAAGACACCCATTTTATACCCTTTCTGGCTCTGAAATGCTTCTGTGTGTGAAAACCAAAAATATCCGAGAAATACGTAGTTGGTTATCCGAACGACCAAATATTTATTTCTTATAAATCGTATCGCAACACTAGGACAGGTTTCATGTTTATTTACAATATTGAGCCCTGTCATTATATTTCACCGTAAGTGTTGCAGACCATTCAGGGCTGTTGAACACTGCTGAGAAAATTCACTTATATGTGAAGCATAAGGCATAGTGCGGAGGACCACAGGGGAAGGGAGGGAAAACTGAATGGGAAGAAATCAGAGAGGGAGACAAACCATGAGAGGCTCTAGACTCCAGGAAACAAACTGAGGGTTATAGAAGGGAGTGGGGATGGGGGGGATGGGGTAGCCAGGTGATGGATATTAAGGAGGTCACATGTTATACACAACTAATGAATCATTGGACACTACATCAAAAACTAATGATATGCTGGTTAACTGAACATAATAAAAGAAAAAGAGGGAAAAAAATAAAATATTTAAGGAACTTAGAAGAGCTCACACAGCTAGCAATTATATAATTGTGTCTGAATGAAATCCTTTGCCCAGTATTTCTTAATAACATGGACTTTCTCCCTTTTCCTTTTTTTTTTTTTTTAAAGATTTTATTTATTTTAGAGAGAGAGAGAGAGCATGTCTGCCCAAGAAGGGGAAGGAACAAAGGGGGAGAGAGAGACAGAATCTCAAGCAGACTCTCTGCTGAGCTTGGAGCCCCTTGGGAGGCTCAATCCCAGGATCCTGAGATTGTGACTTCAGCTGAAAACAAGAGTCAGATGCTCTACTGACTGAGCCACCCACATGCCCCTCCCCCTTTATCTTTTTTATATAATCCTTTACATTTTGTTTTGAAGGGTTGATGGAATGCTTTCAGTATAGGCACTGTAGCTCCTTTTTCCCAAAACAAAATGAATATGTAGTCATTATATATGTATTAGAATTTCATTATATCGTGAGCCAATCCAAGCCCTGCCAATTAGTAGTTAATTCGATTACGGACAAGTTATTACAGTTAATCTTCCCATTTCTTTTTGTGGAGAATGGGGGAAAAACAAGTATCCTCATGGCATCATTTTGAAGATTAAATTAGTGGCCGGTGTATAGTGTTAGTTATAATTGTTTTTTTTTTTTTTAAGATTTTATTTATTAATTTGACAGACAGAGCGTGCACAAGCAGGGGGAGTAGCAGGCAGAGGAAGAGGGAGAAGCAGATTCCCCCCCTGAACAGGGAGCCCTACGAGAGACTGGATCCCAGGACCCCAGGATTATGACCTGAGCCGAAGGCAGACGCTTAACTGACTGAGCCACCCAGGCCCCCCCATCACTGCTTTTATTAGAAGAACTTACATGGAGAAGAAGACATTTACATGGTAATTAACATGAAAAGAAAGAGGCGTGAGAAATTGCAAAGAAAAAAAAAAAACACCCAAATTTTACAGTTTTACTTAAGGAGAGGTAGTTAAAGCAGTGGTTTTTTAAACTAGTGGCTTGTGTGGCAGAATCAGCTGTAGGCCTGTTGGGTTTGGTTGGCAAAACCTTAAAAATAAAATAAATCTGCATACGTTTACCTGGGCGTGATTTATGAGGCTCCTCAGTCCAATCCACCCCCCTTTTCCTGGCCTGCTTCACACTTTCGGGTTGCTTACCTTGCCACTGTCTTAGCTGAGTTTGCGAACCCAGATTTAAATATGTGCTCATTACCATGTATTTTCCTTGGGTTAATGCCTAACATCTGATTGTTGCTGTTTGTTTGGCTTCCTTATGCTTTACACCTGAACCACTAGAGCAGCAGCAGCCTAAATTCCACATTGTTTTATTTTCATTTTTACATTTTAATTTAGATGTCTGGAATCAGAACTCATGTTTGCTCTAAATTCTTTAGACTGTATGCTCACTCTCACTGTGCAGTTCAACAGCCTTGCTGGCTCCAGTGTCAGAGCAGAGGCTGAATTATTGGCAAGCATTAAGAGAAGCAGCCTTTCACATCTTGTATACACTTTCAAGATCAGAGAGGATTTAAAGGGCTGGAGTGTGATTTTCTGGACTGGAATTTAGCCAAGAAACTATTATGTTTAGAGTTATATTGAGAAATATCTCAGAGCAGCTTTAAGTACTAAAAATAGAGAGAAGAACTCCTTTAATAGCACCATCAGTAGCCTGGTTCCTACCTACACAAAGTTGGGACTTTGGAAAAGTATTTATGAGTGAACTCTCCTGAATCACTGATCCCACTTTCTGCGGTAACTGATGTTCCCTTGGAGGTTTCCCATCTACTCAGTTCACTCAGCCAGGTTTATGAGATGTGACAGGGTTGTAGTGCAAGGAGATGGCTGCTATTTATATAGCAGAGAGTAAAATTTGACAGTAAACTTAGGGAAAGTTTTGCAAAGATTGTATCCTTTCTCTAATTTCCTATGGTTTACTTTCTGTGATGTGTACTCAGCTCCACACACTCTGACATTAAACTTTATTTTCTCTGTTTGAAAATATAAAAGTGTGTTTGGAATAGGTGTGTGTTTAAATAAGAAATGGCTTTTTTGGATTGTTGTTTTTAACAGCTTTATTGGAGTATAATTAACATATGAATACATATTCAATGTGTCCAATTTGATGAGTTTGAACATATGCAACCACTTGTGATACACCACTGCAAACAAGGTAATAGAACATAAAATGGAGAAAGGATAGTCTTTATGACAAATAGCGTGGGTAAATAGGAGATCCATATGCAAAAATTAAAACTGTACCCTTACCTTATAATATACACAAAAATCAACTCAAAATGGATTAAACACGTTTGCTTGTAAGACCCAAAACTGTAAAAGTTCTAGAGGAAAACATTGGTCTTGGGAATGATTTCTTGGATATGACACCCAAAGCACAGTCAACAAAATCAAAAGGAAGTAAGACTATCTTAAACTAAGAAACTTCTGCACAGAAAAAAGAAATAATCAACAGAATGAAAAGACAACCTGGGATGGGGTGAGGAAGAATATTTTCAAACCATATATCTGAGAAGTGGTTAGTTTCCAAAATATATAAGGAACTCTTACAACTCCGTAACAAAAATAAATAAAATTAAATTAAATAACCTGATTAAAAATGGGCAGAGGACTTGAATAGATATTTCTCTTAAAAAGCCACACAAATGGACAACAGGTATAGGAAAAGATGTTCAACACCATTAATTATCAGAGAACAGCAAATCAAAACTATAATGAGACCTCACCTCACACTGAATGTAGAATGGTACAGCCATTATTAAAAACAGCATGGGCATTCCTTAAAGATTTACAAATAGAACTACCGATTCCAGCAATCACGCTTCTGGATATATATCCAAATTAATTGAAATCAGGATCTTGAAGAGATATCTGCATTCCCACTTTCATTGCAGCATTATTCACAATAGCCAAGATATAGAAACAACCTAAGTGTCCATCAACGGAGATAACAGATAACAGAAATGTGTACGTACATAGAATCGCATTTGTTCAACCTTAAAAAAGGAAGGAAATCCTGCCACTTGCAACAACTTCGATGAACCTGAAAGGCAGTATGCTAACTGAAATGAGCCAGTCCCAGAAGGCAATGATGCCATTTACAGGCGGTTTCTAAAATAGTCAACCTCATAGAAGCAAAATGTAAAACAATGGTTGCCCACAGCTGAGACATGAGGGAAGAGGGGAGCTGTTTTTCAATGGATATAATGTTTCCATTCTGATAAGTAAGTTCTAGAGATCTGACAACATAGTGCCTACGGTTAATAATATGTTATCGTGTACTCAAAATTTAAGAGGGAAGGTCTCATGTTCAGTGTTGTTACCATAAAAAAAGAGAAAGAAATGGCTTCTTTTGATAAAATTTACCCTAAATAGTGTCCCATAAGTAATATTTACATCCTCCCACATGAACTAAAACATATAAACAATGGTTACCAAATTAAATGTGTCCCAACAGCTTAACTTTATATTTCTTACCCAGTATCCTATTTATTGATATAGTTAACTTCAATTCAAGTGCAGTTGTATGTTTTAATTTAATCATCTCACAGAAAGCAAAGAACCAAGGCATTTTGTTATGACAAACATTTATTTGTCCATCTTTTACTCTCTGAACATTATACGATTAGTAAACTCAAATTTGAAAACCAAGTACTGGTATCAATACTGGTATCAGTTAACTTTCTGTGACCTTCAGTGAAAAATGTGATTTTCTTCACTTGTTTATCTTGATAGTCATAATGTTCTAGAAAAAATAAGAAAATTTCTAATTGTTATCATACTGCCCTTTTGTTCCATGTCAGTCTTTTACACTAAATAGATATTTGAAGACTTGCTTTAATAAGCCGTACACACTTCTGTGTGATTGTTGGGGCCATTGCACAAGCCCATGACAGATGTGTTGAGGTGTGGCAAGTTGCAACCACCACCACTAAAAGATAATTCCAAACCTACCTGTTTTATCTCACTCAGTTAGCTTAATAATAAATGACTGGTTCAAGATTAAATACCAGATATATTTTAAATTTTATATGAGGCAGGGGCATTATTTGAAAGGCATAGAAATTTAGGAAGTGTTAGATATCTGGGAGAACTAAGGAGTGATAATGATTTAAGCTATGAAACCCCGAGTTGGCAGTATTTTTTTTCCCACCCAGCACATTAAAGTATGGGAGCAGTGTCTTCTGGTTTCTACTGTTTTTGGTGAGAAGTCAGTTGTTTGAAATGCATTGATCTGTATGAAATGGACTTTTGTTCTCAGTTTAAAGTTGTAGCTATGTCCTATGCTCCTAGGTTATTTTGTTCATCCTGCTCAGGGTTCACTGAGATTCTTAAATCTATGAATTTATGTCTTTTATCAGATGTGGGAAATTTTCAGTTGTTATTTACTTTTCAAAATATTTTTCTTTTTGCCACATTTCCCCTCTTGTTTTCTGCTAGTCCAACTGCATGCATATGAGCACTTGGTATTATCCCACCTGGTCATGAGATTCCATGCATATTTTAAATATTTTTCCATTTGATCTTTTTTTTTTTTCGGTTCTTCACTCTATTTGCCGTTTTTTACCCCCTTTATTTTCTATTCTTCATTGAAATCCCTACATTTTCACGTACAATCAGTACATGTTATGTTCTTGAGCACTGTGATAATAACTTAAAAATCTTTGCTGATTTCAAAATCTGGGTCATCTCAAGGTCAGTTTCCATTAATTGCCATTTCTCCTTCTTATGAGTAACATTTTTCTTTTCTTATGTAGAATAATTTTGGTTTGTATCCTGGAATTATGAACTACACATGGAAGAGAATCTGAACTGTGTTGTTTCTCTAGAGAAACATTAATTTTTGTTATTGTTTTATCAACAGTTTACTTGCCCCAACTAGAAGCTCTGTGTTTGCTGCTGTGAGAAGCAGCTGAATTTTCAGTTCAGTCTTACAGACTTAGTTGGAGATGTTTACCATCTGTCCTGAATATTCATATTACAGAGATTAGGAAGAAATTATATACAGAATTTGGTGACTTGTCTCTCTCAGGTCTCCTTTCCTAGATTCCACTCAACACTTAATATGTTGTAAAGATTCTGAAATTCATCTGCTGGTTCATCAGTTTGGTGAGATGAGGATATCTGTATCAGTTTTACAGCTTTTTGTGGTGTAGAGCAGGAACGCTCTTCATTCTAAATGTCATAAAAATGGAAAACTCATCTATAAGTGTTCTCCTCTTCCAGGTGTTGGACCCTTCCAGAATCTGTTGACTTTTGGTCACTCTCCAGAGGCTTCAGGTAAGTTGTTTTATATTTATATATTTGTGGGAGAGTTAATATAAATAAAACCATTTAATTTACTTAAACCCTTATTATCAAATGCCCACTCCCCTGAAAGTCCCCATAAACTACCTATTGATTAAATAGATTTAAGTTCATTAGACTCTCACATTAAGGGAGAATGCCACATTGACAGAAACTTAGTATTGGCAAGAAAGGTGGAATCTAGAGAGAATATTTATACAATCCTAGGACCTAAACAGGGTGACTTTAAAATAATCTTTCAAAGACAAAAATTGGCTGAGAATGTGTACAGTCTACAATACTAAGGTTTGGTTTTGTGGGCAAAGTGAAACAAGGGTTTTTAAATGAGGATTCATGAGTAAGGTGTTAGTTTTTGTATGTTGCTATTTCAATTTGTTCAAAGGCTTATCTTTCAGTAGCAAATATTTCCTGAAGCAAGTTGCTCTGTTATTTTTATGTGGTTCTGGTATTGATTAGCCCAGAAACAGAAAAGTATGTTTATTTCAGTTCCCAACACTTAATCTTTGATAATGTATTGAAAATTGTAAGTGGAATATTTGAGAAAGGATTACATTTTAATAAAAATAATATCTTTGTTAATTAATAATATTTTGGGGGCGCCTGGGTGGCTCAGTCTGTTAAATGTGTGTCTTTGGCTCAGGTCATGATCCCAGGTTCCTGGGATACAGTCTCCCATCAGGCTCCTTGCTCAGCAGTGAGCCTGCTTCTACCTCTCCCTCTGCCCTTTGCTTATGCGCTCTTTCTGTAAGAGATGTAATTACAGGGGCGCCTGGGTGGCACAGTGGTTAAGCGCCTGCCTTCGGCTCAGGGCGTGATCCCGGTTATGGGATCGAGCCCCACATTGGGCTCTTCTGCTATGAGCCTGCTTCTTCCTCTCCCACTCCCCCTGCTTGTGTTCCCTCTCTCGCTGGCTGTCTCTATCTCTGTCAAATAAAAAAAAAAAAAAAAAGAGAGATGTAATTACATAAATAAATACATAAATACATAAAATAAAATAAAATAGAAATCTTTAAAAAAAGAATAATACTTTTGACTGTTAAAATTTATTTTGTAACCTCACCTAAAATAAATACCTGGAAAACAAGAACTTACAAATTTGGTTTAAAAAATAAGAAAAAAAAGTTTAAAAACATTGTTGTCATGTAAACCAATTAATTTACATTACTTAATTGACTATTAACTTGAGCTCTTAAAATATTTTGCTTTCCCAAATAAGATATAAAGATAATGTCCAAAGATCAAATTCAACTATGAAAAATACATTGATTCACTATGTAGCTAGAAGAGAACACAACTTACTAGTGTGAATTCAAGTTCTTTTTGTGTGGAAATATCTTGGAAAAACTGTAGCATATTCCAGGGTGCAAAGTGAGCCAGATTCTCTTGGATCTATATATAGATTCCAAATGAAACTAAAGATATCAAGTATGACTTTTTCAAAGACTGGGTAGTCTGATACACTCTTTTTTCCATTTTTTTAAATATCTTGCTTAGATTATATTCTTGAAGTGAATTACAGACTGTGATGTATTTTCCTGAGTTGTTCAAAATATGTAAATATAAGCTCTCCAGCTAGCTTGTAAATATTTGGAGCTAGATTACTGACTCTTAGATTTAAAGATGATGTTGCTGAGACTTAATTTCATTTTTGTGTTTCTAGGAGACATTTTTGTTTTCATTGTTTAACTGAGAAAGAGTTAATCTTCACATATAGTATTTAGGGCATATGCATATTTACTTAATTGACTATTAACTTGAGCTCTTACAATATTTTGCTTTCCCAAATAAGATATAAAGATAATGTCCTAAGATCAAGTTCAACTATGAAAAATACATTGATTCACTATGTAGCTAGAAGAGAACACAATTTACTAGTTTGTAAAAATATGGTAAACTTTCCCTCTCCCGAAGAATTCTTGGGTGGTTTAATGGAATTGACAATTATTTTTCATCAACCAGTATTTTTATCATCTAAAATTTAATTGGACATGTTATTTTGAAGAAATTTGACATAAACTTTCGCTGTTAACAGTGGACACTTGGTTGTGTCAGTGGAGGTCTTGGTTCTGAAATTCCCCATGAAAGATTTACATGAGCATCCATGCTTGAATAAAGACAGCCAGAAGGGAAGTAGCAAGCACAAAGCAGTTTATTAAGGACTGTACACTCTCAAGATGGAAGAACGGTCAGGCCCAAAGGTGGCAACTGCATGAGGGTTAGGGGTCTCTCTTCTTTTTATGTTTGTATAGGTTATGGGTCATACCTAGGGCCGCCTTCAACTGAGATTGTTTCAGCTGTGTAAGGGACTCCTCCTACTGGTTTGAGGGGTGGGTTTTGGCCTTACAAAGTTCTTCCCAGAACCCGCATGGCCATTTTCCCCCACAGGTTGGGGGGGGGTCAAAACCACGTGTAAATATATTATAATGAAGCTACAGGTTATTGTAGGACAAAAGCTGGAAAGGGGAGCACAGGCTCTGCACCTGCTTTTCTTGGTCTCATAGCCCCAGGAGGTGGGAAACCAGAAGCCACTGTTTACAGTCACCTAGCCTCCAGCTTATATGTAGCTAATTGCCTGCTCTATCATTATTACTTATCTACCCTCATTCTAACTAAATGTCTTTTATTACTTTGAACGTGAAAATATATTGCTGTAGTGTTATAATACATATTTGAATCATTCCAATTTCCCCATTTTTGCTTTAATTTGTATCTCAGAATGGAGATGCCAAGCTTATTTTGATTGCAAGAGAAAGATTTTAGCATAAAATATGTTCCCAGCACCATTAGGTACCAGATTTCTTCACCAATAAGTTTTTGTTGTTGAGCTAAACTATAAAATGTCTTCACCTAGTCTGTTTTCAGTTTTTCTCAAGACTTTTCTTTGATGCATGTTCTTTAATAGGATTTTGTTGTTTGAAACATCCTTGTACAAAACCAAGCAGTCTTTAAATGACCACAACAGACTATAAAATCTGTTTTCCAGATCAAGAGGCAAGATTCAGAAAACAGCACCATTAAGGCAGTATTTCAGTGAAAACAGTTATTACTCTTTCTTTTTAATTAGTAATTCTTTCAAACTACATCCCAGCCTTTTTTATATCTGAAACCCTCAGTCTCATAATAATTCAATCCTGGTTTCTTTGCTACCACTTGGAACATAATTAAATGTATCCAGATCAACCAGAGCCATTCCATTTGGATATATCTTTCTACCAGCCCTAAAACCATGTTACTTTGGGGGGGGGCGGGATTTAATTAAAAACAAAATGTTCTGTGTACTCAGAAAACCCTTACACAAAGGTGGAATATAAATAAAACTTTAATTATTGAATAGACATTAGACCAGAATGAGATGCACTTCTCAAGCAGTCCACTAAAAGATTGCATAGACAGGAAGAAATCTTACCCTTTTATATATCCAGGCATATATACCCCATTACTTACATGTTCTTGAGATGAACAGTAACTAGTTCTCAAGTAACAGGACTTGACAGCACCATTTGTCACATGTACTGCATCCTAGATTCATTTGGTAATTGTGGTGGCCATCTGTGTTTAATTGGCTTTATCCAAAGGGAAAATAAACATATCTTCAGATCAGGAGATGATTTAGCAACTTGGTGGGAGGTACCCATGGAAGTTAGGCTCCTACCATTCCATAAATTGAGAGATGACAGAGATATCTTCCTTGATGATTATGTTTCGAAGAGATAGTCTGTAGGTCCTTGAGAACAACGTTCCTGGGGCAGCCCTGCTGGAGCCTTATTTACCTTTCAAGAAAATTTACATACATTTTATAGAGACAGAAGGAACTTAAAAGTTTTCTTAAGTAAATGATCTAAGGAAAGGGTAGGGGGAGAAGTCTTTTTCCTTACTTTCAACAGAGAGGTTTCAAACTGTTAGTATTTGCCCTTATACTACGGTATTGTTTATCCACAGAAAAAGGATCAATAGGGTATTGACTCATGCAGTTGTGTGGGCTGAGAAATTTTAAGATCTGCAGTCAGCAAGCTGGAGCCCCAGGAAAGCGGATGTGGTTCCAGTCAGAATCCCAAGGCCAGAGAACCAGGAGGAGCTGATGATGTAGTTCCAGTCTGAAAACCCGCAGACTCCAGATTCAGGAAGAGCTGATGATTTAGTTGGAGCTCAAGGCAGGAGTCCATGTTCCAACCCAAGACTGTTATTCAAGGGGAGTTCCCTCTGCTAGGAGGATCCGTGTTTTTGCTGTTCAGGCCTTCAACTTGTTGGGTGAGGGAGAGCAATCTGCTTTATTCAGTCTATTGATTCAGATCTTAATCTCATCCAAAACACTGTCATAGAAACACACAAAATAATATTTGACCAGATATTAAGATACCTGCTGGCCCGGTCAAATTGTAACATTAAAATAACCATCACAATGATCAAGTTGAGTATCAAAGTACCTAACTTCTTTCTCATTATATTAAGACAAGATAATTTTTTTTCTCTCAGTGACCTGCATTTCTGTTAGCATAG
Organism: Ailuropoda melanoleuca; assembly: GCF_002007445.2. NCBI lineage: Eukaryota > Metazoa > Chordata > Mammalia > Carnivora > Ursidae > Ailuropoda > Ailuropoda melanoleuca. Next base: position 98,920,460 of record NC_048224.1, read on the forward strand.
CACATTAGATAGCATTTGAAAAGAATGGATAATATTTTGGGAAACACTGTATGAAGCTCATTACCTAGTGGTAATATAGTAATATCCTACTCATCTCCAAAAGAAACTTTTTCTTCAGTAGTATATGATAAGAATGTTACCTTTTCTTTCCCAATCTTATACTAATTTTTAGCAGATAAATTCTATAACTCTACTTTTTTTTCTTGTAAAATTCCAAATACTTAATTTTGACTTAGCTTTCAGTATGGCTTTACTCTCATTTTGTTTATATCTTGTTTACCATCATTTCAAACTTCTTTCTGAACAATTCCAGGAATGTTTCATTGGTAATTCAGGTAGTCAGAAATCTAATTTCATCCTAAATTTCATCCCACATGCTCCAGTTAACTTGTGCCTTTCGTTGTCCACATGAGCTTCACTTTCCTGTCTGTTTCTTCTTAAGCCATTATCACAATTAGAAATGGTCTCACCTCTATAATTTTGTTTGTTTGTTTGTTTTCAATGTTCATGTCTGCAATTGTAGTCGCCTTAAATCTTGACAGTCTTGCACCTTAAAGTGCATCTTTAATCTTTTGTATATTATAAATACTTCTCTTACAGTGTTTGTTATATTCAAGTCTTTCTATCATGCTTGTGTTCGTATTTTTATTCTCAAAAATACTGTTAATTCATAGAGAGCAGGCAGTATTTTTTTCTGTCCCTTGCATTCTCTAGCAGTAGATCTTCAGTTATGTGTTAAATAAATGAATTGATGTGTACTGATAGCTACACTTAGGGCTCTTTAACATCTTATAGCCTCTGTATATGTCTAACATGCAGGTATTCCTCTGAACAAATTTAAACTATAAAGGAAAATATTATTGCAGTTAAGTTCAGAGACAGTAACATCAACAGGCCCTTTAAAAAACATTTTTATGGAAGAAAAAGTAAATGTTTTGTCTTTACTAAGCTTAACTGTGTTTAAAAGCAAGTAATTTTGTTAAGAGGTAAAAATGCATTTTCATGGTAAAATATTAGAATTTTTTTTTTAACATGAACTGATCATTACATGCCATGGGACTGGAAAATAATTTGTTGAAATAGATTTCAAGGTGAAAATTTTAATATTGTCATCATAATTAAGTATAAGAGTGGGCTGAGAGAAGTTGGGGGAAACAACTTCAAAGAATTATCAAAAACCAAAAAAACAAAGCCGGAAAAAACATAACAGATTTTTCACCTGTAACTTTTTTTTTTCCCTATCATAATTTTCAAAGAAATCTCTGGAATCAGCATTCCAGAAGTTCTGCCAAAAAAAAAAAAAAAAAAGGCATTATTTTGGGGTGAGTTAAACATATAAATTTGAGAAAGAAAAGAGTATTACGGTTTGTTTTCATTTTATTTTGAAGTCACAGTTTAGAATGCAGTTTAACATACATATTATAATGGTTTAAATAACAAATTTAAAATCCTATAGTAAAATTTTCCCCCCGACTTATCAAAGAACAGTAGAACAAAATGTAAATGCTATTACAGGCCACTGGTTGCCATCTTGCTGTTGTTGGGTTGCTCCTTAAAATATACCCTCCAGTGATTTTTACAGTGCTGTTTTAGCAGTTTTAAATGGTTCAGTTGATGGGTTTCACATTTTTCTCCTGGGAAAAAATTACATAATGTAAGTCTCAATTGTTCTCTTACCAAGATTTTCTTGTGTTGTTGCTTCCATATCCTTGTTTTAAAATCACAATTGGATTTTAAGTTTGTGTAGTTTTGTTAAAAACAAAATGTATATTATTGATGTGTTATTAATGCTGTTAACTTTGTATAATGTTTTATACATCACCTCTCCTAGATATTAATAATAGAATAAAGAGTCATGATCAAATATATACTAGGTCAGAAAGTATTTTAAGCACTTTGCATGTATTAGCTTATTAAATTTCAAAAACTTTTGAGGTAAATACTGTTAGTTCCATTTTACAGATGAGAAAAATCATAGCAAGATTGAATATACCTTGCTCAAGATGATATCACTGGGAAATACTAGAGGAAGAGGTAGAGAATCCAGGCATTATGGTTGTAAAATCTGCCCTCTTACCCAGCGTGCTTCATTGCATCTTGGCATTTAATTTTTAACGTGGTTAATACTTAACAATGATCAAAATGCAAGTTATTATTTGGAAAATGGTTTTTGTTCCTCCCTACTTCAAATTCTGTACTTACTCTTTGGTCCAAACTTTGTACATTTCAAAACACATCTCTTGAATATTTAAATGCGATATCAAAAACAACATGTCTTAGTCATAAATGCCTCATCTCTTAGTGCATTATACCTGTGCATCATTAGTGTTACAATTTTGTAATCATGTTTAGAATATTGAGTTTATTCCTTTTTCTGTGTTAAATTTCTGTCTACCACCATTATAGAAGTTACTCCATACAGTTAAAGGTTGCCTTACTTCCAAGCTCTGTCTGAATTTTGTAAGGAATGTTTATTCACCAGCTGCCAGAAAACTGTCCATTTTAAATCTGCATATCTTGTTTTCTTACTCTCCTTCATCAACATCCCTGCATAATCTTGTCCATAAAATGGTTGTTATTGTACCAGAGATTATTTTTGAAGGATAAAATAGTATTGACCCATAAACTCAGATAATATGAGAAAAGCCCACTTAAAATGTCCAAATTTCAAATGTCATAAAATACTTAGATTTTTTCCCCCAAATGAATGGAATGTAACAACAGAATCTACATAGAATGGAAATATCCTGCCACAAGGATATTATGCACTGTAGTTGAGACTTTAAGAATAATTTTGTATAATTAATGAAATGTTGAGCTATTTATTCATTTTTATAAAGCAGGAAATCTAATATAAAATATTTGAAAACATGCTCTTCTCTGCCAGATCCTTTAGCAGAAATTAGAAAACATAATTTGTTTTTTGCTTCAGCTCACAAATTTCTTGGATTCTATTACAACTTCAAAGATAAACTCTATAAAATTATTATTAAGAGGAAACCCTTACTTTTAGTGAAAAAATTACTTTCCAGTATTATTGATATTCAGAAGTTATGTGGATGATATTATAATAGAACTTTATAAATTTCCCACCTTATACCCAAAGATATAAAAACATAAAAAGGGCTTTAATGCAGCAGACTTATGGCCAATTAAACCCAATTTTCTATCTTGGATAGTGCTACTCTAGCAACTTAAGGGGTCATGATTGTCGTCCATAAGTATCAAATTATTAGTCATGTCCCTCAACCATTTTTAATGCCCTAGATAGCCTATTATTTATCTATCTGCTGTCTCTACTCTCTTCTGTCTGCAGTCTTTTTACTACTTTCCTCAATTCATCTTCGACTGACTACTGCTCATCCTGCAGGTGTCAAATTAAACACCCTTTTGAGGTCTTCCTTGACTTCTGAGACTAGGCTAAAATCTATTGAACTGTCCTTTATCAAGTCCTTCTTTATATGTTACTGAGATTACTAGTGAATTACTTCTTTTAACACAGTGGTTGCTCTTCACATACCTGTTCGATGCATGAATTAATGCCAAGCGTGAATTCATTTTAAATCCTGCACTTTGAGTGTTTTCATGCTTTATCTCTGAAGAGTACTGTTGTCAGCCCAAACTGGCTATATAAAATTATATTTATTTTATGCATCTTCATTAATAACAATAGGTGTATTATTGTGATCTTCATGTTCTTTGATTAAACTTAGGAGCCTGTTCTTTTGGCATGTTGCTCATTATTTCTATACTTTGACAATATCTGCCATTAGCTTTCCTTATTTGAAACATCTAACAGTTCTTTAATCCTTTTAAATGTCAGTTTCACCTCAAATCACATGCTCTGCTATCAGGATATTTTGAAGTGTGGTGATCATAATTATATACAGTATTTTGTGGTCAGTAAAACAGTTTCACTAAGGGAAGTTTTATTCTTTTTTCTACCAGCCTTTCTTCTGAATATTTGGTAATGATAGCATGTTGGTTGATTATCTTCAAGGAATAATCATATTCTTTCCTTGGTTATGATATAACTCAGAGGAGGATGTCGTGTGAAATCTTAGACATTGTGTTTTCCTAAATACAGTTCTGTGGTAATTGTTCACAGAATCATACGATTATTTCTCACCAAATAAGATAACTAATATCAACTCAATGAATGGTTTCCTTTAGAAGTACTTACAGAAATAAACTTTTGTTTCTGATGTCTCCTGATGTTTTGTAAAGACACACTGTTGTATTGGAAAAACCCCGAAATCATGTTAAGTGTATGTGAAGCATCTATAATATTCTTGGGCATAAACTGCAGCTATGTCCATATCTAGTTTAGTCTATAAGTCCATTAATCCAAACTCCTTAGTGAATTTCAAACTGTGACTCTACCACTCTCAACTGTCCTAATAGTTTTCCTGCTTGGCAGAAGGAAAAAAGACCAAAATAGTATTTATGGGAAAGAGTTAACAGCCTTTTTCAATCTTCAAATACAGTGAAACTTATTGAATGCACAAATTAAAACTATACAGAAATTTTTATGGTGGCACTTAAAATGAGATGAAAATGATTTAATCTTTCAAATTACTATCCATCCTGAAAAAAAATTGGAAAAAAACCCTTTCATCAACAATATCTCAATTCAGTTGAGACAAGCGACATTTTCAGCTATTTTAAAATTTAATCGAAGCAACAACTGAAATTAATAGTGGTGTTCCTAGCATTTTAATGCTGCTGTCATCTTTTTTCTGAATTAGTATTTCTCTTACATGTTCCTAAATTTAGTCTTTTCAGAATGAATTTACCTCTGATCTAGGATAAGAAGCTAAACTGAAGATTGATTATAGACTCTGTTCCACTTGGAAGAGAAAAAAAAATAATTTATAGGAAGTAAGCTACTAATTGAATACTATTGTGTTCTAGCCATTATTTTCTAAATTCAAGGACAGGACTCCTCTAGGATTCTACCCAGTATTGAGCTTGCATTCCTATTTGTAAGTAATGACCTCATAATTACTTCAAGCTCTAGATCAATCACTTTTCTGGTAGAGTGGATACATTTTACACATTGATTTTCTTTATTTAATTCCTCTTCTTTCCTATCTTGTTTGGATTCCCTGATCTATTCAGTCTTTACTAAAATTCATTTAAAGATACACAGATGATCTTTCTCATGTTCTAAATTGTACAATAGATTGCTACCAATCTACAAATAGTATCAGAATGCACACAGAGAAATAGAATAGTATGTGAAATGTGTGATTATGATTTTACCTACACTATAGAATTGAACATGTACCCTCCCTTTCATGGAGAAGGTGGTTAGACAGTGATGGGGGGTAAGCATTTGAGTAAGGTTGATGAGAAACATAGAGACAGCTGGTAACTGTTTATTCAGGGTTGCTGTACTAAGAAAAAGCACCATCAGTTTAACAAATTCACTGAAGAGTTTTACCTGTCTAAGTTTATTTAGGGATCAATTTAGTTGCAAAGACTTCAATTCCAACCAGAAAACAAGTTTTGAAATTACTCTCTTTGTTGAGTATTCCACAGTTTTTATATTGAGTCTATTTCAGCATACTGCAATACTGTAGGCCACAAGAAGTTTGAATTTCTTGAAATATTTTAATAGATGATATTGTTTGCATGTGTACCACTTAGAACAATTATTAACCCTGAACTCTGGAGACGTTTCCACATGTTCAAATAGTCATTCCACAAATGATCAGTTGGAAGAACTTGGGCCAATTTTGCAACTTCTCTGTGCCTCAACAATCATGTTTATAAGTGGAAATTATCATGTGTATATCATAAGATTACTGCAAAGTTTAAGTGTGGCAGTTGCCATGATCTACTTAGAGTAATGCATAATGCTTAATACGTATTCCTTATAAATTAGCTATCATTCTGAAATTTTTAGACCTAAGACTGAAAAGATAATCTGATATATTTTTACTAAAAACAAGGAGTTAGTAGTTCGTTTCTTTTTGTTTTATTTTGTTTCTTAAGAATCAATAGTTCATCAATCTGGTAAAAAACCTCAAAAAGTAGCTGAGCTGTTTAATCAGTTTTCAGGGATTTTGGAAGGGATCAAGAAATTGAACTAAACGTTCAAAGTACTTTCCAACACTAAGTTTATTAGTCAGAGTCCTTTATTTTGCAAGTGACGGGATCCCAGAGAGAAATATCTTAGGCCAAAAAGGCACTCTTAGAAAGATAATGTCTGATTAAAAGAAGTGGTGAACAACCTTAGAACAGGGCATTCAGAGACATAGATGGGTTTCAGACAAAACAACTCAAGCACTGTCATAATTGCATCACTCAGCATCTTTCCTGTGTTCTTCTCTAAATGTGAACTTTGTTCCTATCTGGAAATTGTTCGGGACAGATCCACAAAGAATTTCCAAGTTGCAACATGCTATAATATATACAAAAAGGGAAAGGTTGATTCTTTCCTCCACCAGTTCCACAGTTTCTAGAACAACTAATCCATACTTAGTATTTCCCTATTCACCTATTTTGTCTTCTACCCACGCTTCCCTGGTAACCACTTTCTCTACTTGGAAGGATGGAGCTCCACTAAAATTACCTGAATGCCAAATCCAGTGATCCCTAGCCAGACTATATCTAACTTGGCACAGTTTACTTCTTTAGTAACTGTAGCTTCATTAAATGTCTTTTCTCTTATGTACTCAGAACGGTCTTTCAAACTCTATCCTCAGTCCTCTTTAGTATTTGTTTTCTCTAGCAGTCATGCAGGACCTTCTTGATCTCTCACAGTATACTCTATGAGCAGTTTTGTTAACATACTTTTCAATGAGTGGTTCCCTTTGCCTTAAAAGGAAACATCCGCTATGCCTCTCTTTTGCCTTTCAGATTTATTCAGGACCATAGAATTTTGATTAAATTCTAAATACCCATTTGAGCCGTTAATTCCCACTGTCATTCTTTCATCTGATCAATAAGTTTAGATGTGTTGTGCTCCTATAATGTAATAGGCATTGTGCATTTGTCCTGGAAGAGAAACATGCATTTATGACAAAGCAGGTGAAGTCATGCTTTAAACATATAATCACAGAATATTTCTTTATTAAGCATAATAGGACTATGAGTGAGTGAGACATAAAGTGTTATACTTGAACAGCATAAAAAGGTGGTGACTGCCTCATTAGATGCCAAGTGAGAGCATATGTTCCCCTAATAGAGGATTGTGGTGCATGAATTGGCCTTACTACTTAGAGTTCCAGGTCCTCATACCTGTTCAGTGTATCTTATGTTTGAGACTGTCACTGCAAACAAAATTTGATTATTGGACACACCTTCAAGATTCCTTAGAATTTTAGTAAAAAGTTGACGTTAGAAACACTGCCTCCTTCCCACCCTTATCTCTCGTCTCTCTTCTAATAGTGTCAAACTTTTTGTATCTCTTTGGAAATGGTGTGTTAGGTTAGGCCTGCATAATTTCCACATGTCCTGCCACACGATTCCACTTGAAAATGCAGACTCATTTCTCTGATATTAATTAGAGAAACCTCAGTTTTGCATATTTTCATGATAATCATGGCGGTCTTAAGGCTATTATTTTCCCCTGTGTTTTCCACAGTTTTACAAATGGCTCTGTTATTGAAATTATTTTTATAAAACAATGTGAAGGATGATTTCTCTGCTGTTTATTGTAAGCTGCTTGAACTTTAATTTTTTTTAAGAGAAGTAAGCCTTTATTTTCTTGTTTCACAAATAAACCTGGCTGAATTGGTTGCTTTTTGGTGATTGATTATCAGAGACCAAATCCCATATCCCCTTCTGACTCCTCCAACTCTTCCTTTGCTTCAGCCTTGGCTGGGGCTGCGGCAGCAGCAAGTGCAGCAGTGGTGGCAGTGGCCATAGGGGCAGCAGCCACAAATGCACATGGATCAGCCAAGAAGGCCTTGACCTTTTCAGCAGTGGGAAGGTGTAATCAGTCTCCACAGACAAGCCAAGACCCGCTTGTATCCACTGGTGATAGAATGGGGCACTGATGCAACAGTCGGGTAACCTATCTGCAGACATATGCTGGCAACATTGAGTCCACCCTCCAGGAAGCAAGAATGCAGAGTTTTCTCTGTGATGTCAAGCACTTCAGGGTTGTAGATGCTGCGATTGTCAAACACCTGCTGGATGATCAGCCCAAAGGAGAAGGGGGAGATGTTCAGCACATTCAGTAGGGTGGCTTTGCTGGCTCCTACTTTGTCTCTGGTCTTAATCAGCTGCACATCCCTCAGGATTTCAGTGGTGCCTCTGGAGATTTTAGTGGTGATGCCTGAAGCCTGGAAGAAGGAGGTCTTCTTGGAACCCAGACCAGTGTTCTGGGCTGTCACAGTGACTTCACATGGGGCTGTGGCACCAGCACGGGTGGCAGCTGGCACCTTATTGGCCAGCACCATGTCCCTGATCTCAGTGAGGTCCTCCTTGGTGAACACAAAGCCCACATTCCTCCGGATATGAGGCAACAGTTTCTCCAGAGCTGGGTTGTTCTCCAGATGCCCTCGGATGGCCTTGCACATCATGGTGTTCTTGCCCATCAGCACAACAGCCTTCCCGCGAAGGGACATACGGATCTGCTGCATCTGCTTTGAACACACATTGTCTGCTCCCACAATGAAGATTTTTGGATGATGATTCAAAAGTTGGATGATTTTAAGGAAGAAGTTGGAACTTCCAGGTCACCCTGTCTTCTCTGGGCATCACAGCAGTGCATCGGGGATTACCATGCAGGGTTTAAAGATGGTATCACTCTCACAAGGACGCCTGGAGAGAGGAGGCGAATTTTAATTTTTTTCCTAATCTTTATATCTTAGTACAACATAAGGTATCTTGGTAATTCAAATATATTCTTAATTTAAATTCTTATCAAATACAGTTTTAATTAAATATTTAAATATTTATTATCTTATGTAAATATATTTAAATCTCCAAAAGTTTGAGGAGTTATTTGATTAATGTTAATATACCAAGAATATTATTTTCCAGAGTTGAGTTATCAAAGCAATTTATTTTAATTTTGACTGAGCTTGCATTTTTGAGAGACTAATTTCTGTTGAGTTAAACCATCCCATTCAAAATCTAACCTGATAAAAGATACATGTATGAGTTAGGCATAGCATGCAAGCCAATTTAAACTAAGTAATTTGTTTATATGTTAATGTGATTTGTGGAGATCCTTTTTCTTCTCCAGTTGGAAAATGTACCCCTCCTGTCTACGAAGTGATAGTACATCCCATTTCTCTAATGAGGTGCCTTATATTTTGCAATTTCTAGCCAAATAACAAGGTGATATAATTGTGTCATAGTAAAAATAATGAAGCTGGATTAAATATCTCTCCTAGTTGGACTCTTTTATTCTTTTTCTTTGCTTTCAATTCCCAACAGCTAACCTTATTTTAAGGAGTTTTGCTCTTTAATGATATCTGTTCATGAAACTTAACTGTTGGGGCTTAGACTTCCACTGTAAGTTTCTGAGCTGTATTGCAGCTTAGGGAATAGTGAGATATAGAAAATAATGAGACAAATTAATTTTCTTTTCCCAGAGGTACTATATTCCCCATAGCTATCACTCAGAGGACAACCTCTTTTCTGAAAGATTGATATAAAAATAATTTATGTCAGGCTAAGAGGCAGAGCAAATCTATCTGCCTGGGAAAGCACATAAATGCCTTTAAGAAAAGAGTAGTAGCTTGTGGAGACAGTGCTTCTTGGTAATTAGGGGTGTTTATTATCCTTGGCAGGCTTTAACAATCAATTCTGGATTTATATAATGAAAAGGATTTGAACATTTAATATATAACTATACTATCCAGGTCCCCCTATAATTTAGCTTCAGATAACTCAGGAGTTGTAGATTAGTAAACTAGAAGATTTTTTTTTTTTTGGCTTAAAATGCTGCAATGATGAGGAAATACTGAAAATGAACATCTTACTAAGTTAAAGTTAATAAGAGAATCCTAGACCTTGAAGAGCCCAGGTGAGGTCACTTATTTCCTTCCTTTTAGTATAAATAGAATAATGATAAATTATATACATATATATATATATATATATATATATATGGAATAATGCCACTAAACCAAACCATCAGAAATTATAACTTTGTTATAAATATCTTTAGCAACATATTTTATATATTTTTTATCGTATAACTCCAAATATATAGATGTATAAATACCTCATTCTAATGTATTTTGTGGCCTGTGGTTTTTAAGGAATATAACCAAGAGGAATACCACTGAAGGGAAAGTATCCATGTTAGATGATTCCAGGGGAAATGAAGAGAAATTAATTCACAAGAGCTATTTGTGAAGTAAATAAATTCATTAATTTTTTCCCAACTCGAAATAACTTCAAATAAGACATCTGGCATACTTGGTGATAAAATTATTGCACCAAGATGTATGGGTTATTCTGCAGTCCTGTATTGCAAGTGATAGTATTGACTTACTCTTATGCACTGAGTCAGAAAGTTGTGTTCACTCATTATTGCTTATTTTTTGTTTTTTTTTTGTAAATGCTCAAACTGCAAGACTTAAAATGTAGATATCTACAACATAGCTCCTTATTGAAACTTTATTGAAAAATTCCTCTTTTTTTTACATTGATAAATTATTTTCATTCTAGGTATAAGCACAGAGGACTGGTTTTTGTTCTGAACATGACACAATATTATTTCAGCTTTTTAAAAAGATACTGTAATGCACTTGTTTCAGTTGTCTGGTTCTTAATTTATCACCAAATTAACAGCATGTCCCTTAACTGGTATCATTCAGCCTTGTATAGCAAAATAAGTATGTCTGTTTATACGTATATGTGTGTGTGTGTGTGTGTATAGAGTTATATATATATGTTATATACACATATATATGTATATGTTTCTCTGTTTAGTTGGGAAAGAGAAGTCCTCGTTTGAAAAAATGCTCAAGGTAGTTTGGAAGGAGTGCAACCTGGGAGTTAAAAAAATGGAATTTTGAAGTCTGCTCTCTACTACTGTAGTCTTCCGGAGTATTTGCTCAATTTAACCTCCCTGAGACATTTATTTCCTAAGAATGCAGGCAACTTTTAGTGAATCTTTAAATACTTTTTAAGTCTAAACTCCAATAAAATAATAAATCTATTGAGTGTTTATATGTATGTGACTAAATATTATTAAAATTGGTTAAAATTGAACCAAATTTACTTGTAAAGGTGGCAGCTATCTCCAGCTTTTAGGTCCCTTCCTGCTACAAGTATTTGCTATAATTAAGCACTTCCATCAATATTCCCTAAGAGTTATATTTACACAAATTGGAAAAACTAGATATCAGTCTTGCTTATCTTTAATAACTAGCACATTATTAACCTTTCTTATTCCATAAAAATATCAATCTAAAAATACAGTAGCAATCCCCCACATTGCCATGCTTCAGACAATATACAGAGAGAATATTTGACATCACACATACATAAGCATACTGTATCAACAAGACCCAATAAGCAAAACCCCATAATTAAGAAACGACAAGTTGATTTGGAAGTATTTTCTGATATTATAATGTTAAAGGGATCACAAAATAAGACAAAAGTGATTGTAATAGGGAATAATTGACCTTTAATTATGACTAGAAGGGTTAATTATTTAAAAAGAAGACTTAGTATATTGTGAATACATTAAAGAGATAGGAACCCAAACAAAATATCCCAAAAAGGATTTAGTAATATTTAAGTTAAGTTGGAAAAGTTGATATAGACTTGTGTCCTTAATTACAATTTAAAGCTCTGTCTCCAGAGTGTCTCAGTGTCTGGCTATTCTGGCCAATGTTTTTTCAATATGTGCTGACACGAATACTAGCATCCACATTTTTCTAATACATTTTTTAAATTCAAGCCAGAGAAAATTGGAAGGTAGATAATTCCATATTGAAGCAAGAAAAAAAGTCACAAAAATCTTTCTGCCAGAAAATAATGGCAATTTCAAATGCAAGGAGTAGGGCTGAAAAGACAGTATAGCTAACTTGTAAGAAATCCTGTTTACTAAACTGATGATTTGAGAATTAAGAAAATAATAATTGTACTTAATTGGAACATGCTTAATCACGAAAAATATTCACAATATTAAGGAAAGTTACACATGTAAACAAAGGACATTGTCTTGTAAAAATAGCTTGACTATAACATAATAAATAAATGGAGAATGTTAATATATGTATGATTTATTTGATGTGTGCCTTTAAAGTATATAAATCTCTATCTACTTTTTAATATTTTTCTACCTAAGTGAAAAAGAAAAGACTGATTCAGGGAATTCTACGTACGTTAACCAAGACAAGAACGAAGATCAGGCAAGGCTGACTATTACTAGTTTTTTTTGTTTTTGTTCTTATTTTTTTAAGATTTATTTATTTTTTATTTATTTATTTATTTATTTATTTATTTATTTTAAAGATTTTACTTATTTATTTGACAGAGAGACAGCCTGCGAGAAAGGGAACATAAGCAGGGGGAGTAGGAGAGGAAGAAGCAGGCTCCCAATGGAGGAGCCTGATATGGGCCTTGATCCCAGGACTCTGGGATCATGCCCTGAGCCGCAGGCAGACCCTGAACAACTGAGTCACCCAGGCGCCCCTATTTATTTATTTTAGAGAGCAATAGAGAGAAGGAGCGAGCACAAGCAGGAGGGGCAAAGAGAGAGGGAGAGAGAATTTCAAGCAGATTCTGAACTGACTGTGGAGCCCAGTTAGAGGCCCAGTCTCATGACCACAAGATCATGACCCGAACTGAAACTAACCCGGTGTCCCACCCAGGCACCCCCGACTGTTACTAGTTTGGATGTAAAAATGATATTCTGTAAATAATGCCCAATAGTATCAACATCAGATAATGATTTGATATTCTGTAAAAGGGGGCATTAGTAACATTGGGGATGAAACAGTTTCTCTGCTACAGCAACCCTTTGTGAAAAACAAGGACATGACAAATAGCCACCTGCCTCATAGGGAGCTGGTATTCTGTGAAAGTGAGAATCAGGAGGCTCTCTAATTCTGCAGGCTTCTATCTGATGTCCTGAATTTGGACTGGTCATTCAGCTGATTAATTTCTGGGAAAGGTATCTGGTTGGAAAACATTAAAAGTTGTATGAAAGACTGGAGATTAAAAAGTCTTGTTAAAACAGCAAATGAATAAGTTCAAGGGAACATCTGGGTTTGATAACCCAATTGATCATATGTTTTCCTATTTCCTACATTCGTAAAGAACAATTCCATACAGCTTATGAACCTAACTTTAAAGAGAAAACATTAAAATTTTAGATGACATTGAAATATATTAATCACAGTGGGTTATGAACAATATTTAAGGACCTATAAATAAATGAAAAAGATTAATAAATTGGACTGCATTTAAATTAAGAATGTGTGCTTATTGAAGAGTGGAAAAATAAGCTACAGAATGCAAAAATGCAATTTAACTGTCCTAGGACTTTTGATTATAGTATTCTTAACAATTTAATAACAAAAAGACAATCCATTAAAAAATAAGCAAAAGACACAAGAGCCACTTTACAGTTCCATATCCCAAAGCACAAAGGGAAAAAAAAAAATCTACTCACATGAAAAGGGCATCAGACTCATTTGTCATCAAGGAATGCCAAGAAAAATCATTATCAAACATTTACTAACCAAGACAGCTTAAATTAAAGGAACAGACAGTACCAAGTGTTGACAAGAATCTTGAATAATAGCTCTCATACACTACCAGCAGGAATATGAATTATTGGTATGAATTGAAATAATTGTTAGAGATGAGATAAATTTCTGTTGACTAGGGCAGGGGACTGATCCCACACTGATGTGTCAGAGAGAAGGATCTAGGCAGTCTGTAGTGGGAACAATCTAGAGTTGGGCGAGTGCTGAAATTGCTGGAGAGGAAGTTATGGAGCTTCTCGTAGGTAATAAGATTCTCCTAATGTGAAGCAGTTGTCTTCAGTGTACTATTCAGTGAGGATTTCCAATTTATGCTTTGAGGATTGGTTCTCTACATGAGCATTATTTTACATCTATTTTTGGAAATAACTGGAAACTATGATTTACTTACATTTTATCTTTTAGAATTATGACCTCTAATTATCAAATCAGTATGCCTTTTTAAGTTTTTATTTAAATTCCAATTAACATACAGTACAATATTAGTTTCAGGTGTAGAATTTAGTGATTAATCACTTAATACAACACCCTGTGGTCATCACTACAAGTGCCCTCCTTATCCCATCACCAATTCAACCCATTCCCCCTTCTGCTAATATTCCTTTTAATAAATATTTGTGAAGGTAGTATTGGAATTTCATTATAAACTGGACATAAATAATCATGCATCTGTTTTTGAACTTATGAGAGATAAAAGTTAATGCAAGTTCATTTGAGAATATGTAGCAATCACACACTACCAGAGTGGACTTCCTCATCCGCCAATGATAGTGCACAAGTTTCAAACAAGATGCTTCTAAATTATGCCAGATTGATTTAAAGCTTTAGAGTAGAAAAGATGAATTAACATTCAATTTAAAGATTTTTATGGCATTGATTTCATGCTGAAATCTAGTGAAAATAGTTGAAAGGGAAAATTTGATGAGAAACTAGAATCATGTGAAATTTATTTTTGATACCTAATAAGAGATTCTATGAAGTTTCTTCCTTTGTCATGCTGAAAAAATCATGTGGGCATATTGGGACATATACACGCTCTTTAGAGACTGAGCATCTTGTATTTTCTTTGACTTTCATGGTTAGAACGTAACGTTTAACATTCAGTAGAACGCAGTGTAAATTCAACACAGAAAACTTTGTTGCTGGGTCAAAGTCCGTGGCTCAGTTAAGTGTCTGCCTTTGGCTCAGGTCATGCTGGGGTGAAGCCCTCGGGCTCCCTGCTCTGTGGGAGTCTGCTTCTCCCTCTCTCTGCCTGCTGCTCCCCCTGCTTGTGCTCTCTCATGGTTGCTCTCGCTCTGTCAAAAAAATAAAACATTTAAAAGGAAAAAAAAGAAAACATTGTTGCTTTCCTGGGCATCTACTTCGTGGCCATGTGGGACGTTTACTTTGCCCCAGTCTACCCCATCCTGAGGTTTCAGTTTCCCTGTCTTTCAGAAGTAGGTTTTCTGACTCTTCTGCCTTTCAGGAGGGTTTAGACGATGGTTAGCCCCAAGAGATTAGAGAAGTAGAAATAAAGTTCATATATTTATTCCTGAATACTCCTTCTGAAAAGTNCATATGTAGCGATCACACACTACCAATCAGAGTGGACTTCCTCATCCGCCAATGATAGTGCACAAGTTTCAAACAAGATGCTTCTAAATTATGCCAGATTGATTTAAAGCTTTAGAGTAGAAAAGATGAATTAACATTCAATTTAAAGATTTTTATGGCATTGATTTCATGCTGAAATCTAGTGAAAATAGTTGAAAGGGAAAATTTGATGAGAAACTAGAATCATGTGAAATTTATTTTTGATACCTAATAAGAGATTCTATGAAGTTTCTTCCTTTGACATGCTGAAAAAATCATGTGGGCATATTGGGACATATGCACGCTCTTTAGAGATTGAGCATCTTGTATTTTCTTTGACTTTCATGGTTAGAACGTAACGTTTAACATTCAGTAGAACGCAGTGTAAATTCAGCACAGTTAGAAAACTTTGTTGCTGGGTCAAAGTCCGTGGCTCAGTTAAGTGTCTGCCTTTGGCTCAGGTCATGCTGGGATGAAGCCCTCGGGCTCCTTGCTCTGTGGGAGTCTGCTTCTCCCTCTCTCTGCCTGCTGCTCCCCCTGCTTGTGCTCTCTCATGGTTGCTCTCGCTCTGTCAAAAAAATAAAACATTTAAAAGGAAAAAAAAGAAAACATTGTTGCTTTCCTGGGCATCTACTTCGTGGCCATGTGGGACGTTTACTTTGCCCCAGTCTACCCCATCCTGAGGTTTCAGTTTCCCTGTCTTTCAGAAGTAGGTTTTCTGACTCTTCTGCCTTTCAGGAGGGTTTAGACGATGGTTAGCCCCAAGAGATTAGAGAAGTAGAAATAAAGTTCATATATTTATTCCTGAATACTCCTTCTGAAAAGTCACTGTGGCAGTCATGGTACTCATCATTAGACCAGTGTTTAACTTGGCACGACTCCTGTCAGGTGATCTTTGACCTTTTTGTATGCTTCAGTATCAAATAACTGTTCCCTTTACTTCTTTAAGCATTAGAGTGGTCCTGCACCCTGTAGGTAGTAACCATGCGATCCTGCATTATCNTCATGGTACTCATCATTAGACCAGTGTTTAACTTGGCACGACTCCTGTCAGGTGATCTTTGACCTTTTTGTATGCTTCAGTATCAAATAACTGTTCCCTTTACTTCTTTAAGCATTAGAGTGGTCCTGCACCCTGTAGGTAGTAACCATGCGATCCTGCATTATCACTTGTGGATTCCAATACTGTATACTTTTATGAAAATCTCTTTATTATTTTTGCTCAGATTATACAATCTGAGTCCTCTCTTTCCTGATAATATCCTGATTTATACAGTCAGTTACTACTATTCTTTGAAATAAAAATTTTCCTTACAAGGAGGAAACCACTTGCCGATAGTATAGAAAGATAGTTATTAATCAGTTCCTGTGATTTGGATTAATTGTACAGATACTTTGTTGGGATAGTTTGTATCAGAATTTTAAGGCTTTTCTTGGTCTTATGATGCCAAACACACACGCTTTTCTTGGTTTATCTTTCATTTTAAGTTACACTAACTATATTTGAAAATAGGCAGGGCAGCATGGATACTTAACGAGGTCAGTGAAAACTTACTATGCTGCTCAATATTGATACATTCAGACCCCATAACTTTTCCTGGGACACAAAATATAACCCCCCCAAAATGTCCATTCTAGGAAAATAATTTTGAAAGGTTTTGCTCACTATGCTAATCAGTTCAGAAAGCCTTGACTCAACTACTCACATGGGTGAGAAATATGGAAGTGAGGAGGAGAACAGAGGAGAAATTAAAAATATGTTTGTATAGAAGAAAAGAAAACATGTTTTGGAGGGCGTGTAGTTTTTGAAGAAATAATTTTGAGTCTAAAGCATTGAGTTTGTGAAATAGTTTGTTTTCAGCCCTTACATTAGTTTGGTTTTAAAGTGTTATTTTTCCTGCGTGCAAGACAGTATATAGACAGGAAGGTACTATAGTAAATCTCTGGGTTATTGTGAAATGCAGAATACTACTAATTCTTTTTTTAGGCATTTATATCTACTTACGTGCTTTATGTACTTTGTTGACCTGCCATTTACCTAGTCAGTCTAACCATATATCATCATTTTCTTTCTGTATTCCTTTATATATAATCAGTATACTAGATAAGATACAGCTGGATACCATAACAGATGTTATGGTTGTTTTACACAATAGAAATTTGTGTCTCAGGCAGATAAAGTCCAATCCTAGGGAGAATGTGGCTGTGGGGATCTTCCTTTATTCAGTTATTCAGTGGCTCAGGTTGATGGGTCCTGCATGTATTACATGTGAGATGTTTTATGAGGCTAGGGCAGTCAGTGGTGAACATTATTTCTATTCAGATTTCATTGGCCGGAACTCGTTGACACACTAACTTTGAGGAAAATTAAACAAAAACAAAAAACTTCCAATTCTGTGCCCAGAAAACTAAAGAAGTAGGTTTAAGAAGAGATTGCCAATTTCTGCTAAAATCAGTCATAGTTCAAGTAAACTCTTATTATCTCTGGTTGATACCATCTAAGTCTCCTAAGTGTTTTCCCAGCCTTTGGTTGCAGACAATGCTCTCTGCACTATGTTTTTCAAATGTCCATATTTTTTTAAACAAAATTATTTAGTAAATAATTTAAAGGTTTACCTATCTCTGCTGAACAAAGTCAAAACTTCTGGATTAAGAAGATGTGGTCCATATATACAATGGAATATTACTCAGCCATCAGAAAGAATGATTTCTCAACATTTGCTGCAACATGGATGGCACTGGAGGAGATAATGCTAAGTGAAATAAGTCAAGCAGAGAAAGACAATTATCATATGGTTTCTCTCATCTATGGAACATAAGAACTAGGTAGATCGGTAGGGAAAGAAAGGGATAAAGAAAGGAGGGGTAATCAGAAGGGGGAATGAAGCATGAGAGACTATGGACTCTAAGAAACAAACTGAGGGCTTCAGAGGGGAGGGGGTGGGGGAATGGGACAGGCTGGTGATGGGTAGTAAGGAGGGCACGTATCGCATGGTGACTGGGTGTTATACGCAACTAATGAAACATCGAACTTTACATCAAAAACCAGGGATGTACCGTATGGTGACATAATATAATAAAAAATAATTATTATAAAAAAGAAAAACAAAAAAACTTCTTAACTGATGTATAAATAAGGTATACACTGAGTGAAAATGCCTTGTGTGCCAACAATGTCTCAAATTGTTTAAGCAATAGAGCAGAAATACATAAAGGAAAACCTAGCGCAAATATGAATCAGTTAGCTATTGCACATTGAGTTAGAAGATATTTGTGAAGTTGTGTACGTAATGTGACATTTTCTGTGAAACAACTAAGGATAAAATCCTATGGAATCTTAGAAGCACAGATGTTAAGAACCATATTTTAAAGGATGACTAGGGTTTGCCTAGTGGGAAAAAAAAATTTCCTGGTATAGGAAAAAAATACATTGTAAATCATTGATTTCCTTAAATGATTCCTCTCAAATACATGGGGATGCATTTCTGCCAATAAGGGAGAAGAAGTATATGTTTTATAGTTGTGTAATAGCTTGTACTGTACATAAATGACACGTGGCAACATAATTGTTCTGTTTTATGTGATATAAAGAAAAATTTTACATGCCATTTTTCTTCAACCAACTTTCCCTATTTTCAACTAGCATTTAGAGAAGTTATCTATCTTTGCACACACACACATGCAAAAAAAAAGGTAGCTGAGAATTTGTGCTTTTTTGGAAGTGTCTTAATGAAAAATTTCAAATGGTTGAAAAATTGGTATTTAATGAACAGTGGACATTTTTAAAAGAATGCTTAAAAAGAGACAAGACCTGAGAGGTAGGATGAACACCGTGAGGACTTAGTCTCATGGCAGAGTTGACCTGCAATGAAAAGAAAGATGAGTGTCAAATCCAGAGAGACAGAGAGGAGGTGTTGGATGGGGGAGAGAGAGAGAGAGGGGATGACATTGAGGGAGAATAGGGAGGGTGTATGGAGATCTGGAACATCTGTGTAGGCTAAAACTAGAAATAATTTGGGAGGTTTAGCTTGAAAAGATCTAGAGAAGTTAGAAGAACTGCAGCCTAAGGGACATTTGAGGAATGAAGGACCAGGAACTTTATTTATTGATTTTTAAATATTTTATTCATAAGAGAGAGAGAGACCACGAACACAAGCACGAGCCGGGGAAGAGGGTGAGGAATAAGCTGACTCCCCGCTAAGCAGGGAGCCCACTTAACTGACTGAGCCACCCAAGCACCCCAAGGACCAGGGACTTTAAAAGGTGGTATGGAAATGCAGAGGTCATATTAATCATTATGTTGTTATTACCTGAGGTGTGTATAAACTCAGGAAAAAATATATCTAAAAGTCTGAGTTTAGGTAATATATCTTAGTTATTTAAGAGCAGTTTAAGGTCACTGGGGTGACCCAGAGGCACTTTGAAAGTGGAAGGACACCAGTATTTTGTAGTGCTGTCTCTATTTTCCTTTCCTGCTTTACCATGTATATACCTGTCTTTCGTTCAGTTCTAGGCCAATTTCATAGCACATTCCCTCTTGGATCTTAATGTGTAGCTGAGTCCTAATTAAGGTTTACTTCCTACTCAGACAACTTATGATGAAGCTTAAATACCATTAAGATATGTGGATTTTTGTTAGGAGACTCAGCTGAAGTGAGATTGGATTTTTCTGGTTGGTTCATTGTGGCCATAAGGAAGCTCCTATTTTGTTTTCAATAACAGATTCTCTTTTAATATTTTTTATTATATAAGTAGTATTTGTCTCCTTTAGAAAAAAGTAGAAAACACTTAGAAATAAATAATAAATAATCACCCACATCTTACTACCCAGAAAAATTTCTCTGAATTTTAATACTTTTTCCATGTCTGTTTTTGACTGCCTTCCTCAGTATATGCATTTTAAAAATACAGCCATGGGGTGCCTGGGTGGCTCAGTCAGTTAAGTGTCTGCCTTTGGCTCAGGTCATGATCCTGGGGTCCTGGGATTGAGCCCCGCATTGGGATCCCTGCCCAGCGGGGAGTCTGCTTCTCCTCTCTCTCCCTCTGTGTGTCGTTCCACCTGCTCATGCTCACTCTCTCTCTCTCTCTGTCAAATAAATAAATAAAATCTTTTTAAAAAATACAGTCATGATCTGTGTAGTGTTTTTATATAATGTTTTAGTTAAATGATAATAGATCTACCCTATATTCTATGATGTAAATACATTTAACTTTATAAGGTATTTTAGTCTCAGTATGACATCCAATAATTTGGATTCCCCAGAATTTACTAAATCATATTATTGAGCATTATTTTGTAAATATTTTTATTATAAACAACCTGGTTAACATTAACTAAATATTTATGCATATCTTTATTCCCTGAAAAAAAATTTCTAGATGAGTTTCTGAGGCTAAGGTTATACATAGCTTTTTGCATTTCATTCATAGTCTCAAATTTCCCTTTAGAAAAGTTACACACATTTACAAATCTCATAGGCAGTGTTTGAGGGTAACTATCCTTTGCATTTGATTGTAATCTTTGAATAAATGCATTTTAAATTCTTGATCTACAACATCTGCATTGCAAGATATGAATAACTGTTTAAGTATCCTGCCACATACTCATTGGCGTGAATAATTATGTCAACATTACAGCTTTGTCTGTACTAGGGAAATAATACTATGTTTTTCCATTGGTTAATATTTTATAAGGCCAAGTGAGATTATCCAAAAACATGCAGGGGATTTTCTTGGAAAATACAGGAGCTTCACGGTAAAACATGACTATCTCAGTAGGTTATATTGATTTACACTAAACCAGACACTAGGTTACTAGTTGTGCTGTTATATATCTGGAGAACAAATTGCGGCATATTAGGAAAGAACACCAACTTTCCCCAAAGTATTTTTCACATAATAATTCTTGGGGCGCCTGGGTGGCACAGCAGTTAAGCGTCTGCCTTTGGCTCAGGGCGTGATCCCGGCGTTCTGGGATCAAGCACCACATCAGGCTCTTCCGCTATGAGCCTGCTTCTTCCTCTCCCACTCCCCCTGCTTGTGTTCCCTCTCTCGCTGGCTGTCTCTATCTCTGTNAGATGTTAAGAACCATATTTTAAAGGATGACTAGGGTTTGCCTAGTGGGAAAAAAAAATTTCCTGGTATAGGAAAAAAATACATTGTAAATCATTGATTTCCTTAAATGATTCCTCTCAAATACATGGGGATGCATTTCTGCCAATAAGGGAGAAGAAGTATATGTTTTATAGTTGTGTAATAGCTTGTACTGTACATAAATGACACGTGGCAACATAATTGTTCTGTTTTATGTGATATAAAGAAAAATTTTACATGCCATTTTTCTTCAACCAACTTTCCCTATTTTCAACTAGCATTTAGAGAAGTTATCTATCTTTGCACACACACACATGCAAAAAAAAAGGTAGCTGAGAATTTGTGCTTTTTTGGAAGTGTCTTAATGAAAAATTTCAAATGGTTGAAAAATTGGTATTTAATGAACAGTGGACATTTTTAAAAGAATGCTTAAAAAGAGACAAGACCTGAGAGGTAGGATGAACACCGTGAGGACTTAGTCTCATGGCAGAGTTGACCTGCAATGAAAAGAAAGATGAGTGTCAAATCCAGAGAGACAGAGAGGAGGTGTTGGATGGGGGAGAGAGAGAGAGAGGGATGACATTGAGGGAGAATAGGGAAGGTGTATGGAGATCTGGAACATCTGTGTAGGCTAAAACTAGAAATAATTTGGGAGGTTTAGCTTGAAAAGATCTAGAGAAGTTAGAAGAACTGCAGCCTAAGGGACATTTGAGGAATGAAGGACCAGGAACTTTATTTATTGATTTTTAAATATTTTATTCATAAGAGAGAGAGAGACCACGAACACAAGCACGAGCCGGGGAAGAGGGTGAGGAATAAGCTGACTCCCCGCTAAGCAGGGAGCCCACTTAACTGACTGAGCCACCCAAGCACCCCAAGGACCAGGGACTTTAAAAGGTGGTATGGAAATGCAGAGGTCATATTAATCATTATGTTGTTATTACCTGAGGTGTGTATAAACTCAGGAAAAAATATATCTAAAAGTCTGAGTTTAGGTAATATATCTTAGTTATTTAAGAGCAGTTTAAGGTCACTGGGGTGACCCAGAGGCACTTTGAAAGTGGAGGGACACCAGTATTTTGTAGTGCTGTCTCTATTTTCCTTTCCTGCTTTACCATGTATATACCTGTCTTTCGTTCAGTTCTAGACCAATTTCATGGCACATTCCCTCTTGGATCTTAATGTGTAGCTGAGTCCTAATTAAGGTTTACTTCCTACTCAGACAACTTATGATGAAGCTTAAATACCATTAAGATATGTGGATTTTTGTTAGGAGACTCAGCTGAAGTGAGATTGGATTTTTCTGGTTGGTTCATTGTGGCCATAAGGAAGCTCCTATTTTGTTTTCAATAACAGATTCTCTTTTAATATTTTTTATTATATAAGTAGTATTTGTCTCCTTTAGAAAAAAGTAGAAAACACTTAGAAATAAATAATAAATAATCACCCACATCTTACTACCCAGAAAAATTTCTCTGAATTTTAATACTTTTTCCATGTCTGTTTTTGACTGCCTTCCTCAGTATATGCATTTTAAAAATACAGCCATGGGGTGCCTGGGTGGCTCAGTCAGTTAAGTGTCTGCCTTTGGCTCAGGTCATGATCCTGGGGTCCTGGGATTGAGCCCCGCATTGGGCTCCCTGCCCAGCGGGGAGTCTGCTTCTCCTCTCTCTCCCTCTGTGTGTCGTTCCACCTGCTCATGCTCACTCTCTCTCTCTCTCTGTCAAATAAGTAAATAAAATCTTTTTAAAAAATACAGTCATGATCTGTGTAGTGTTTTTATATAATGTTTTAGTTAAATGATAATAGATCTACCCTATATTCTATGATGTAAATACATTTAACTTTATAAGGTATTTTAGTCTCAGTATGACATCCAATAATTTGGATTCCCCAGAATTTACTAAATCATATTATTGAGCATTATTTTGTAAATATTTTTATTATAAACAACCTGGTTAACATTAACTAAATATTTATGCATATCTTTATTCCCTGAAAAAAAATTTCTAGATGAGTTTCTGAGGCTAAGGTTATACATAGCTTTTTGCATTTCATTCATAGTCTCAAATTTCCCTTTAGAAAAGTTACACACATTTACAAATCTCATAGGCAGTGTTTGAGGGTAACTATCCTTTGCATTTGATTGTAATCTTTGAATAAAGGCATTTTAAATTCTTGATCTACAACATCTGCATTGCAAGATATGAATAACTGTTTAAGTATCCTGCCACATACTCATTGGCGTGAATAATTATGTCAACATTACAGCTTTGTCTGTACTAGGGAAATAATACTATGTTTTTCCATTGGTTAATATTTTATAAGGCCAAGTGAGATTATCCAAAAACATGCAGGGGATTTTCTTGGAAAATACAGGAGCTTCACAGTAAAACATGACTATCTCAGTAGGTTATATTGATTTACACTAAACCAGACACTAGGTTACTAGTTGTGCTGTTATATATCTGGAGAACAAATTGCGGCATATTAGGAAAGAACACCAACTTTCCCCAAAGTATTTTTCACATAATAATTCTTGGGGCGCCTGGGTGGCACAGCAGTTAAGCGTCTGCCTTTGGCTCAGGGCGTGATCCCGGCGTTCTGGGATCAAGCACCACATCAGGCTCTTCCGCTATGAGCCTGCTTCTTCCTCTCCCACTCCCCCTGCTTGTGTTCCCTCTCTCGCTGGCTGTCTCTATCTCTGTCGAATAAATAAATAATAAAATCTTTTTAAAAAATAATTCTATTCATTATTTCAAATTTATTTTTGCTATGTTAATGTTTTCATAAGTAATTTTTAATTTCCAAGGAAATAATAAATCCATGAAGCTAAAGCTCGTTTTTCTTGTTTGCTTTTGAATGCTTTTTTTTTCCTTTTTAGAAATCATCTAATAGAATTGAGTGTTTGATTTACAGTTTCAAGAGATGGATGGAAAGTTTGTAAATTGCTTAAGTGTATTTCACATAATGGGAGCTATTCATAGAGAAGTTAAATCGCCCAGATTACAAAAGAGATCTTTCACAAAAATTAATAATGTATAGATCATTGAGCTACTTGTTTATGATAATTAAATGGTTAATTTAATGAGCTATTATGAAATACGTGAGCAAAACCATGGAAGATTCAACATTTNTTGTTTATGATAATTAAATGGTTAATTTAATGAGCTATTATGAAATACGTGAGCAAAACCATGGAAGACTCAACATTAGTAGAATAGGATATATTACAACCCATCCCTGCTCATGCACACATTCACTCAACTGTTCTTCTCTTGTCTGTCATACAGGATTGTAATGCTCTTCATGGCACTGTTTTCCATGAATAGGAGTGTGATGGGATGGAAGGAAGGTGAACTAATTACAGGCATGGTTTGTCCTTAGAGTAATAACTCTATCCCAGCCTGCGGGGCCTGTCACTATTTGTGGCACTGCCTCTTAGTCTTGACAGTCCAAACACAACTTTTGCTAAAAAAGAGCTGCACCACCTCTCATTTTTAGAATGCTGGCGCTTAAAATTTATCAATTTCTGTCATCTCCAAAGTATTGACAGGGATATTGCCATCTTCTCTATTATTCTGTTTAATAATTTTAATGTTGAATATGAAATAACAGTAATTAATAATAACAAGAGTGAAAACCTATATGACTATTCCCTAATTAGAGTTAGGCTAGTCAAGAACTTTATTAATTTAACTTGTATAACAATTCATTTAATGTTTGTTCATTTCAGGGAGATATACAGGAAATAAACTGGTGGTGAGGACACCAACATTTCTTATTTATTCATTAGTTCATACTGTCACACACGCCCCTCCAGAGCTCTCAATCATAACTGATCAACACTTGGCAAGGTGATACTATCTGTCATTTGAAATGAAGTTTCTTCAGGTTTCCTTTTCTTTGTAACTAGGCTTAAAGGCAAACTTTCACTTGAGGGGTAGAACTTTATTTCTGTATCACGGTCTACTGGGGTCATATGGAGCAGGCCTCAGAAATCCGGATCCGGCTCTAGCTTCTGCTCTTGCTCCCCCTGCAGCTCAGGCTCCCAAAGGTGCCCAGGCCCCCACAAAGGCTCCAGTGTAGATGCTTCTGTCTGCCAGTGTGAGGACGGAAGGACTGGTGTGACCCCTGGGCTTCTATCTGCATGGGGCTGGTGTCCTCCTGTGCTATTTGTACAAATAAACCTGCAGCAGGATCTGTAGGAAAAAAAAATGTGAAGACAGACGATGTTGGGTGTAATCCTCTATAAAAGTGGACAATAATATATAAAATGCCACCTTTATTTAAGTGGATACATCGTATTCTCCAGAGTTAGTAAAAAAGGTAGGAAACAAATACATGTGAAACTGCATCAACAACTTAGTTTTCAAAGAATTCAATAATTTAATTCTGAGCATTCCTTTAGGATAACAGTCTGGACCTTTGTAGTTTCCACAATACCAGAATGAAAACGTGAACATTCTGTTGTCACTAATAGTCTACTCTGCACCTCTTTACCCCCATAAGGCTGCATGAACCAATTATCTGAGTCAATTGACAGGACAACTAAAGATACCTGAACTCTAGATTGAGTGACTTTTTTTTTCAGCAGAATTGTATGCATTCCTATCTAGAGATGCTTTTACAAATTAAAAACTAAATTTAGAGNTAGTCTACTCTGCACCTCTTTACCCCCATAAGGCTGCATGAACCAATTATCTGAGTCAATTGACAGGACAACCAAAGATACCTGAACTCTAGATTGAGTGACTTTTTTTTTCAGCAGAATTTATGCATTCCTATCTAGAGATGCTTTTACAAATTAAAAACTAAATTTAGAGAGAAATTATTAGTTATTAATGTTCAGTGATTTGCTAAGAAAATAATTACAATTTTTGCAATTTAAATGTTATATCACAGTTGAGTAATAAACCCATAGTCCCAGTTTGTACTCCTTACTCCCATCATCTGACAGGCCTACATTCGATATCTTTAATATAAACCAGGTATAGAAAAATTATATTGGTAGCCCAGCAAAATCTGTTCTACATAATGGTATTAGTTACCATTTCAACATTTTTTTTTCTTGCAATGTCCAAAATGCTCTAGACTGAAATCCAACAGAGTAGTTAAAGAGTAAAGTTTAATAGATTTCATTAAATACCTGGTAAATATTTCAAAATATATCTAGGTTGCAATATCACTAAATGGAACAAATTCAGTATTTTGTGTGACTCATGTAGTCACATACATGTATAGATTTGCCATTTTTTGCTGTGCACGGTATAAATGTGCAAGTAAAGACTTTGGATAGCCCAAAGACTTGAAAAGTAACAGAAGTTGCTGCAATAAAATTAGTCTTAAAATGACTGAAACTTCACAGTACACTGTCTAAAGTAAAACTATGTTCAGGAAATAGAAGAAACTTACTGTCTGTTTGAAATTGTGAAAGAGAATTTGTGGAGCCCATAAATCTAAGCTCTCACTCTGAAACTTGCATGAATTGTGCGTTAAAAAATTACAGAATGAGGATTTTAAGATCTTTAAGGGTTACTTGCGGCTTTAACGCATAGAACAATTTGAATCTGAAGCAGTGTAATATCAGAACATCCATTCTGAGAAAGAGAAGAATTTATAATTTTGGTGATATTTTCCAAACTTGTAGTTAAACTGTATGAATTAAAAGAATGATATATTTCTGGGGTGCCTGGGTGGCGCAGTCGTTAAGCATCTGCCTTCNTTGAATCTGAAGCAGTGTAATATCAGAACATCCATTCTGAGAAAGAGAAGAATTTATAATTTTGGTGATATTTTCCAAACTTGTAGTTAAACTGTATGAATTAAAAGAATGATATATTTCTGGGGTGCCTGGGTGGCGTAGTCGTTAAGCATCTGCCTTCGGTTCAGGCGTGATCCCGGAGTCCTGGCATGGATCCCTGCGTCCTGGCATGGATCCCTGCGACTGGCTTCTACGCTGGGAGCCTGCTTCTTCCTCTCCCACTCCCCCTGCTTGTGTCCCCTCTCTCGCTGGCTCTCTCTCTCTCTCTCTCTCTACCAAATAAATAAATAAAATCTTTAAAAAAAAAAAAGAATGATGTATTTCTTTAAACACAATAATGATTATTACTTGATTTTTTCTTCTGTGGTTTTTTCAAGTCTATGATTTTCTTCATTTTTACATCCTCTAGTTTTAGTAAGAGAAGAATAGTGAAACCTTATTTTATTAAGAATCACTTTTTTCCCGTTTTATGGAAGTGATATAGCCTCTTGAAATAATTATAAAATTTATGTTATATTTGTATAATAATATAAACTATGGCAAAAATAGTCTAGTAAGGGGTTGAACTGAAACAAGTTGGTTAATTTGTAATAATGGACATTGAATGCTTCCAGAAAAGAGAAAAGTACATCAATTTAGTATTTACTATTGGGAAATTTTATAGAGATACCAACCTAATATGAACATGGAAGAAAAACATTTAAGAAATTTAACAACAAACAGAATATACAGATACCACAGTACAGTCTCTCCTGTTGAAAATATATGTGAGTTCTCTAAATTCAAGATTGTGCATGTGGAAAACACACCGAGTATAACTTTGAGAGCAAAAATCCACCAGTAGTACAAAATATTAAAATCCAAATGTTTGAATGGAACTGAGCTGTCTCTTTTTTGTCTGTTACCCTTGAGAAAACTTTCCTTCATTATATAACAAACATTTTATGCTGGCTGTATTGAATAGTAATAAAAAATTTTAGAAATGCAAGCTGAATGATTTATTTGAGTACTACAAAACCTAACAGAAGCAATTGGCCTATATATATTTTGTCATGTAGTTTCTGGCCATTTCCAAATAACTTCTCATGCTTTATTAGATGTTCAGAAGGAAGAATAAAACACACACATATGTATATATATATGTTATATTTCTATATAACCTATATATGAACTATAATAATAAATAGAAACATAATTAAAATCTAATATACAAATATAAAATATTAATATAAATACATTAACATAACATTACATATAAATTATATATGCTTATATTTTATATGCTTGTATATTATGTAATTCAAAATTTATGTGTATCCTTAGTACATTTTATCAAATCAGAAATACCAGAATAATAACAGTAATTATAGGAAGTCTTAGGAAATAATCTTTAACCTAAAACCAGCTAAGTATTCTTCTGCATAAATTACAATATTTTGTGAATTATGTATTTTAATTGACTTGTGGAGTATCTCTGGGATAGATTTTGGTCTTCTGTATGAAAGAAGAAAAAAAAGACAGACAAAACTGTATCACATTTAAAGCAGGAAGAAATCTGGAAATAGTACTCCATGGAGATCTCGTGTCTATGTTTTGGGAAGGTGAATGTAAATAAAGATGATTTTGATAAAGAGTAGTCAGGAATATAAATAAAATCCAGCTGAGTCTAGTCTTATGGAAAGCAAGTAAATAAAATTCTGTCGGAATAAGGACTGTAAACAATGTTAAATGTGACTGATATTCTTTATAACTTATTTGTGATATGGGTAAAATCTGGCTTACTGGAATGTTGTGGGATGGGGACAGATTGCAATTAGGTAAAAGGATGAGAGGTGAGATTTAGTCAAGGGATAGGTCAGTATAGTTAGGGCATAATAGTGGTGAGTGTAACTTACTTTTCCCCAGACTTTTGCAGTAAAATATTTTGTAGATGCAGGGGAATATTGAAATTCAAGATAATATTTTTTTTTGTTTTTTTTGTGGCTGATGTTCATTCAAATGGATAGAATTGAGAAGAATGTTGAAATATTGAATTGAAATTGTCAGGTTAGAGAAACAGAAGGTTTAGTCCATGGAAATAAGTCTTTGATAGAATGAAAGCAAATGGTATTGAAAATGCAAGGAGATGAATTTATACAGAAGGAGTAATAATGAAGTGCATGTCACAGCATGGTGAAAAAAATAATTTCAATATGATTGATATAAAGGAGAAAATAGTATTTGTGGAAACAGCTGAATGTATATGCTTATGAATAAGAAGAGGGAAGAATTTGTTAATTGTATTTTCTTAATGAAGTAGAAAAATGTCACCTACAAAGAGGTGGGTGAATTGTCAGGTGAAGGGTTTGGGGAAATATGGATGGCTTGAAATTGCTAATGTGGTAAATGTGATTGAAGCCTAACTGTAAAACTTAGGGCCAATAGGGAGGAATTAGTGAACAAAGAAATAATACTATATGTAATTGTTTCCTATATTTCTCGTCTAATGATTAGATCATAGAATGATCCTGCTTTCTGAATTGTTTTTATTCAGTATCAAACCCTATGAAGTCAACTAATACAATTATTAAAATTGGTATAATATCGCCACCTCAGTGATTAGTAAATTCTTTATAAATTGAAAATATAAAGATTTATATAAACAATGGCTCTCAATTAGTTTGACAAACAATTGCCAGTGATTGAGACATCTGTTATAATAGGAAACAGTAGTCAGAGACTGAGGAGTTTATTTTTTATTTATTTTTAAAGATTTTATTATATATTAGAGTGAGAGAGAGAGAGAGCACGAGAGGGGAGAGGGTCAGTGGGGAAAAGCAAACTCCCCATGGAGCAGGGAGCCCCATGCATGGCTCGATCCCAGGACTTTGGGATCATGACCTGAGCCAAAGGCAGACATTTAACTGACAGAGCCACCCAGGTGCCCTGAGAGTAAAGAGTTTAAATCTGAAATTTCAGACGTGGTTTTCCAGATCAAAAGAAAATCTAAGGAGTGGTATTGTCAGTGAATAGCTTAAGTAAAGTAGAAGGGAAGGTCATTGTAGGTGTTGATGGAAAGGAACTTGGAAGTTTTAATAGACAGTAGATTTCTTCTTGAATATATGAATATTATATCAAAGAGTAATTGGACATGTAAGTAAAGCCTATGTAATACAAGGGAGTCCATTGATTTAGTTGATAATAAGGAAACAAAGCATCCTTTTTGAGTTGTGAAATACTTCTCAGAAAAGTTAAAATTTATACTGATTTTGGAAAGTAAGAAAAAGCAGTGCATGTTATGGATCACTTAGGTAATTTTAGTAATACAGAGCAATAAAGAGGGGGGGAAGAAGATAGGAAAAACAAAAATAATGAGAGATTGAAAGGCAATACATTATGCATATAAGAGAATGTATAGCCTGTCAAGACTAAAGTAAAATGTGAAATATGAGAAAGATATTTTTTAGAATAGAGAGCATAGAGAAAGGGACTTTGGAGAATTTTTGCTATAATATCAACTGTTAATCATTGAACAGCTGAAAACATGCCTGATACCATGTTAAGAAATTTGCATTTATTAAATAATCCAGTTCTTGCACAAGTTCTCTAAGTATATTTTTTATATTTTACAGATAAGGTAACTAATGTTTGGAGTAGGTAGATAGCAAAGTCTTAAAACAATAATGTACAATTGGAGATTGAACCTTGCTTGCCTGACTCACCAAAGCAAAAGTGCTTAGCACTATCCACCATAATTTGTCAATAATTAAAATGCTCTGCTCTTATTACTTAGGCTAGAATATGGGAAAAAATAGATAAAAATTACACATATAAATATAATAAATTTATATATATAAATTATAACCCCTGTAGTATAATAAAGGAAAGGCTAATAAATTTGTGTGTGAGGAAAGGGTATTGAAGGCTAACAAAATTGGCAAGAACAAAACAAAAGACATTTTACATGAAATGGAATTGATAAATATCATCAGTGTTCAAATTAAGAAGGCAAATTAAATATCTAACTATGTAATTATCTTAGTTTGAATTCTCATGGGAGCAGATTTTGACAGAAAAATTTGAGTGAGAATGTTTATTTTGGAGGTTTTTCCAGGAAGTACCAGTAGAGGGGTAGAGAGAAAAAAATGAAAGCGGTATATAAAAGATATATTTTCAAGCAATTGATTACTTTGAGCAACTGCAACTTAATCCTGCTGGAGAATGCTGGAAAAGTTTTAGAATCTGTATTCAGAGTGTTGTTTTCCAAAGGATTAAGGAACAAAGACATATAACAGCTCCCACACATCATTGGTAAGAGGTGACTTCCAGGAGTTTTTAATTCTGTGGTGCTTCCAGCCTGCCATGCATGCAGGCTGAGTGGGTTCTATCAACCAGAGTAAGTGTGTGCTGACATTTGGAATCTGATGAAACAAATTTGTGATTGTAAAGACCAAAGGGATAAGGATAGGGTATCAGCAGCATCTACTACAGGTGACATAGAATCCAGAAGTGTAAGAAATATCAAAAAACATGGACTATATGCACTATTCTAGAAAATCTAAAGACTAGATCTCATATCTTTTCATTTTATTGTTGTAATATTTTACCCACTGATTGAACAGAGAGAATTATATAATACCACTGTATCTAAAAGCAGTACATTTTGGTGGAGTTATATAAGTAAAATGCTTTATCAGTTAAAGCATGGAACATCTTTCCTGCCCTTTCAATTTTATTTAAAAAATTAACAGGCATAATTCTTAAACATTTGGAAGGTGTCTCTGTTAGATCTAGATTATTGAGCCCACGCATAGTACATATACTTAGAATTTGTGGGAGCTTATAATAAAACACATATGTATGTAATAGAAGAAAAATAAAACACAGAATGAGGAAACTTGTATGCTAGGCTGTGAGGAAACATGAAAACAAAAGTTTCTTTCATAGCTACAGAAGTCAACACAGACACTTCTAAGATTAGTTTTTGAAGCTGGGCAGCTTCAGAAATGTTGAATTGTTGGACAATCTATCCAACATTTTCCATCCTCAGGAAAAAGCTGGGATCTGGGATTTGTTCCCATTCATTCTGTGCTGAGCCAGGGGGAATGGTTGTGAATGTTAGATCAAACTATGGTCTTTGTCTCACTGGTTCCCAGGTGTTAAGAGTTAGCTGAGTCCTATAAGCACTCTGAGGTAAGCAAGACAGAAGATACTACTTTGGACAGCTCTCAGAGAAGTTGAGGCATTGGACACCTGGTTTACCTCTTTTTCTCCCAGGAGGTTAGTGTTCATCTCTTTGAACTGTGCTGAGCCAATGAGAGGGCTGTGGTGACTGCTAATTCAAGATGACTCCCCCCCCCCCATTGGCTTCCAGGAAGCTAGAGTTTGCTAGGCCCCATTAGCGCCCTTACATAGGCTAGGCAGAAGCCAGTCTTCTGGGAAGGCTCCATAAAAGTTGGGGCATTGGATGCATGGTCCACCCTTTTCCCTCTCTAGGGAGAAGTTGGGAGCTGGAGTTTTTCATCAGCTATTCTTTATGGAGCCTGCAGAAGGGGTTATGGCAATCATATACAATCTGCCATCTTTGTTCACTCTGCCCCAGGTGGCTAGAGTATGCCTGATTCTGCCAGTATTCTGAAGCAGGCAAGATAGAAGCCAATCCTTTGGACGGAAGGCAGAAAAGCTAGGACTTTTGATGCATGGTCCAGCTCTTTCCCTCCCCAGGAAGAAGTTGAGAGTTGGGGGTTTCCTCCTTCTTATATGATGCTGTGCCAGGGATAAGGATTATGGCAAGAGGATGTCTCAGGTTTCCTTACTGGCCTTGATGTAGCTGTTTTATGCTTGACTAGAGTGCAGGAGCCTCTTAGCTAGCTTCTGGATTTCTCACAAAGGGAATTGTCTATATTTGTGGAATTGTGTTTATGGGAATTAGGAGGGTCTAGGGCTGCCTGTTCTGACATCTTGCTGATGTCACTTCCTAAGCACTATAAAGCCAATTGAAATCTCAGTCCTTAGGCCAGATCTTACCTGGAAGTTTCTTAGCATTTCAATTTATTTTATTTTTCTTCAAAATGAATATTAGATGTTTATAGCAGCATTATCGACAATAGTTAAATTATGGAAACAGACCAAGTGTACATCGACTGATGAATGGATAAAGAAGATGTGGGGTGTGTATGTTTGTGTGTGTGTGTATTAGCCATAAAAAAGAATGAATCTTGCCATTTGCAATGACATGGATGGAGCTAGAGAGTATTATGCTAAGTGAAATAAGACACTCAGAGAAAGACAAATACTATATGATTTCAATCATGTGGAATTTAAGAAACAAAACAAATGAACATGGGGGAAACAAAAAAGGAGAGGCAAGCCAAGGAACACTCTTTATTTTTATTTTATTTTTTTTTAAAGATTTTATTTATTTATTTGACATAGACAGAGACAGCCAGCGAGAGAGGGAACACAGCAGGGGGAGTGGGAGAGGAAGAAGCAGGCTCATAGCAGAGGAGCCTGGATGTGGGGCTCAATCCCAGAACACCAGGATCACGCCCTGAGCCGAAGGCAGATGCTTAACCGCTGTGCCACCCAGGCGCCCCAAGGAACACTCTTTATAGAGAACAAACTGATGGTTACTGGAGGGGAGGTGGGTGGGGGATGGGCGAAATGGGTGATGGACATTAAGGAGGGCACTTGCTGTGATGAGCACGAGGTGATGTATGTGATGAATCACTAAATTCTACACCTGAAACTAATACTGCCCTGTTTGTTAACTAGCTTGAATTTAAATAAAAACTTGGAAAAAAAAAAGAATATTAGTGTTTGCGGCAGCAACAAAAATAAGATTTTCCCCACTGCAGACTCCTTCATGGATTAGAATATCAGTTAAAGTACTGAAATAACTACTTATCAAGTGATTAGAATAGCATATATTATTAGACTTCTCTATTACAAATGACTATTTCAGTAAGATAAATCATACCCTAAGGTAAAAAATTAATGCAACTTTTAAAATGTCACTCTTCCTTCCTCCTTGTTTGCCCTTAGATAATATTTGATTCAGTCTGTGTTATTTGAACAAAATTCTCTTTTAACACTTGAAGCAACAAATGGAATAGCAAACTAGTTAGCAAATGAGAGATTTCTCCAAAGGAAAATTATTTAACAGGCAAACTATAACTGTAATTATATCTACATGTTTGAGACATCCTGGGGTAGCTGACCAAGGAAATGCAGCAAAGCTGCTATATTAACTTGAACCTATTTTCTGGGTTAATCAATTAAATTATATGTCAAGTAACATCTATTGATTAACTTGTGAAACTTTGTAGAAGCCTTCTGTAGGGTTCATTGTATAACTCTGAGTCTAAAGTATTTTCCTCAAAATCTCTTATGAAGTATTTTTAGCCATTTCTAAAAAATAAAATAACTGTGTCTACCAATGAAAGGAAGTCAGGTGTACTAACCCTTACTTGCTGAAATCATCTTAAGTGACCCAGAACTTTAGAAAGAACATTGGCTTTTTCCAAAAGCACTCAAAAAAAAAACTTCTATTAGCTAGACTGACTTCTTGCCCACTGCTGTACTTAATTGCTTTTGCTCTTAAGAATCTCATGCAAAATTCATCAGATATTATGGCAGAATGGATTGTATCTGCCTAGTGTGCTGAAGGAGCAAGGGGAGTGAGAATGGGTCTTATGCTTAATGCTTATGACACATTGCAAGTGGCACCTAGAAACACAGAGCTGAGGGGGGAAAAAGTAAAGTTGCTGGGCTTTGCAAATAAGCAATATTTCTAGAGTTGTCATATTTCGTATCTATAAATGCTGATATCATTTAGTTCACTTTGTTGTGTAGACCTGAAGCAGAGGCAATTCAGAGGAAAATTCTCAGGCTCAGATTGTTACAGGTAGAATATAAAGCACACATATAGATACTTACCTATGAAAGGGATGGAATTAAAGTCAGAGGTTGAAGGGATATTTTTTCCTAAATGCCAGCAGACATCAAGTTAAATTTAAATTTTGTCTTCTGCAGACTACCAAATTTTTGCTGTTTGAAGTCAAAAAATCATAAAATGAAATGCCCACAAAGAGATAATAAAATAGTTTGGTATATATTGTTTTATCCTCAAAATCCATTTTAAGTTTTCATAAAACTACCAGCATGATGAAAAAAATGCAGTCAAGCTGAAACTCTGCTAGAATATAGAAGATAGTGAAATGCAAATAGCAACAAAATAAACTCAGCTTTTTGGAATTCCACACTATAAGAGTCTTGAAATAATACATTAAATGGTTTATTGTGAATATATTTATGTTAAAAATTGAGATGTACCTTTGGAGATCATGATATAAAATATAGGAACAGCTACTCTAAATTTCTTTGTTGAAAACAGTTCCATTAATATGAGAAGGAAAGTGTGAAATTTGCACACTGGAAATCACAATTTCTGTTTTACTATGCTCTGGGTACTAATATAAAAAAAGTTACATAGGTGAATGATTTTGAATCTAGAATTGAATCTGGAGAGGAAAATATGATGCTATATTGCTTAGAGAAGTTGAACGTTCCCACTTCCAAAATGTTTTAAGGGAAGTCAGTATTTCTGATAGTTGGGATTATCTTTTCTTAAATCAGGCCAAAGTGCTGTACTATGATTACTTAATACCTTTTCTTGTCATTCATAGCTAGAGTGTATTTATGCAGAGTATTGCAACAGCAATTTAACGTATTTAAAGAAATTAGAAAAGACTGCTCTTCATGTGATGTCTTGCCATTAGAGTCCACTGTCCATCCATGTTAAGAAAGAAATTATGCTTTGAGTCAGGCAGGCCTGGGTACAAATCCTAGCTCTCTTCTTGCTATGCAGCACCTTTTGACCTCTCCTAATCTTCTGTATTTCCTTACTTACTCTCCACTTTCTTTCTTTCTTTTTTTTTTTTTTAATTTTTAGGTATCACTCAGGCCTCATTTTGCATAGAGATGTATAAGGAAGAAAGGTTGGTGTGGTATATTCATTTGGAGAAAAGCACTGGCAATGAAAACTGAAACGAATCAGATTCAAGAGACATTTATGAGGAAGTGTTCAAAGCATCTAAATGGTTACTTTTTATTTTTCTCTCCAGCAGCCCCTTCTGTTACTCTTATTTTTATCAGTTAACTGGATTACACTGTTTTTGAGTACACACCTGTCTTCTGTTCTTTTCTTCCTATTCACCCAAACTGCATGCAACCTATTATTAGTTGATATTGTCTAATATGGTTCTTTAATGTTTGCAAATCTGCACTTTTTTTTCAATCTTAGTATTTTGAATTTTATGTTACTTATAAGCTAATAGGTTAGTCTGTTAATGTTTCATGTGTGCTGGCATAGACCTGAGATTCTTCATTGTATGAGCATTGTGTTTGCTTCTATTCCCATAGTTTCATGGGGACAATGCAGAGTAACTCAAATGGATGCTGTGTATGCAGTGGTTTGGGATCATAGCTGAGGAACACTGAGCTTGCAGAAGCCACTGTATTGATAGTAAGCACTAAACAAGTTTATTCGTGGTCTCTAGTGGAGACTGTGTTGGTCTGCTACAATAACGTACCACAGACTGAGTAACTTACGAGCAGGAATTTATTTCTCACAGATCTGCAAACTGGAGATCTGAGATCAGAGTGCTAGCAGGGTCTGATTCCTGTGAAAGCCTGCTTCTAGGTTGCAACTGCCAGTTTATCTCTGTATTCTTACATGGTAGAAAGAGAGATGCTCTTTTCTTATAAGGACACGAATCTCTTCATGGGGCCCCCAACCTCCTGACCTAATTACCTCCCAAAGGCCCCGTATCCTAATACCATCACATTGGGGGTTAGGATTTCAAAATATGAATATTAGACCCTCAGTCCCATAATACAAATATTGTCTCAGTGTTCAAGTTTTGCCATTCCTAACAACCCTGAAAAATGGCCTGTGTAGAGCATGTTCAGGGCTTTGCATTCTTGTCATACTCAGCAAATAGAGTGGACTTCAAGGGCATGCAACCTAAGCAGTCACATAGGACCCTGTGCTGTGTGAAGTGCCTGGTGTTTTTCTGTTTGTTTGCCTTTGATAAATTATTTATCTAGTCTTTCCCATAAGAATGTAATGGAATGTGCAGCACCTGTGCCAGATTGCCTTTCCCAACAGCCGTTACCCTAGATCAAGTTCTCAATCGCTTCCACCTTAGTTATATTATGAAAGTTTTTAGTAGTTTTTGTACTTGCAGTTTTGTCCTGTACAGTGCTGTTAAGTTAAACGTAAATCCAAATTCAGTACTATATTACTTGGGAATCCATTATCCTGGGATTTCAAATATTACCTAATATCACCAAATCTGTTTCCAGCCTTCTCCCTACTGTAAACACATAGGAGGTATATTTTTCAGTACTGCACAACTACTCTGTTTTCCTTGAATATAATTCTTTCTGCATTACTTCAGATATTCCTAAAAGCAGACACTGAGATAGGATACAGGAGATTCAATGGGAGAATTGCGTCTGAGAGAGAAGTCAGAAGGAACTGGAAAAGGTGGGAAAAATAATTACTTTTTGTGGATCTGAACACTTTAACACATCCCTGTTAAGTTCTCCCCATTGTTTAAAGTCTATTACTTTATGAGGTCTTCCAGAATTAATTGGCTGTGCATCATTTTCCCTTTGAAAGTTCATAATTCTTCTAACTGTACACATGCACACAATAGTATGACAAAATTGGATTTCATTATTTGGGAAATGGATTTAGCTTTCATTGACTGTCAAGAGATGTAAGAAAGAGAAAAGGAGCCATAGTGTCTGGCCTTCTACTAATTAGCTAGGGTACTGGGTGACCATGATAATTCAGGGGGAAAAACAAATCCATTGTGTAAAAATGTAACCTCCTTGGCCTTTTACCAACTTAGAAAAATGTGGTTTTTTTGGTTATGTTAATTATGTATGTAGTTGCTTCCAAAAATTTTAGTCATGTTGTCTTACTAATTTGTAAAGTGAGAATGATAGACATAAATACTGTATAGGTTTCTAAAGGACTGAATGAATTATATACATATAAATTGCTCAAAACTTTATAGTAGGTGATAAAAACTCAATACTGGCTAATATTGTTTATCTCACTTTTCAAACAGGAATATTGATTGCTACTGTTTTGTAAACTCTTAAAAACACTCATTTTATATGAAACCAAAGCAAGCACAAAGTTTTATTTTTGTTAACAAGTATTTTATAATGCCATCTTTACTATTGTGAAATGTATTTCAAAGATATAGCTCATGTACATACATAATTTAAAAATACCAGTTTATCAATTATAAAGGGAAAATGAAAAACATTACTTATTTTAGTAAAATATTGACAAAACATAAAATGGCTATAACTATAATATGTATTATCATATAAATGGTCAGATCTACTATTACAAGATTTATAGGATTAGTCACAATTACATTTTTGCACAGATATAACTACAAATGCAGATTACATGTTGTGTTGGAATATCAAATACCATTGATACTTGATGAAGTAATTTTCAAACTACTGAACCATGTTTGTGGAATTGAAAACAGAATACAACTATTAGAACTGATAAGTGAATTCAGGAAGGTCCCACGATACAAAATCAATATACAGAAATCCATTGCATTNCTGAACCATGTTTGTGGAATTGAAAACAGAATACAACTATTAGAACTGATAAGTGAATTCAGGAAGGTCCCAGGATACAAAATCAATATACAGAAATCCATTGCATTTCTTTTCTTTTTTTTTTAAAGATTTTATTTATTTATTTGACAGAGATAGAGACAGCCAGGGAGAGAGGGAACACAAGCAGGGGGAGTGGGAGAGGAAGAAGCAGGCTCATAGCGGAGGAGCCTGATGTGGGACTCGATTCCAGGACCCCAGGATCACGCCCTGGGCCGAAGGCAGATGCTTAACTGCTGTGCCGCCCAGGCGCCCCCCCCATTGCATTTCTATATACCAATAACGAAGTAGCAGAAAGAGAAAATAAGAAAACTGCCACATTTACTGCACCCAAAATAATAAAATACTTAGGAATAAACTTAACCAAGGAGGTGAACAGCCTGTACTGTGAAAACTGTAAGACATTGATGAAAGAGATTGAAGATGACACAAATGGAAAGATACTTCGTACTCATAGACTGGAAGAACAAATATTATTAAAATGTCTATCCTCCCCAAAGCTGTCTACAGATTTGAAGCAATCTGTCAAAATACCAGCAGTGTTTTTCACAAAACTAGGACAAATAATCTTAAAATGTTTTTGGAACCAAAAAAGACCCTGAATAGCCGAAGCAGTCTTGAAAAAGAAGACCAAAACTGGAGGTATCACAATCTCAATTTTCAAGATATGCTACAAAGCTATAGTAATCAAAGCAGTATGGTACTGGCACAAAAATAGACATGTATCAATGGAATAGAATAGAGGGCCCAGAAGTAAACCCACAATTATATGGTCAATTAATCTTCGACAAAGGAGGCAAGAATATGCACTAGGAAAATGACAGTTTCTTCAACAAGTGGTGTTGGGAAAACTGGACAGCTGCAAATAGGCAAAAGAATGAAACCGTCTCACTTTTATACCACACACAAACTCAACATTAGGATTAAGGACTTAACTGTAGGAGCTGAAACCATAAAAATCCTAGAAGAGAGCACAAGCAGTATGCTCTGACATGGGCTGTAGTAACATTTTTAAAAATATGTTTCATGAGGCAAGGGAAAGAAAAAAGCAGAAGTAAACTATTGGGGCTACATCAAAATAAATAGCTTCTGCCCAGCAGAGGAAACGATCGACAAAACTAAAAGTCTACTGCATGGGAGAAGATATTTGCAAATGACACATCCGATAAAGAGTATCCAAAATATGTAAAGATCTGACACAGTTCAATGTGTGTCAATAATCCAATTTAAAAATGAGCAGAATGCATGAACAGGCATGTCTACAAAGAGGACATACAGATGGCTAACAGACACATGACAAAATGCTTCAACTTCTCATCAGGGACTTGCAAATCAAAACTACAAGGAAATATCATCTCATACCTGTCTGAATGGCTGAAATTAACACAGGAAACAACAGGTGTTGGCGAGGATGTAGAGAAAGGGGAGCTTTCTTGCACTGTTGGTGGGAATGCAAACTTGTGAAGCCACTCTGGAAAACAGTATGGAAGTTCCTTGAAACTTAAAAATAGTTCTACCCTATAACCCAGCTATTGCACTTCTAGGTATTTACCCAAAGGATACAAAAGTACTGATTCAATGGGGCACATGCTCCCCAATGTTTTATAGCAGCATTATCAACAATAGCCAAATTGTGGAATGAGCCCAAATATCCATCAACTGATGAATAGGTAAAGAAGAGGTGGTATATATTTGCAATGGAATATTACTCAGCCATCAAAAGAATGAAATCTTGCCATTTGCAATGATGTGGATAGAGCTAGAGTGTATTATGCCAAGTGAGATAAGTCTGTCAGAGAAAGGCAAATACCATATGATTTCACTCATGTGGAATTTAAGAAACGATTACAACAACAAAACGAGCAAAGGGGAAAAAGAGAGAAAGGCAAACCACGAAATAGCGCCTTTTAACTGTAAATGACAAACTGAGGGTTGCTGGAGGGGAGATGGGTAGGAGGATGGGTTCAATGGGTGATGGGTATTAAGGAGGGTACTTGTGATGAGCACTGGGTGTTGCATGTAAGTTATGAATCTATAAATTCTGTACCTGAAACTATTAATACACTATATGTTAACTAAATGAAATTTAAATAAAAACTTGAAATTACACACAAAAAGCTAGATCTGCCACTTTCTTGAAATGCTGCTTTGAAGTTTGCAAAGCCCATCTGTGCCTCACATCTGTCTCATGTAAAATGGGGGGCATAATACAACTTCTTCCTACGGTTAGGAATATTAAATGGGTTAATACAAATAAAGCTCCTTGAAGAATGGTTAGCACATACTAAGTGCTTAATAACTTGGCTGTTGAATCATTCACACTCAAAAAAGTGACCAAAGTAAGCAGCAGAAAGAATAATGCAAAGAGGACATATATTAATGTACAGAGTTTAGGAAAATAGATCTGGAAGACAAACAGAAGTCCATACAGTATATAGGGAAAACACAAGAAGGAGGAATCATTCAGCATAAAAAAAAATTGGTTCATTTTTTGTCAATTTGTCAAAATTACCATCATTATTAATATGGATCCTGAGAAATTATTTCTTTCCAGTGTATATCAGTAAAACTTTACATATATTTGTATGATTTATTAAATTTGTCCAACTGTACTAATAATTGAATTCATTTTACATACAAATGTAAGTATGAAATGAATGTGTAGCTGAGTCTGGCAAACTATGACCTATGAATCACAGTGTGTGTCCCACAAATTAAGAATGTTTTTTACATGTTAAATGATTGTAAA
Organism: Ailuropoda melanoleuca; assembly: GCF_002007445.2. Classification (NCBI taxonomy): domain Eukaryota; kingdom Metazoa; phylum Chordata; class Mammalia; order Carnivora; family Ursidae; genus Ailuropoda; species Ailuropoda melanoleuca. The sequence goes on from NC_048224.1 coordinate 98,962,032, forward strand.
AAAAACCCAGAAGAATAATGAAAGAGATTACAAAACCTCTAACATTTACTATCTTCTCCTTTATAATGAATGTTTGTAAACTCCTGATATATGGGTAAGAATTGAAAAGAATGATGGACAAGTTAATATAAAAATATAGGAAATGAGAGAAAAAATAGATAAAAGGAAGAAACAATAAAGAAAAATACATTTTTAAAGAGAAATGGAGGATCATTTTTAAGTGCCCTTTGCTATAGGGTCTCAAGGTAATGCAAACAAATGTTAGTGTAGGTACACTGTTACCATAGGCAATACGAGGTGAATATGAGGGATGAAACAGGGAGAAGGTGTTTGTTGTTTGAATTATCCAACCAACATTTATTGTTTCGACATTGAAATAACATCTGGTCTTCAGACAGTTAGACAAGAGAGGTCAAGGAAATTAAGCCAGAAACTGCCATCTCTTATTTAAATAGCACTAACAAAACTAATAAAAATAGACAAAGCATAAGAAACTTACTATAGACTAGATATGACATCTGGAGATAAATTATATCGAAGTAAAAGCTACACAGCATTTGTGATCATACCCATTATAGGGAATATTTGTGTACTTAACTATTTTACAGCTATGTTACTCATTTTTATCTTTTGGAAGTCTTTATGGAGAATTATTGCGAATTCTCTATAGTTTAATAGTATGCTTCATTATTTTATAAAGATATTACGTTTGAACTTTTAAGATAAAAAGATATATAAAGTTTTACCCTCCTTAGTTCATACTGATGAGGAGTTGGTTGTGCTGGTGATGCTTGGATGAGTGATTAGTGGCCATTTAATTCTGAGTGACAGGGTTTCCATTTAAGTGACAGAAGTAGGTGATCATGTTTTAGTTATGCTTTGGCTTATTACTTTACTCAAGAAGTATGCTTTGTTATTTTTTCTATCTGTATTGTGTCCAGAAATCAAAATCTCTATTGGCATTGACCCATGTCATCTAAATAAGTCTTTGCAAATCATTTAAAAGAATGTTGATGATTCATGACTTGACTAGAAGTAATAAGAAGTAAATTGAATGTCAAGTTACTATTTTATAAAATTAAAAATATAAATGTTGACATTATGATTTTAGAGCTACAGTTATTATACCTATAATTAGGTATTGTTATAAACTTGCCAGCATCCTAAGCATAACTATGCTTTTTGTTAATAAGAAGGGAGCAGTACAGAAGAACGGAACATTTCAGAATTGAACTAGTGTTACTCCATCCTCTGTCTCCAAAAAGACTTATATAAAGTGCCAGTCACAACTGCAAATTGCAAGTAGATTGATCTCTCTAGGAAGTTTAGTTCTGCAATCAGTAACGTGAAGAATGGTCGAGTTCCTGTTTCTAGTACCAAGCCCGCAGAGATGCTCAAAGCTAGAGGGAAAGTACTGCTGAGAATTCCATAGGGACTCTAGAGTCCTTTCCCATGGACCAAGAAAAAATGCAGAAATTTTAGGGAAAAGTGGAATGAAAAGTCATTTGCAAGGCATTGGGACCTTGCAAATATGCCAATAATTCAGTTACGAGGACCACAATATTTAAGAATCTCAACAAAGAGATTTACTAAGATATATGAAAGTATGATAGTTTAACATGGAAGGATATCATATATACTTAACTCCATATTCCCCAAGAACAAAATTACTTATTATCAACTGTAAGGGTAAATGGAGAATAAATTCATAAAAAATGCCAAGAATGAAAGGAGACATCAGTGTTCGGGTAGTATTAAACATTAAGTAATGATTTTATCCACTATTTTTTTCTTCCCTGTCCTAACTCTTTCAAATATTTAGTTTGTCTATGCTCATTTCCTCAGGGAAAATATGAAGTAAGACAGAACAGCTTTGATTTGGATGAGGTTCAGACTTGGATTCTTCAGTGGTTTAATGATTCTGGGATTCAGTGATAGTCCTACTTCATCGGTGTTTGGGGTCATTTCATTGAAGGAAGTACACATGTAACAGGATGAATACGTATTTAAGTATGTTACTGAAAATATTTTGGCCACCTTTATTACATATAGGTAGGCTTTTGGGAAACCGAAGGTTTGTTTTTCTATTTTTTTTTGAAATAGTAGTAGTAATAGTAATAAAATAATTTATTTAGAGTAATATGCCATTGAGAAGCAGTATACCTAGTGGATTGATGTTTAACCTTGGAACTGAGGCAAATTGTATTCAGATTCTGGGTCTTTATCCTACAGCTGTGTAACCTTAGGCAAGTTGCACAACATCTCTGTGCTTTAGTTCCCTCATTTTTAAAATGCGGATAATACCAACCTTGTAGGATTTTCTAAGGATTTGATACATACTAAGACAGTTGGAATTATGCCTATCATGTAGTAAATGTGGCATGACTCTGGTTTCTCTATCATCTTAGGATGTCATGAGCAAATGTTTCTAAGGAAAAGGAGACATTCTAATCTGTAATTTTCTTTGCTCAGAAAGCCTTTACAACGGGAAAAAATTTTCTTAATAACTTTTATAAAGTCTACACATTTAACCAATCAATGACACTAAGATAGTAAACGTTTTCAATGTGATTTCTAAAAATTATATATTTTAAGAACTGTATAGAAATAGAAAACTGCCCATATGTGGTGTTGTAGTTCACAAAAGAGCCTAGGATGGGGATTTACTTTGTGATTCATATGAAAATAAACTTGAGTATTCAAGTCAGGTGTGTGAAGGAGGGGAAGACATAGGACAGAAATTTTTGGAATTCTGACATTTAAAAAAAAAGGGAGTGTACATGTCTGCATGAAGAAAGGGAGGAATAGAAGGGAAAGAGAGAGATGAGAGAGCCTTTTTCAGTCTACATACTCTCAGAACCTTCTTGGAACATTGAATTATATTTGATAATTTTTAAAATTTATGGGAGACCCCAAAAGTTTCTAGAACATGAGCCATTCCAGCCATCTAGATACTCTCTTTTTCTGAAGACCTAATGAGGCTGTAAATAAATTAACTTCTGTATTAACACTTAGAATTCTATCACTTTTTATCCTCTCTTACAGAAATTTATAAGAAAGTGAGTGTTATTTGGCCTAACCCGTGGAAATCATTGTCTCTTATATATGGCAGCTGGCCCAATGGGCTGATTTCATGCACTTTAAATTTCCAGTATCTCAAGGAAAATGGCTAGTCCCTAATAGTTTTGTCTCTCAGTAGGAAACTTCTATCCATTCTATAATTCTGTAAAGGAAACCTTATAACATCTTTGGTTTAAAAACAAAACAGAAAAAGTACTAGCAATTATTTTGTTGTATAATGCTTTAGGGGAATAATTTATCTTCAAGGTTATATTCAGAATCTTCCTCATTATTTGAGAAAAGAAATATCTATGTAACAGTAGTTGAAATCATACATTCAGACATTATAAACTATTGTATAGTCATGGGAACAGTTCTAAATATATTACACTGATTTCAATAAATTATGACATTGCTTAATATACTCTCCCAAAGGGGCGCCTGGGTGGCACAGCGGTTAAGTGTCTGCCTTCGGCTCAGGGCGTGCGTGATCCTGGCGTTGTGGGATCAGGCCCCACATCAGGCTCCTACACTATGAGCCTGCTTCTTCCTCTCCCACTCCCCCTGCTTGTGTTCCCTCTCTCGCTGGCTGTCTCTCTCTGTCAAATAAATAAATAAAATCTTTAAAAAAAAAAATAAAAAAAAAATACTCTCCCAGAGTGGCAGGGCATGGTATTATAAAACTGACTAGACCCTCTGAACAGTTTTCTGTATTCAGATTTCTATTAGATTTTACAACTCCCACTTGGATCCCATATGAAAACTGTGCCCCAATTACAGCCTGAATCACCCTTGGGATACTTTCTATTAAGGTTTGTTAATAGCACTAGGTCACATAAATATTTTAACTGCAGAGTTATTTTCCTAAATATGTATGAGTTATGTTAATGTTTAAATTATTATTATTACTTATTTTCTGAGGCCGTAGTAAATCAAAACCTCCTTTAGAAGCTAAAAAGCAACACTGGATTAAATTTGTATTACAGTTAATCCACAATTTGGCTAATATCATTGAGGTAATAGCTGATTTTTACTTTTATTCTTAACAGCAAGTATGTGTAATAATTTCCTGTGTTGTACTGTAATAGTTTATATAAGACCACTTCCTTAATTTTGGATATTTAAATTGCCTTCAAACTGTTAATAATCTGTGTATATCAGAAATTTAAAGCACACCAGAGTTTTATCTTCAAAGAAACTTTAAATACATTTTCGTTCATTACATAGATTGAAAATCATTTGTGGGATAAACCTAGTTTATCATTTCAGGGAACCATTTCTGAAGATAAAACTCTACAGGTTAACTGCAATTCGATGTCAACTTTGTTCCCTCAGTGAAGCATAAGGATATAGTAATACATTTTAATTAAAACTTAAATATATTTTGTTGAAAACTCTTTAGCAAACAGTATTGGGGGTATTATAACAAGAGTGCCTTATTTTTGAAGTCAAAGTGAAAGAAAATGTTGGTGCAAATTTAAAATTAAGCTTAGTTGTAAATTTAAATTAAGCTTGAATAAATGTGATTTAAGGTACACTTCCTAGAATCAAACATGAAATTTTCCCTTTTCTTTTTTTTTTCCTTTTCCTTTTTTTGGTGGGCGGCAAAGCAAAGTTTATTGAGCAAAAGTAAAATCTCCCAAAGAGGGAGGGGACCCAAGAGGGTTGCCACCTGAGTTCTTTGTGTCTTCTTCAGTTTCTTTCATGAGTATTCTGTAGTTTTCTGAGTACAGATTCTTTGCCTCTTTGGTTAGATTTATTTCTAGCTTGTGGTTTTTGGGGCAATTGTAAATGGGATCGACTCCTTAATTTCTCTTTCTTCGGTCTCATGGTTAGTGTATAGAAATGTAACCAATATCTGTGCCCCTGATTTTATATCCTGCCACTTTGCTGAATTCTCGTATGAATTCTAGCAGTTTTGGGGTGGAGTCTTTTGGGTTTTCCACATAGAGTATCATGTCATTTCCAGAGAGTGAGAGTTTGACTTCTTTGCCAATTTGGATTCATTTTATTTCTTTTTGTTGTCTGATTGCTGAGGCTAGGAATTAACAGTACTGTGTTGAACAGCAGTGGTGATAGGGTATATCCCTCCGCTATCCTGACCTTAGGGGATATCCCTCCGATGTTCCTGACCTTAGGGGAAAGGCTCTCAGTTTTTCCCCTTTGAGAATGATAGTCACTGTGGGCTTTTCATAGATGGCTTTTATGATAATGAGGTATATTCCCTCTATCCCTACACTCCGAAGAGTTTTAATTAAGAAAGGATGCTGTACTTTGTCAAATGCTTTTTCTGCATCTATTGAGAAGATCATTTGATTCTTGTCCTTTCTTTTATTAATGTGGTTTATTACATTGATTGATTTGCTGATGTTGAATCACCCATGCAGCCCAGGAATAAATCCCACTTGGTTGTGGTGAATTATCATTTTAATGTACTGTTGGATCCTGTTGGCTAGCATCTTGGTAAGAATTTTTGCATCCATGTTGATCAGGGATATTGGTCTGTAATTCTCCTTTTTGGTGGGCCTCTTTGTCTGATTTTGGGGTCAGGGTGATGGTGGCCTTATGGAAAGAGCTTGGAAATTTTCCTTCCATTTCTGTTTTTTGAAACAGCTTCAGAAGAATAGGTATGAATTCTTTAAATATTTAGTAGAATTCCCCTGGGAAGCCATCCGGTTCTGGACTCTTGTTTGTTGGGAGATTTTTGATTACTTCTTCAATTTCCTTGCTGGTTATGGGTCTGTTCAGGTATTCTATTTCTTCCTGTTTCAGTTTTAGTGGTTTATACTCTAGGAATGCATCCATTTTTTCCAGATTGACTAATTTTTGGCATATAGTTGCTCATAATATGTTCTTATAATTGTTGGTATTTCTTCGGTGTGGGTTGTAATCTCCTCTTTCATTCACGATTTTATTTATTTGGGATCTTTCTCGTTTCTTTTTGATAAGTCTGGCCAGGGGTTTATCAATCTTATAAATTCTTTCAAAGAACCAGGTCTTAGTTTCATTGATCTGTTCTCCTGTTCTTTTGGTTCCTATTTCATTGATTTCTGCCCTAATCTAGTCTCTTCTCCTGCTGCATTTAGGCTTTATTTGCTGTTCTTTTTCCAGCTTCTTTAGGTATAGGGTTAGGTTGTGTATTTGAGACCTTTCTTGTTCCTTGGAAAAGTCTTGTATTGCTATATTCTTCCCTCTTTGGATGCCTTTGCTGTATCCCAAAGGTTTTGAACAGTTGTGTTTTCATTTTCATTTTTTTTCCATGATTTTTAAAAATTCTTTAATTTCCTGGTTGACCCATTCATTCTTCTGTACGATGCTCTTTAGTGTCCATCTATTTGAGTTCTTCCCAAATTTCCTCTTGTGATTGAATTCAAGTTTCAAAGCATTGTGGTCTGAAAATTCATAGGGAATGATCCCAGTTTTTTGGTACTGGTTCAGACCTGATTTGTGACCCAGTATGTAATGTATTCTGGAGAATGTTCCGAGTGCACTTGAGAAGAATGTGTATTCTGTTGCTTTAGGATGGAATGCTCTGAATGTATCTGTGACTTCCATTTGGTTCAGTGTGTCATTCAAAGTCCTTGTTTCCTTGTTGGTCTTCTGCTTAGATGATCTGCCCATTGCAGTGAGTGGGGTGTTAAAATCCCCTACTATTATTGTGTTATTATCGATGTGTTTCTTTAATTTTGTTATTAATTGGTTAATACAGTTGGCTGCTCCCATGTTAGGGGCATAAATATTTACAATTGTTAGATCTTTTTGTTGGATAGACCCTTTAATTATGATATAGTGTCCTTTCTCATCTTTTATTACAGTCTTTGGCTTAAAATCTAATTTGTCTGATATAAGGATTGCACCCCAGCTTTCTTTTGATGTCCATTAGCATGATATATTGTTTTCCACCCCCTCACTTTCAATCTGGAGGTGTCTTTGGGTCTAAAATTGGTCTCTTGCAGATGGCATATTGATGGTTTTTGCTTTTTTATCTATTCTGATATCTTATGTCTTTTGAACAGGGCATTTAGCCCATTTACATTCAAAATAACTATTGAAAGATATGAATTTAGTGCCGTTGTATTACTTGTGAAGTCACTGTTTCTGTATATTGCCTCTGTTCCTTTCTGGTCTGTGTTACTTTTGGGGTCTCTCTTCACTTCAAGGGTCCCTTTTAATATTTCTTGCAGGGCTGGTGTAGTGATAACAAATTCTTTTAGTTTCTGTTTGTCCTGAAAGATTTTTATCTTTCCTTCTATTTTCAGTGACATCCTAGCTGCATAAAGTATTCTTGGCTGCATATTTTTCTTATTGAGCACCCAGAATATATTATGCCAGTCCTTCCTGGGCTGCTAGGTCTCTGTGGATAGGTCTTCTGCAAGTCTGATGTTTCTACCCTTGTAGCTTACAGAACTTTCTCCACCCTGCTTTCAGGATTTTCTCTTTGTCTCTGAGATTTGTAAGTTTCACTATTTTATGTTGGGGTGTTGACTTATTTTTATTGATTTTGGGGGGGAGGCTCTCTGTGCCTCCTGGACTTGAATGCCTGTTTCCTTCTGCAGATTAGGGAAGTTCTCCATTGTAATTTGCTCCAGTATACCTTCTGCCTCTTTTCTTTCTCTTTCCTCCTCTTCTGTGTTCCCAATTATCCACTTATTGGTATCATGTACCTCTCGAATTCTCCTCTCATGATCCAGTAGTTTTTTATCTGTCTTTTTCTTAGCTTCTTTATTCTCCATCATTTGGTCTTCCATATCACTAATTCTCTCTTCTGCCTCGTTTATCCTAGCAGTTAGAGCCTCCATTTTTGATAGCATCTCATTTATAGCCTTTTTTATTTCAACTTGGTTAGATTTTAGTTCTTTTATTTCCCCAGAAAGGGATTCTCTAGTGTCGTCTGTGCTTTTATCAAGACTGGCTAGTATCTTTATAATCATTATTCCGAACTCTAGTTTCAACCTTTACTTATATCCACACTGATTATGTCCCTGACAGTCAGTACTGCCTCTTGTTCTCTTTTTTGAGGTTGAGTTTTTCTGTCTGTCATTCTGGCAAGAGAATAATATATGAATGAGAGAACAAAATACTAAAAATGGCAACAACGACCCCAGAGAAATAGACACTAAACAAATCAGAAGAGACCCAAAAGCAAAAAATAAAAAAAATATAGAAGAAAGAATATAATTAGACAGGTGAACAGAGTAGAGCAATATATCCAATCCTGTGTGTATTTTGATCTGTTTGTTAGAAAACTAGATCTCAAATTGTAAAGAAAGAAAAATATACATACAAAAATAAAATTAAATACAATGAAAGGATAGAATATAACTGTAAAATGAAAACTAAAAGACAAAAAAAAAAAAAAAAGGAATATAAACAGACCAGTGAACAGAACAGAGCAGTACACTATATCCTGAGTGTATTTTGGTCTGTTCTAGAAGAAAACACCTCCCAAAATTGTAAAGAACAAAACACATAAATGTACAAAAATAAAACTGAATACATTGAAAGGATAGAATGTAACTGTAAAGATGAAAATGAAAAAAAAGACTTTAACCAAAACAAGAAAAAAAGAAGAAAATGATCACACAGGTAAAGAGAACAGAGCCATACACTAAATTCTGGGTATATTTTGGTCTGTTTGTTAGAAGAAACTGCATTTCAAAATTGTAAAGTAAGAAAAGCTTATATGTATATACAAAAATAAAATTAACCACAATGAAAGGATAGAATGGAACTGTAAAAATAAAGATTAAAAAACATTTAAAAAGTTGATAAATCAGTTGAAAAAGGAAAGAAAAAAATTGAAAAACTACAGAATCGTGGGGAAAAAAACATGAATTTTATATACTATTTTCCTCTAGTGCTAGAGTTTTGGAGTTTTGCGTGATTGGTAAACTTGGTCTTAGCAGCACGTTCTTGCTGATCTTCTAGGGGAGGTACCTGTTGTGCTGATTCTCGGATGTCTTTGCCCAGGGGGAAATTGTACCACCCTTGCCAGTGGCGGGGCTAAGTAAGCTGCTCCAGATTGCTGTATGTGGCTTTTGTTCCCTGAAGGTTTTCCCCACCACTTTAGAGAATGAGAATGAAAATGGCGGCCTCCCAATCTCCAGCCCTGGAGCCAAAACCTCAGGGCCCCACTCCTCAGTGCATCCTCAAGGAAAAGCAGTCAATCACTCCTATCTCCCTGGTCTCTAACTGCACTCCATGCTCACCCAGACTGTGACTGAGCATTTCCAGCACAGGACCACGATTCAGGGCTCCAAACCCTGTGCACTCTCTCAGTGCACTTCCCCAGGGGAAGAAGGGGGTTGTCTTGCCACTATTCTGCCATTTGCTGGGACTCTGCTTGGTGAGTGGTTGCCTGGCTGTGCCACAGTTCACCATATGTGGCAACCCTGAGCTGTGAGCCCACTCATGGGCTTGCTGATTGCATTCAGCTTCCCCACTCAGATGCCTGGGAACTTTAACGCACTCAGGCACCCCCGGTCTTCCTGTGACCCTGTGGATCCTGAGACTACAACTGTCCCACCTAGGATTCTGCCCTGCTTCACCACCTGAGCAGCATTCAGGGAGGGATGTCTCTCACTGGAGCAGACTCCTAAAAGTTCTGATTTTGTGCTCTGCTGCTGTATCACTTTCTGGTGTTGGCTTATGGAGGCTTCTTCCCCTTGTGGTTTATTTTCCCATATATCACCCTGAATTTACTTCTGCACACTTCCTACCTGCAGAAATGGTTGCTTTTATTTGTAGAGTTGCAGCCATTTTCTTAGATCTCCGGTTGTGTTCGCAGATGTTCAGAATGACTTGATAACTCTCTAGGTGAATTCCTGGGACCAGACAAAACTAAGGTCTGCTCCTCCACCGTCTTGGACTATCTCCAAATTTTCCCTTTTCTTTATACTTTGGAAAATACATAGGAATAGTCTTATATTAAGAATTAACGTATTAATTTCTACTTTATAAATTCACACAATTTTTGTCTTCATGAAAACCCCAACAAATGCTGTATAATTAGATAAAAAATTCTATAAAACAGTAGCATAAATCACAATAATTAAGGCAGTTTCTTAAACTAAGGTCACTACTTATGAATAAAAAAAATCATAGCAGTTAAACTGGTGGTTTTTATCAAGCTGTTTTTCTTAACAATAAATACAGAAATATATGCTATGGACATTTAGGCAAGGCAGACATTATTAGTTGTCTGCACAAATTATGCAACAATGGCAGTTGAAACATCACTTCATTGTGAAGTAACAAAATGTGAGCACAGAAAGCCTGCAACTAATGGTAATGTGACAAAAAGACAGAGGAGATGATCCTTGATGGTACCTTTGAGCAGCTAAACCAACACCATCAAGCTACCTTTGAATTTGCTCATATATGAGAAAGATAATCCCTTTTTGGTTTAAACTAGTATTGGCCATGCATTGTATTATTTGAAGCCAAGAGCATTATTAACTGATGTATTATGACTGTTTTTCAAGTTTGACTTAGTTATTATCATCATGAATAATTTGAATGGGAAATATATGAAGAAATGGTGTATCATTTTCCCTTTTTTCTGAAATGCATTTACTTTAAATCTAGAAAGCTACTTACATAAAGCCTTTTTTTCTCTCAGTAGTAATTTGATGTATTACAATTTCAATTATTGAAGACATGATATACAATAATTTGTAAATGTCAATTTTTTAATTGAAGGCTTTCAATAACTCTCAACAATTGAATCATTTCAGTTTTCACTGCTTCAGTGAAATTTTCATGTTGATTTTATGTTATATATAAAAATTTATATATAGTTTTCACAAAGCCCCACCCCTCATACTTCTAACTATATAAAATAAATCATAAATGTATAATTAATTACTTAATTTCTCCTTTGATTCTCATACACCAAGGGGAGCAATTTTTGAATTGGAAATGGAAGAGTAGATACTAATTAGAGAGCCCTGAAGCTAAAAAAGCTTCCTAACCCATTTAAATCTGTTAATTTTTTTCATTTCTGATTGATAATCTAAAGGACATGTACAAGAAATCGCAGAGAAAGTATTGTTAGAAAATGTTTCCTTATAGTGGAGAATGGGGAATGTTCTGATCTTTAAACAGTGAGGTTAAAAAATAAGAATGAATATGTTTGGCTCTACTCATAGGCAAAAACGTAAATAAACTGATGGTAATGGATATCTAGAAAAGAGTATCTGGAAATAAGCTTATGTTTACTAAGAACACATACAAGCCTGGATTACTTATGGGGTAATAAGGAAACAATTAGATAAATTAACCATGAATAGGCCATTATTTAGAAGTATGGTGATGTTTTATTTTTGTTCCATGAGACACATTTAGTTAGAAATTTCTCACCATCAAGAAGTAGAGATGCAACTCCTATTTATCTCCCCTTTTTTGTTGTTCCAACAACAGAAAATATTTACTATTATATTTACTATTCTATTTAGCTCATTCATCCCTGCTAACCATAAAATAATACTGGTCCTTTGTTCCAGGCATATTTGGAACCATTCCTCTACTGTATCAAGAATGCAGCATTATTATGGTCAACACTCTAAATAATTGTTTGCGTGAGGCAGTTCTTACATATGGGACATTTGGAAATTATAATGGGCAACTACTGACTTTTAGTGGGTGTGGTCAGAGATACTAGGTATCCTACAATGCTCAGATGCCTGTCATTAGTGAAGGATTTTCTCGTATTCCATGCTATATCCAAATATCTCACCATTTATTAGTGGATATGATAAATTGGCTCATAGTCATCCGAGCCCAGAACCTAATATTATTTAACACAAATGTTTTTCAATTTTAAAATACCCTGTTTTCTATAAATGCAACTACCATTTATGTCAAATAAGGAGTGTACTCTGCCTTTTTCTTTTTTTAATATCTTAATTCCAGTATAGTTAACAGAGCGTCATATTAGTTTCATGTGTACAATATAGTGCTTCAATAATTCTGTACATTCCTCAGTGCTCATCATGATGAGCATACCCTTGATCCCCATCACCTGTTTCACCTATACCCCCACCAACCTCTCCTCTGGTAACCACTGTTCTCTCAAGTTACCAGTCTGGTTTTGTTTTGTCCCTTTTTTTGTTTGCTGAGTTTGATAAGTTCTTTCTGTATTTTGGATACTATCCCTCTATCAGATATGTTATTTGCAAATATCTTCTCCCATTCTGTAGGTTGACTTTTAGTTTTGTTTATTGTTTCCTTCGCTGTGCAGAAGATTTTTGTCTTGATGAAGTCCTAAATGGCCATTTTTACTTTTCTTTCCCTTGCCTCGTCTGGAGACACATCTCATAAGAAGTTGCTAGGGCCAGCATCAGAGATTACTGCCTGTGTTCTCTAGGATTTTGGTGGTTTTCCTGTCTCACATTTAGGTCTCTCATCCATTTTGAATTTATTTTTGTGTTTTGTGTAAGAAAGTGGTTCAGATCCAGGTTTTCCAACTGGGGACTCTGGCATCACTGTCTGTACTCTTCGCCACTATTGTTAACACTGTGTGAATTATGATATAGAGGCTAATTGACTTGAGAATTTCTTCAGCTGAAAATTGGCTGCATGATCTCTGGAGGGAAAATCAAGCAACAAGGTATCCTTTATTTTTTAAGTCCATTTTAGATTTGTTTCAGTTTACTTAATTGTAAGCAAATGCCAACCAATGTCACTAATAATAATACAATCTTATATACAAACAACAATTTTCTTAAGGTGGTTCGTTACTCCAAATAGCTATCTTTACTGATGTTATCACCCTTTATGAGTGAATTATTTATTGTAAGATTCTTTTTTAAATTGAATTTGCCATTTAAACAATTGGTCTTCCTTTCATATATATCTAAAAATAGATAAATGCTTATTTTCAGAGGTTCTTTATTACAGGCTCAGTGGAGCAATAAATAACTTGTCACCAGTGAGCACTTATTAAAACTGTTTTTAATAGAAAAAAAACAGGCTTCTATAAGGTCTCTTCAGTTCTCCACTGGAATTTGCTGACTGGACAAAGCAGATATTCTTGCTTGAGTCTGAATAAGATGAACATATGTGCATCTATTTTCCTCCTGTTGCACTTGAATAATTTCCACTGATATTAAGTTACACTGTGTATCACATAATGCTCTCTTATTGACAGTGGAATACATCCCATATTGCAAATGTTCAGTGATGCACAAAGGTGTATATTGGCCTCTGTGTAATGTAATCTAGTTTCTGTAGGTTTAACAGTCGTCGTTTATATATTTCAAGTGGTGTCTAAGACAGGTTGCATTGTTCAGCTATTCTAAAAGTTTACTCGAAGTTGATAATTAGGTTTTCTTTTTGTTTTCTTGTTGATTTAAGTTAATAGTTTCTGAATATTTTTTACAACACACATACTTTAGTTAAGCAAGAATAGTACCCACATAATTGAATTTATCCAAATCTAAAATTTTTTCCATAAAAATAAACTTTATAACCAAAAGAGCACGATTCACAAATACATGTTTTTTCATGGTGATATGATAATGATATAGTAACACTAATCATTGCACTGAGAAAACACTTGCAAATTTTAATATACAAAAAATTATTTCACAGTTTCCATTAGGAATGCAAATACTATTCTGCTTAGTATAATACAATACTATATAGACTAATCTATATGCTTCCTTTTAAAATAAACTCTAACAGAAAAATATTTCCTATGTTTACATTTTAACTTTTCCCAAGATTTGATATTTAAAAGGAATATTAAATGTAACACCTCCTCTATCATCCACTATTAAAAAATGTCATATTTTTCTGTCTAAGATACCTAAAATAAACTTCTTATATCTATATGGATATTCGCTAAAAACATTTTTTGCCTGTGTTACCAGATTGCCTTAACTGTTTCCAAATTCTATTTTATAATTTGAAAGGTGTTACATATAAATTAGAAATATACATAACTGTATGTACCTGTCTGTACAAATTAAACATGCTAATATTCCAAATATTTAAAAATATATTTATGTATTAATTTTGAAATGCCTATTGGATATTCAAGTGGAGATATTGAGTATGGGATTAAATATACACATCTGTAATTAAGAAGAGAGGCCCTGGATGGAGATATAAATGTGGACATCCTCTGAGAATGATCATCTCAACAAATGAGTGTCACAGATGAGAATACCAAATGAATGAGTATAACTAGAAGATAAATGTGGCCCAAAGAACAAGCCCTGGAGAACCCCATAATTTAGAAGGGTAATTAGAAAGAACCAGCACAGAAAGATGAGTTTCAGTGAGATAGGAAGAAGAAAAACCAATGGTGTAGTATTTTGAAATTTAAAGGATATATTTCAGGAAGCAAGAATTATCTGCAGTATTAAATGGTAATGACAGTCAAACAAGAACAAGGACTGGCAATTGTATTTAATAAGGATGGAGATAATTGGCAAACTTGGTAATAGCAGTTTCAAATGGAGTGGTAAAAGAGAAAGCCTATTCAAAGTGAATTTAAGTAATAATAGAGAAATTAGAAATCATGAATATAGATAACTTCTCAGGCTTAAATAATTGAAATATAGTTATAAATATAATATAATGTAAATTATAATTTTTGTATTAAAAATTTTAATATGGTAACATTCATGGGAAGCAAAAAATTCTACTTTTTGTATAGAAATATAACATTCCCATAAGTATAGTACTGTAACCTAAAGAAAGTTTATTAAATAAAATATTGAATGTGTTTCTATGTTACATGGATTATTAAGTTTTTAACAGTCTACTGGATGGATACTGCCTTTTTAAATAGTTAACAACATTTTAATTGTGGTATGTAAAATATAGTGATATAATTTCAAATGTAATTCTGAGTGTTTTAGAGGGTATCTCCCTTAGGGTAGAGAGGCTGTCATCATATTTTCTCAAGCATACAAGCAATCTAAGACATTAATGAGAATACCCTTAGAAATTTTTCTAAGGTAGTGCTACTACACTTTGAAAATGGCTTATTTTATATCTGTGCTCAGATTTCAGTGGTTTAATTTTTCTTAAGAAATATGACAATTCCACGGGCGCCTAGGTGACTCAGTTGGTTAAGCGTCTGCCTTCGCTCATGTCATGATCCCAGGATTCTGGGATCCAGCCCCACGTTGGGCTCCCTGCTCAGTGGCGAGCCTGCTTCTCTCTCTCCTGTGTGCTTGTGCTCTCTCTTGCTATCTCTGTCGCCATTTCTCTCTCAAATAAATAAAATCTTTTTTTTTTGCATATAAAATTTTCAGATATAGTCTGCACTGCTCAGCCTCCTTTGGTTTTTGGAAAGAGTGTGCAAAATTAGAGGCAAACCTAGTGTAAGAAATGTAATGCATAAACCAAAATGCCTATATTGGGAATAAATAAGAAATCATGCTTTAATCTATATTAAGAAAATGATTTTAATATCTCAAATAGTTATTTTCAAGTAAGTTTTTTGTTTTAAATCCATTTTTTTCCGGGGCGCCTGGGTGGCACAGTGGTTAAGCTTCTGCCTTCGGCTCAGGGCGTGATCCCGGGGTTATGGGATCGAGCCCCACATCAGGCTCCTCCGCTATGAGCCTGCTTCTTCCTCTCCCTCTCCCCCTGCTTGTGTTCCCTCTCTTGCTGGCTGTTTCTATCTCTGTCAAATAAATAAATAAAATCTTTAAAAAAATAAAAATAAATAAATAAATCCATTTTTTCCTACTTTGTAAATGAAAAAAAACCGTATTTCTCTATGTTCTCAAAAGAACTAAAAAATACAGTCTCCTTAAAGGAGGGTTGTAGAAGAAGAGTTTTAGAATTCTTCTTAAAATATTTAACTCAGATTTAATAGATTTTGCTAATCTTTTTGCAATGGATTCAAGAATCTAAGAGAAAAATACCATGTCTTCTTCAATGAAATTATTTAACTTTGGGTTCTGCTTTTCTTGTCAAAGGGAGCTAGGGATATTTTGATTGGAGCTAATTTCCATAACTGTTGCAAGCTAGAAAGCTCAAAGGATATCACTAGTTGAAACTCTAGATTTTTAATTTTAGATTTCAGATGACTCAGGAATTTGAAGTGCCTAATTCTCTCAGGAGTTAAGTGACTATGTAAGCTAATACTGTCTTTGTCAATTTGAACTGTGAATGATTTATTCACATTTACAGAGAATTATGCAACAAAAAGTCAATGTCTTGAAGACAATATGTTTCATGGGAGATAAGCCCTGATATGTAAACTTAATTTCAAGAGATGATTGGGAAATTATATCATGTATAAATAGAAAAAAACAAAACCCAGAAGAATTCCATAAAATTTTTTATGAGTCTCAGGGGTATGATTCATTGTACAGATAAGACTGTAAGGTAATGAGCTCAATTTTCAAATAAAGAAAATAATCACTTGTTTATGTTCAGAAACCAAGGGTACATAATCAGAGGAGTCCAAAGAAGAAAAGTTTGGGACCCCTGGGTGGCTGATTTGGTTAAGTGGCTGCCTTCAGCTTGGGTCATGATCTCAGGGTCCTGGGATCGAGCCCTGCATTGGGCTTCTGTTCAAGGGAGTTGGCTTGTCCCTCTTCCCCGGCCCTTCACCCCTGCTCATGTTCTCTCTCTCTTTTCTCTCTCTCTCTCTCTCTCAAATAAGTAAATAAACTAGAAAAATTCTTTAAATAGAAAATTAGGAAAAGTGTACTAACATTTCAGATTATTTATCAAGAATGTTTGGTGATATTATTATGATATTCATGGCATAAAATAGAAATCTGGGCAAGGATTAATAGCTGCAAAAATCTAGCTCTATGAGAAATCTGTCATGTTATGACTCTGGATGACAAGGCAAAACTTTTAAAGTTGAGAAATTTCATTGCTTTTCCCCTCAAACCCTGGCATAAATTATGTTTTAAATGGTTGTAAAGGGATATTATAATCAGTTTCAATGTAGAATATTCTGCCACCAAATAAAATTCTCTTGAAAATGACTTGATGCTAAAAAAAGCAATTAAACTCCAGATGTATCTTAATATTATTCTAATTTCAGTAGGAAATGCTGTCTGCCCAGGCAATCATCACTTTTTATTCCCTTCCTTTCACCTATTTTTCATACTTTTGTGTAATAACATATGTGTGGGGCTGCCTTACCTATTTAATTATAATCAAATATATATAAATGAACCAGGTTCTATATATCCTTGTATTCTAAACCTTGTCCTATAAAACACCTATTACGTTTTACTAAATTAAAAGGTTAAATATGGAAAACTGGCATTAGCAAAATGGTGGAGAATCAGAATTCCATTCCTCCAGAAAAACATTGAAAAACAAGCAGAAACTTTTAGAAATAACTTGTCAGACCTCCAGATAACAGTCAAAGGTTTATAGCAGGCAAGTGAATTTTGAAACAAGAAAAGGGCAACTTTAACATGCTCCTAACATTCAATGAAATCTCTTCCAAAACACAGGCTAAACTGAAGCTAAAGAAAAGAGAATTCTATGACCACATATGACAAAAAATACAACCTTTGCAAAAAGGATTAGAAAAGTCACCGAACAGGGGCGCCTGGGTGGCACAGCAGTTAAGCGTCTGCCTTCGGCTTGGGGTGTGGTCCCGGCGTTGTGGGATCAAGCCCCACATCAGGCTCCTATGCTGGGAGCCTGCTTTCTTCCTCTCCCACTCCCCCTGCTTGTGTTACCTCTCTTGCTGGCTGTCTCTATCTCTGTCAAATAAATAAATAAAATCTTAAAAAAAAAAAAGTCACCAAATAAAAGGATGACAGCAGTCTTCAACAACCCAAAAAAGTAAACTCTGAGGACAGAGGAGAATCTTATTTCCAGAGTTACCATATTATAATGTTTAACTTCCAGCTTTCAGCAGAAAATTGGAGGACATATATAGAAACAAAAGTATGATTCATTCAGAGGAATGAAATTAGTTGACAGAAATTGTCTCTATAGAAGCTCAGAAAATTGACTTACTCTACAAAAAGATGAAATCGGCTATCTTAAATATGCTCAAAGAGCTAAAGGAGATCAAGAAAATGATGTTGGAACAAAATGAGAATATTAATAAAGAGAAATTGTGAAAAGGAATCAGATAGAAATTATGGAGCTGAAAAATACAAAAACCGAAATAAAAAACTTATTAGGCAGGTTCTACAGATTTTATTAGGCAGAATGAAAAATAAGCAAATTTTATGATAGGACATTTGAAATTATCCTGAGGAGGAGACCAAAAAAAGAATGAAGAAAAGTGAACAAAGCCTCTGGGACCTTTGTGGCACCATCAAGAGGACCAGCATATGTGTCATGAAAATCTCTGAAGAAGAGGGAAAGACAAAGAATGTTTGAAGAAATAAAAGCCAAAAAATTCCCCAATTTTTGAAATACAAGAATCTATACATGTAAGAATTGCAATGAAATCCATGCCAAAAGAGAATCATGCTGAAGCACATTATAATTATATCACTGAAAACCAAAACAAGAGAGAAATCTTAAAGTAGTAACAGAAAGACTCTTTATCAAAAGGCAGAGATTGGCAGAATGTATTTCAAAAATTATCCAACTATAGGTGGTCTACAAGAAACCCACTTTAGATCCAAACACGCCAATAGGTTGAAGTGAAAGGATGGAAAAGATACTTTATGCAAACAGTAACCAAAAGAGTACTAGAAGCTATACTAATATAATACCACAACTTTACACTATAAGTAAAAAAGCAAAACAAAACAAAAAAGCCAAAAAACTGTGTACAAAAGACAAAAAGAATATTATGTTTTGATGAAAAGGTCAATTCATCAAGAAAACATAACAATTAAAAACATATATGCACCAAACAACACAGTCTTGAAATATATGAAGGGAACATTGAATGGAGAAGTAGTTCTACTTTCCAAGATGGATAGAGTATCTAGACAGAAGGTCAACAAAGAGAGAACTTGAGTAACACTCTAAATCATTTAGACCTAATAGACATATAGAACATTACAGCCAACAATACCAGGATACACATCCTTCTTAAATCCATATGCAATTCTGTTCAAGAGAGACAATATTTTAGGCCTTAAAACAAGGGTTAATTTAAAAAGATTGAAATCAGATAAAGTGTCTTCTCCAAATGGGGTGAAGCTAGAAATCAATAACAAAGGAAGGATTGGAAATTCAATGATAGGGTAATTAAAAAACATATGCTTAATGAGTTGATGAAGAAATAAGGGAAATTAGAAGATACTTAAAGATGGGTAAAATGGGTGAAGGAGATTAAGAGGTACAAACTTCCAGTTATAAAAAAGTCATGGGAATTGAAACTATAGTATAAGGAATATAATCAATAATATTGTAGTATATTTACCATGGTGAGCATTTCATAATGCATATAATTATTTAATCAATATGTTATACATCTGAAAATAATATTGCAATATTGCATGTCAACTATACTTTATAATTAAAAATAGAAAATATAATGGGATAACTGGTGTGCACACACATGCACAAACACACACAAGTCTATTAAAATTCTAAAGAAACAATGACATAAAAATAATTGATAAGTCCAATAAAATCAACTTTTGGTGACAGAATAACAAAACAAATACAGATGAATAAAAACAAAACACATTAAAACTTATGGGATGCAGTGAAGACTATTTTTAGGGGGAAAGGTATACCAGTATACACCTACATTTAAAGAGATCTCAAATCAGTAACCTAAATTTACACCTTAACAAACTAGAAAAAGAAGGGCAAAATTGCAGCAGATAAAAACGAAATAGAGAATAGAAAATAACAGAGAACTGATGATACCAAAAATTGGTTCTTTGGAAAGCTCAATAAACTTAACAAACCTTTAGCTATGCTAACAAAAAACAGGGAAGATGCAATTTTTTAAAACCAAAATTGATCTTAAAGAAAAGTTTAAATATAGGAGCATTGGGTTGGAGAATAAGTTTGCTGGTTGTAAAAATAAATAATGAGAACCTGAGGTTAGTTTAAAGGGGAATGAACAGCACAATTTTTTATATTTTGTATCATGTCTTTATTTCTAAAAAAAAAAAAAGTCTTCTCATTCGTGAACCTCAACGAATCTTGTAGTTTTCTTAAGTTCTCAAAGAGTCATGTTCTTTTCTGTGCTTTTGTGTTGTCTAACCTTGAGTAAATTTAGAAATCTCTTTATCTCGTAAGTAACAGGATTATCATTTTAATCCATGATGATAAAAATTTTAAATTTTGGGGAACTTTGGTTATCCCAAGAAAACCCATTTTTCTTCTCTCCTTCTGGCTAATCTATACGTTTTTCTCCCCCCACCCCCCCCACCCCCGTTTCATACAGACTCTTGGCATTTTCAACCAAGCCGTTATCAGGCATAACTAAAAGTTTGACCTCTTTGTAAAACTGCTTTAGCGTGTTCTTCCTCTTTGTAAAAAAGAAAAAAGTCCTAATAAGATTTTGTAGTAATGAGTCTCTGCTGTTCATATTACCTGAAAAAATTTTAAGGGCTATATATAAATAATTAATTGTGTGCGTTCTTTCACAGATCAGCACACTTTTGAAAATTAGCACATACTCACTGCAAATTCCTGTTCTAATTTGAAGATACATCATATGGACATAGTGAATTTTATTCTAAGCAGGAATATATTAGGAAATCAGTATCTAGCTGTTACAAATTGAACTAAATATCATGCTACTCAATGGCCATTATATTACCTAATGTCTAAAAGTTCACTGTACTTATCATTATGGCTAAAAATAAGGTTTGCGAGGAACATGTATTTTTATACCTCATATTTAATTATGGTATCATAATCATTTAACTCTTGACTGTTGAGATCTTGTCCAACTTCCTCATTTTATAAAAGAGACTTTTATGACTCATTTCTTTTTAATTCTGATGGCTAAATTAATAAAGTATGAAGAAGTATTATTAGAGGGATTTTTATTATAAAGAGAAATTACTGAACTACTTTTGACAAGACTGACCATAAAACCTAAGAAGCAAGTACTTATACCTTTGGTTAAAAAAATCTGACTAAACATTAATGAAAATGTAATCTAGTTCTGAGTCCAGCAAATGTTCCCTGTAAAGGTCCAGATAGTAAACAGACCACGCAGTTTCTCATATAGCTTCTCAACTCTGCCATTGTAGCATGAAAGCAATCATAGGCTTACAAAAAGGAATGAGTGTAGCTGTGGCTGAGTTCCAATAGAAATTTATTTAAAAAACAGGAGATGAGCTGAATTTGGCCAATGGGCCACAATTTGTTGACACCTGATTTAGTGTTTTGTAGGATAATTATGATTTAAGTATCCAAAAAATTCTTCCACATATTGAGTCCATAGAAATTAAAATATTGTATGTTACTGATCTGTCTTTAGAAGATTCAAAGTAAAAATTTTATTGCTTATAATAACTAAAGGCTTTCAAATACATTATCTCAATTGAGTCCAAGACCAAGTCTATGGCCTAAAATTATTAAGGAATTCTTACTAAATGCAATTAAGGATTTATTTTGCTTTGTTCTGTGTTTAGAGATCTTCAAGTTTATCTGTCTGATTAAAATATTTTAGTCTTAAGGTAAGCCTGGAAAGTTAACCTATTTTTAAATTTGTTTTGTTATTCAGACATACCTGTTTGAAACTGATGGTTGGAACTGATGTTCTCCTATGGTTAAAAAGCAGTGTACTGGTATGGTTAATAAGCAAAGGCAAACCTCAAATCTACAACTTCTTAAAGGGTCATCTTTGGATTAGTAGAGCCATAAAGTCAGCATACAGTTTCTGTAAAATAATTGCTTTAAAAATACTTTTGAACAACTGTTTTCTGTTGGCAGATGTCAGGATGAATGACCTATGCTTCTCCTTGTGGAAGTCGGTACTCCTTGTGTTCCATGGAGTCATTATGAGTACTTTGTGAGGCTTCTGTGGAAAAACCAAGTAACCTGTGGTTCTGCGCACATTATAGAATCTCATTCTTCACTAATATATTAAAATCAAACACTAGATTTTCCATCTGTCTGGAAATTTTCCAAGGTAGACAGCATGCCATTAGTAACTTTCTCCATTTCTCACATTGATGGAATAATGATGAATGTTTTCAAAGAGTTTCTCTTACTACCTGAGGTCTTCTGCTGAAAGCTCCTTTTACTTTCTCTTCTTCTTTTCCTCTTGCTTCTAATACTCCTCGTGCCCACGTTTCTTTTTCTCCTCTTCTACTTTTTCTTTAAAAAAATATTCTATTTGTTACAGCTGTATAATGATTAGGTCTCTTTTTTCCTAGGGATATCATTAAAAGAGAAGTGAGGATGAGATGGTTAGAATATCAATATACATGTCATGAAGTGCGAAATCTTTAGAAATTTCTGTAATCACATGAAACAAAACAGTAATTTTTTTCATCAATGTGTGCATTTGAGCATTGGTAATATATTAGCATTTACTTAAAAAGATGAATAATATAAACTAATAATTAAATATCTTTTATATTGCCAGTTTCAAGCTAAAGGAAATTAAGATTAATCTTAATCAAGATTAATCTTGATCTTTAGAATTAATTTTGCATTAAATTTTTAAGTGCTATATTTATCATTTATCACAGAATGTTAAAATGTACTAGGTTTCTTGATAAAAACCAGGTGAATGAAACATAAGAAAGGCCATGTGTGAAGAACCCACAGTTACATCATACTCAGTGGTGACAAAATGAGGGCTTTCCCCCTAAGATCAGGAACAAGACAAGGATGTCCACTCTTACCAGTCTTATTCAGCATAGTTCTGGAAGTTGTAGCCACAGCAATCAGATGACAAAAGAAATAAAAGGCATTTAAATTGGTAAGGAAGAAGTGAAACTTCCACTATATGCAGATGACAGATACTCTATATAGAAAACCCAAAGGATTCCACCGAAAACTACTGTAACTGATAAATGAACTCAATAAGTCACAGGATACCAAATTAGTGTGCAGAAATCTGTTGCATTTCTATACCCTAATAATGAAGTAGTAGAAAGGGAAGTTAAGAAAAAAACTATTTACAATTGCATCAAAAATAATAAGACACCTAGGGATAAACCTAACCGAAGAAGTGAAAGACATGTACTCTGAAAACTATAAAACACTGATTAAATAAATTGAAGACAACACAAAAAATTGAAAGACATTCCATGTTCATGGATTAGAAAAATAAATATTGTTAAAATCTCCATCCTCTCCAAAGCAATCTACAGATTTAATGCCATCCCTATCAAAATACCAACAGTATTAGACTCAGAACTAGAACAAACAATCCTAAAATTTGTATGGAACCACAAAAGACCCTAAATAGCCAAAGCGATCTTGAAGAAGAACTAAACTGTATCACAATCCCAGATTTCAAGATATGCTACAAATCTCTAGTAATCAAAGCAGTATGTTATGGGCACAAAATAGACACATATCAATGGGACAGAATGGAGAACCCAGAAATAAACCCACAATTATATGGTCAATTAATCTTCAACAAAGGAGGCAAGAATATGCAATGAGAAAATGTCAGTCTCTTCAAGAAATGGTGTTGAGAAAACTGGACAGCTGCATGCAAAAGAATGAAACTAGACCACTCTCTCACACCATACATGAAAATAAACTCGGATTGAAAACCTAAATGTGAGACTTGAAACCATAAAAATCCTAGAAGAAAGTAATTCAGTAATTTTTTTGATATGGGCTGTAGCAACATTTTTCTGGATATGTCTCCTGAGGCAAGGGAAACAAAAGCAAAAACAAACTATTGGGACTAAGTCAAAATAAAAATCTCCTGCACAGCGGAGGAAAAAGTCAACAAAACTAAAAGGCAGCCTGCAGAAGGACGGAGGATATCTGCCAATGACACAATGAAGTGTTAGTATCCAAACTATATAAAGAACTTCTCAAACTCAACACCCCAAACTGAATAATCCAGTTAAAAATGGGCAGAGGACATCAAAAGACATTTTTCCAAACAAGACCTCCAGATGGCTAACAGATACATGAAAAGATACTCAACATCAAGGCAAATCAAAACTACAATGAATTACCGCCTCACGCTTGTCAGAGTGGCTAAAATAAAAAGCACAAGAAACAAGTCTTCCCGAGGACTGGAGAAAAAGGAGTCCTGTGCACTGTTGCTGGGAATGCAAACTGGTGCAACCACTGTGGAAAACAGTATGGAGGTTCCTCAAGAAGTTAAAAATAGAACTGCCCTAAGATCCATTAATTCCACTGCTGGAGATTTACCCAAAGAGTATGAAATCACTAATTTGAAAAGGTACATACACTGCTATGTTTGTTGCAGCATTATTTACAGTAGCTAAATTATGGAAGCAGTCCTAGTGTCCATTGACAGATGAATGGTAAAGAAGAGGTGGTGTGTGTGTGTGTGTGTGTCTGTATAATGGCATATTATTAGCCATAAGAAATAATTCTTGCCATTTGCTACAACATGGATAGGGCCAGAGGGTATAATGCTAAGTGAAATAGGCCAGTTAGAGAAAGACAAATACCATATATTTTCACTCATATTGAAATTTAAGAAACAAAGCAAACAAGCAAAGGAAAGAAAAGAGACAAACCAAAAAACAGACTCTTAACTATAGAGAACAAATTGATGGTTACCAGAGAGGGGGGTGGGTGGGGGGATGGATGGAATAGGTGAAGGAGATTAAAGGTACACTTATCATGATGCGCTTTGAGTCATGTATAGAATTGTTGCATCACTGTATTGTACACCGCATACTGATGCAACACTGTACGTTAACTCTACTGGAATTAAAATTAAAAACGATAAAAGACAAATGAAACAGTATTTTAAATCATTCCTTTTGCATATAATAATTTGATAAAGTGAATGTAGTATTTTAAAAACCATTTATGAATGTACTTAATATTTTCAGTAACATAAATGGAAAATAGAAAAATTCTATCTGTAAAATCAGTTCTATATTATTTCTATAAAGGAAGTACATGTAAAAATAATTTTTAGGAGAGTGATTTTCCAAAATTGATACATTCTTTAAATGTTTTTATGTATTTTCAGATTTCTTGGGTAAACAAATATCAAAATGGTATTCTCATTAACTACAAAGGCAAATTACTGAACTAAAAGTTTACAGAAATCAAATAGCAGTGTTATTTAAATAAACCAAAACCATTACAAGTTTTATATTTAGTTTCTTTCATGTAATGACTGGAGACCCTAAATGTTGGAATAAATGTAGTGATCTGAAGAGAATGTTCAGTTTTTTCTAAGTGCTCAGTAATATTAAAAACCCAAACTCACAAACTACTAAAATGGGCCTGGATTTATTCTGAGTACTTTAGATATAGAAGTTTGTTTAATAACCCATACCCACCCTGTATTAGTTTCCTGAGGGGTAGCTTAAAACAACAGAAACTTATTCTCTCACAAGTCTGAAATCAAAGTATAGGCAGTGAAATGTTCTCTTGAAGGTTCTTAGGAGAGAACCTGTTCCATGCCTT
>NC_048224.1:98987667-99051567 GCF_002007445.2 Ailuropoda melanoleuca
GGGTTCATTATCACAGAGGATGTATTGAAGGGTAAATTTGGCATTGAGAGGTAGTAAATTGTTAATTGCCATAGATATCAAAGAATGACACATATTTTTAATATTTAGAATTTATACCACTAATATCCCTTGGTATCAGTTGATTCCCTTCTATGATAACCTTTGAAGCCTGGGTATTATTTAACTCTTATTGAGTGACTCAGTGGTCATATTCTGCTAAATGCTTCTCCATAACATTTTTGTTCATGCTGCCATCATATATTTTCACACTTTTATGGTAAATTTCTGGCCATTAATAAGAATCTATATATTTTGGTATGTTCATAATGAAACATAACATCATTCAAAGATGACTTACAAAATGTTAATTTTAAATATGTTCAAATCACTACTTCATTTGATTGTGTAATCCATGTGAACATCTTTTAATTTTCATTTAACATTGTAAAAACTTTGCAGTTTTAGATGTTTTCACAATTTGGTTTTAATTCATTTTGTACAGCTGCTCAGTCAGCGTGTGGCCACTAACACATCATATGCCTTGTCACATAATCTGGTGTGATTTAGTGAGAAGGAGAGATCATTCCTCTCAGGGACTGAGGTGACGCAGGACACCAGGACAGTTGTCGGTTATTAAAAGTTTGACTGTAAAACTTCTTCAATAAATGGATGTATTTGACCTGTTCTTTTCTTTTTTTTGCTTTTATAATATTTTTATTATATTATGTTAGTCACCATACAGTACATCCCTGGTTTTTGATGTAAAGTTCCATGATTCATTATTTGACCTGTTCTAACCTATGATTACTCTTGAAGGAAACATATTGTCAACTTATCCCAAGTAGTATTTTTGTTTTGTTTTTGTGTTGTTCTCATTTTGAGTATCGTAAAACCTTGAAAACATGCCTGTTACTCTTTGTTATTACTTAATCTTGAACATCATTCCTCTTAAAATACTATGTATTTCTGACTACTTGATATTTTATCCTATTTTTTATTCTTAGAGATTAAA
Organism: Ailuropoda melanoleuca; assembly: GCF_002007445.2. Taxonomy (NCBI): domain Eukaryota; kingdom Metazoa; phylum Chordata; class Mammalia; order Carnivora; family Ursidae; genus Ailuropoda; species Ailuropoda melanoleuca. The sequence continues at coordinate 98,988,680 of NC_048224.1, forward strand.
ATATTTTAGTTGTTATTTATACAGTTTCAACACATTCAAAAAATCTTGAAAACTTATATTAAAAACCCATACATCCGAGTATCTAGAATTTTGATCTCGAGTACATTGAATTTTTTATTTTTCATATTTATATTTTTTATTATAAAAGCTTGAGAATATGCCAGATAGAATTTGCAATTTGCAGACAGAAATGGAGCCACATATATGTGTCAGAACTTAAAAATCACATCTGCATATTTATACTGTACATTTTTTATAATCTGTTTATCTGAACTTTGATACACTGTATATTGTGAACATATTACATTATACAAGATTCTGTCAAATTTTTAACAATAGGATGAACCTCAGCATGATCTGACTCATGAATCTCAGCATGATCTGACTCAAAACCTTCATTTTATAGTTGTGAAATGAGCTGAGGTCTCAATAAATCTTAAAATATAACTTTTATAAGTACTTATTTCATCAAACATTTATTGATCAGCTGTATCTAAGATTATTCTTGATGGGCCTAATCACTCAGAAGGAGGGATATATTGTCTGTTCTCAGCAAAAAAAGAGGCTGAGATTTTATTTATTGCTTTTGCTTGATTTTTCTTAACTGCCTTTCTGATTTTTGCTTTTCTCTCAATGGCCTCAAGGGTTCAAAACTCTCATTCTGATCTCAGTTGTTATAGGCTTCTTTAAAATGGGGGTATGGTAAGAATTGGAGGGAAAACAAGAATTTATCTTTTAAATTGGGATTCATAACCTGTGAACTTCATTAGTAACCTATGATATTAGTAACCTTGATTTGAGATTACAAGTTAGAAGGGGTGGTTAATTCATGTGCCCAGAGTCAGCCCCATTTAAACCTTCTGTCAAATTAGGATTGATTACAATCCCAACACCTCCTGTTGAATTACTTTCCCTCAAGTACCCCCCCACTTTCCAATTATAGAATAAGCAGGCTTTATATTATAACAGTTACACCAGGTTACTCTTCCTTGTTTGTGCATAATGCTGATTCTTACATAAACATAAACATCCCAAATGGATCTGCTAAAGAAAACTGGTAGTTATTTTTAGGGAAGTTGCTGGAGATTTGGACAAAAGAGCACATAACCCATAACCCTGCATAATGCCTTCTAATTTATAGTGGAACAGAGTAATATCTGTTACTTTAATTTTTATTCCTGAGTGCCTGAAAGAGGTAAGGGTTTTGTAGTGTGAATGTTGCTTTGCTACGATGATTTGACTTGTGCTTGACTTTCAAACAATGAATTTATTCTTAAAAGATATCTAAAAAACATACAATTAAGTTTTTGCTTTAGCAAGATTGTCCATTTTATTGTAGCTTACTAATGTTTCTTTTAGCTTTTGCACTCATTATTGGTAATATCAGATACAATTTAGAGTTGTTAAATTTAGTAAAAACTCTCAGATTATTTCCTATATCAACTACAAGAATTTAGGGGATATGACATTGCATGAGCAGAGACTGATTTTAAATAATCTTTGTCAGTACTCAATAACCAGGGCCTTGAATGTGGCAACCATAATTGAGGGACCTGAAGGCTTAAGATTCATTTGCTTCACGGTAAATCTGACTCTGAGAGAAAGAAAGGAATTTCAATAAGCAGTTAAAGTGAGGCAAATATTTTGATAGAAGGAGTGCAGGTTACCCTGGATGCATTTAGCAAGAGGCTTCTAATTTAGTGTGGGGGCATTCTGGGTGGAAAGAAGAAAGTCAAAAAATGATGTTTCAGCTAAATGGAGTGTCAGAAACAAAATATCAGGGAGAAAAAGAATAGATATAAAGTGAGGANTGTTTCAGCTAAATGGAGTGTCAGAAACAAAATATCAGGGAGAAAAATGGGATAGATATAAAGTGAGGACAGAAACTGAACTTGGACCTTGTCCTGTGGGCATGGGATGCCACTGAAGGGATTTTAGAAGAGGTAAAAAAAAACAAAATTAGATTTATATTTTTAATCCAAAGGTAGTTGTATNCATTTAGCAAGAGGCTTCTAATTTAGTGTGGGGGCATTCTGGGTGGAAAGAAGAAAGTCAAAAAATGATGTTTCAGCTAAATGGAGTGTCAGAAACAAAATATCAGGGAGAAAAATGGGATAGATATAAAGTGAGGACAGAAACTGAACTTGGACCTTGTCCTGTGGGCATGGGATGCCACTGAAGGGATTTTAGAAGAGGTAAAAAAAACAAAATTAGATTTATATTTTTAATGCAGAGGTAGTTGTGTTTAAATCCAAAGGTAGCTGTATTTGTTCACTGATCATACAAACACCTGCAAATGCTTATCAGGTAATAAGTGAGACTTTAGGTTTAAAAAGCCTTCTGGGGGCGCCTGGGTGGCAAAGCAGTTACNGCAAATGCTTATCAGGTAATAAGTGAGACTTTAGGTTTAAAAAGCCTTCTGGGGGCGCCTGGGTGGCAAAGCGGTTTCGTGTCTGCCTTCGGCTCAGGGCATGATCCCAGCATTGTGGGATCGAGCCCCACATCAGGCTCTTCTGCTATGAGCCTGCTTCTTCCTCTCCCACTCCCCCTGCTTGTGTTCCCTCTCTCACTGGCTGTCTCTATCTCTGTCAAATAAATAAATAAATTCTTTAAAAAAAAAAGCCTTCTGAATTCAAGAGAACATTTTTCTTTTGGGGACTCTTAAAATTCTTCATTAAGATAATGAAATCCATGGATTTGATTCCTCAGATAAATGCCTTCCCCTCAGGGGTGCCTGGGTGGCTCAGTTGGTTAAGCATCTGACTCTTGATTTCAGCTCAGGTTATGGTCTCAGGATCCTGGGATCAAGCACCACATCAGAGGTAATATTTAGAACTAGAATTCCCTGCACCCCCTTCCCCACTTGTTCTCAGGTTATAATTTTCTACAAAGGACACTTGCTTGAGATTTTAAAAAAGGAGATGTTGTTGTTCTCTGGAGAGCATTCGCATATTATATGTCTTTTACTTTGGCTGATTTTAAATGTTTTTCTTTATTGCTTGTTTTAGGAATTTGATTATGATGTCCTCGATGAAATTGTCTTTGTGTTCATTCTGCTTGTGATTTGTTGAGATTCTCGGATGTATAGGTTAATATTTTTATCATATCTGAACAATTTGGGAGTCATTATCACCAAAAATACTTAATCTCCTCACCTACTCCCTTCTAAGAGTCCAGTATTTCTGTGCTTCATTATAGGTGAGATTCATCAAGTTCACTAATCTTTTCTTCTTTAGTTTTAAACTGCTGTTAGTTATACCTAGTGTGTGTTTAAATTTCAGATACTGTATTTCATTGTAGAAGTTCCATTTTGTTTTCTTTCATTTTTTATTTTCCTTCTCATTGTGTCTTATTTGTGTCTGTTTAAATATTTTAACATCTTCATCGTAGCTGTTTTAAATTTTATCTGCTATCCATCATCTCAGTTACTTCTGGCTATCTTTCTGTTTGTGATATATCTACTGCTTACAGATCATATTTTCTTGTTTCTTTATGTCCAGTAACTTTTGATTGGGTTTGGACATTTTGAATGTTATGTTTTTGGATGTCTGGACCTTCCTTTAAATAAGGTTAGAGTTTGTTTAAGCAGGCAGATATTTTTATTGTTATAGGTTTATTTCTGATGCTTTGTTAGGATAGATCTCCATAATCTATAATCTATGACTGGTTTAGCCCTTCACTTTATACCTTAAGTTATGGTCATTCCAGGGTCTCAGTTGATTTCTTTGGATGTTTAGTGAGACGTCTCCACACTTGTTGGTTGGTGCTCAGATATTACTTAGCTGTGTGTAAGCTACAGCAGTTTTTCAGTTCATGGTTTCATGTGTTCTTTCCATGGTGTTTTTTCTTTTCCCACCCTCCTGGAGTATGCCCAGATTCTTACTCAGTAAGGAATTTAAGAAGACCAATATGTAGATTTGTGGAGCTCCTTCTTCTGCCTATTTTCCTTCCCTCTGTTATTCAGCCTTGCAAATCCAATTACCTCATCTGTGTAACTGCAGTCAGCTAGACCACTGTGCTTTGCTCCTGGGTCCTTCCCATACTGTGGTGCAGCAAGCACCTTGAGTTAAGTTAGAAAGCCAGACTAATTGGCAGGGTTTTTATCTCATTTGTTTTACTTCTTTCACAGCACTGAACTAACTGCCTGTTGTTCCATGAATGAAAATAATTGTTTCACATATTTTGTTCAGATTTCTAATTCTGGATTGCATCTTTGAATGATTGAAGTTGTATAGAGAAATGTACAGTGCAGGGCGCCTGAGTGGCTCAGTTGGTTAAGATTCTGACTCTTGGTTTCAGCTCAGGTCATGATCTCAGGATGGTGAGACTGAGCCCCCTGTTGGGCTCTACACTCAGCACAGAGTCTGCTTGAGATTCTTTCTCCCTCCTGCTCGGTTCTTCTACCTGCTTACACCCCCCCCATCTCTTTCTCTCTCTAAAGTAAATAAAATATTAAAAAAAAAAATACAGTGGGCCAGCTGAATAGAATTAAGGATGACTTATGTTTCTTGCTTTGGCAACTGTGTTGATGTTAAAAACTATCACTGCAGGGTGCCTGGGTGGCTCAGTCATTAAGTGTCTGCCTTAGCCTCAGGGTGTGATTCTGGAGTCCTGGGATCCAGCCCCACATCGGGCTCCCTGCTCCACTGGGAGCCTGCTTCTTCCTCTTCCACTCCCCCTGCTTGTGTTCCCTCTCTCGCTGGTTGTCTCTATCTCTGTCAAATAAATAAATAAAATCTTTAAAAAAAAAAAAAAAACATGGGTAGGGGGAAGAAGCAGGAGAAAAGACAAAGCAGGAGGAGGAGTTAGGATGGAAACAGAAAAGATAGTATGTTCCCTTTTCATTTGTTGATTTTGAGGTAATAGAGTCAAGTGGATATGAACTATACGAAATTGAAGCTTAATTAAAGAGGTATAAGAGATTCAGCTACTAAGTGAATAAATACTGTATTAGGCAACAGAGCAGAAAAGAAACTTGAGTATGAAGAATCTTATTGCTGCTATTTGTTCTGCCTTCTTTATACTAGTATCTTACAATGTTACTCAAAAAGGAATGCCGTAGATCATAGGGATCATTTCTTTAAATTGAAGCTATGTTATCTATTGTTTCTTTAATCAAATATCATGACAAATTGAATTGCCCAAGGGAGGAGCCAAGTCAAATTTCTCTACCGACAAAAAACAAAACAATACAAAACATAATTTTTCAAAAGTGACGTAATTCCAAGGAAATTGATGTGTTCCTGACAGTCATGTGTGACATTTAAAGAAAATTGCCTATAAATATACATATAATTTATTTATTCAACATATTTACTACATCCTACTACATGGCAGGTGTTGTTCCTAAGAGTCAAAGATACAGTGATAACCCAGAGAGCCAAAGCTTTTACTCTCATTTTACTGGGATATGTAGAAATCAGCAAATAAAATAGGTGTATAAACATATAAAGTAGTTATAAATGCCATGAAAAATAAATAAGCAAGGTAAGGCAATGGAGAATTCTATGAAGTGTTTTTTTGATACTGTGATTAAGGCCTCCATAGAGAATTGGTGTCCCCATGCAGGGGACAACAAGTGCAGTGACTCTAAAACAGGAACTAGCTTTGTATTTTCAAAATATGCAAGAATATCAGAATAGCCAAAAGGAATAAGTGAGTAGATAGAATGGGTGTGATCAATAGTTCACAGTTAGGGGAAGGGTCCTTAACAAGAACCTCCTTTTCCGTGGAAAGCATTGTGGCTTTTATCCTTAGTGCAATGAGAAACAGCCACTGTGGGAGTGGGGTGTGACTAGGAAGCGATGCAATCTGATTATTGTTTTCATACTATTATTTGAGGAGGAAATTTTGCTGTAAAAACAGTAAAGGAAGATTATATGTTAGAAGGTGACTTGAAGAGAAAAAATGATCTATTTCAAGGAGGGATTCTAGAAGACTCTAAAATGGAGATATTTGATCAGAATCCTGAATGATGTAGGGGGGTGAATCATGTGGATATCTCTTCGATGGATATTCTAGGCGTTCTGAGGAATAGCAATAAGTCCAGTTTGGTCTGAACAGGGAGTCTAATGGGAAAGATGAAAGGCAATAAATGTGGAGACAGAGATATAGGGCAGGTTATATAGTGCCTTTTAGCCCATGGTCAAGTTGTTAAGATTTTTTTGGATAGATTTGAAGGTTATTGAGCAGAGGAGTGACATACTTTGTCTTTTGCTGAAAACGTGATACCATTTCACCTAGGTGATTTTCACTGCCAAGTAGCAAATAGTTTTCAGAAGGAAAAAGGGGAAGCCAGAATGCCACTTCTGAAATTATTTCAGGAGTCCAGTTGAGAAATGGTGGGGGCAAAGTCATAATGGCTCTGCAGAGTGGGCAATTTGGGACAAATTTTATGTTAGATTCAGAGAACATGAAAACAGATTGCATGTTGAGTGTGAGAGGAGTTGAGGAAACTCTTTTTAATAGTATCTTAATATTCTCTTTCAACTGCTAATTTACAGATTTGTGGTCATCATATTTTTTTGTTTCCATTTAATCTTTTTCCTCTGTCAAGCCACAGGATGAAAGGATAAACAGCAAATAACCCCTCTCTCATGCTTGACCTCATTTCCCACCATGTTATTTTTTTCTCCTCAGATGTACATATATACTGCTGCACATAATTATACATTTTTGTGTGGAGAAAAATAGAACATTCGATGCCTGATGAGCACCACAATATACTTTTCTCATAAGTAAACTTCCTTACGGTGCCAGACACAAAATGTCAAGGAGTTCTTTAGCACTTTTCCACACACATCAATGTTTCTATTCCCTGCTCAGCAGAGTTCCATATTCAGTGACATTACAAAGTCATTTGAAGGGAAGTTGCCTGGTGAGAGAGAAGATGATAGTCTTCTTCATCTTTTAAGTAATCGAAAAATGTTTCAGCAAGACAAATTTCACAGTGTTCTAATTCATTTTTTTTTCTTTCTAAGTGGAAGTCCCCTTCTAAGTGAACATGTGAAGATTGGAAACCTAAGAAATGTCTTGATAACTGCTGGGAAAGAAAGGACATCTTTCTCCACTCTTCCGTCTCTCATTAAAGATACTGAATATTCTCGGAGAGAATGTCTAATTCTGGTAGGGTGAGGTTGCTGATTTTGTTTTACATTTTTGGACAGTACATAGTAAAACAAAATAAACTGTCTCTCCCCAGTTCTTGTGTAATTTTAATTCAGCTAACTGTTCTCACATGAAATGCATTTAATCTAGGTCTTACAGAATAATTAGGTTCTCAAAGAAGGGAGACTGGGGAGGACACACAAAGAGGCATAAGAAGCAGCTCAGAGTAAGTGCTGTCAAAGAGAAACTGCACCCAATGGACTTAGGCAAGGAAGACTTTACTCAAGATTATTGCAGTAGGGGTTGAGACTATTGCAATGGCAGAGAGGGACCTAACTCAACTCCACTGAAACAAAAGGCGGAAGTGTTTGTAATGATTTTTAAGCAGTGGGTTAAGCTAGTAGAAAAGAACTGGAGGGCTTTAGAAGAGGGATTAGTGTGATTAGGCCATCTGTGTTGGCTAATGGTGCTTAGCAAAGTTAGGCTTCTACCCTCCCACAGAGTGGGATATAGGGGATCCATCATCTGCAGATTTCAAAGGGATGGCTTTGTGGTCCTGGGAAAGACATTCATGGGTTGTAATCCTAGCAAGAGGCTGGGAGAAGATTTGCATTTCAGTGGGGCAGAGAAGGAATTTAAAATGACAACTTTTTAAAAGTAAATGATCTAAAAAAAGGGAGGTCAGAGGCATATAGTCAAGAAGTAGCTTTTCTAAAGTTTAATGGAGTTGAGAGAAACATTAGGATGTCTTGGTCAGTGCAGGAGAAACACGTCTGTAGAGGTTGATCTGCAGCAGATTATGAAGTCTGAAGCCCCTTCTTTTGAAACGACATACTCATAGAACTATTATTGGAAAACGTTCCTGCTCTTGACATGGGGGGTAGGGTGAAGGGCCAAGAGGGAAGACTAAGGCAAACTGGTGAGGAAGCTACCACATCAGTCATACACACCAGCTAGTAAAGACCTATTATGATGTCAGAAGCCATGCAAGTGAGAGGATAGATGAGCATAGAATAACTAAATAAAACCAGGTATTTTTCTATTATCAAAACTATCATTGCTGTTTATTATCTACCTTTATTTCTGGCAGCAACCGAACTTTTCTGTCCTTTAACTGAGTTTTGTTCATTTTGGTTACCCTGCATCTCTTGGCATTTTAAATAGCCACATGGGGCCCACAGATTTAACAGACAGATGTCCATCAGTTAAAACAACAGATGAATAAAACTTAAGCCACTGAGTTCCTGAAGATTATAATTACCATGGCATTAGAGTTCCTAGAGTTTGCATAATTCCTGTCCATTCTCTGGATGGTGATCTATTGGTTTCGCTTTTGACATGAAAGATCCTATTCCTAAAGTTCACGGCAAATTAATTCACTGGAGAAAGGTGAGTGACCGTGTACTGCCAGCGGTCATGACTTCCTCTTCTTGGCTGCCATTTAGTCTGTTTCATGTTTTTAGCATTAAGAAAACTTTTACTAGTTTGTGCCAGCAACACTGTCTTGGGGAACTTAATTGTCTGTGTCTGTCTGCATAACAGATTACAACTGCAGAAGGCATAAACATTAGATATGTAGGGTGTCACATGATTGCTTGACTTTGAAGCACATTCGAGAAAGTTCATTTAGGATTTCTAAATGAATAATGTTGTCAGTCTTAGTTTATTCTAGGATATTTTATTGAATAGTTTTCATGACACTGAAGAAGAATAGCTGCCATAACTTATTCTGATTTTTAATAAATAGCTCTGATTAAAAACTGTTATTATTAGAAATTTATTTCCTTTTTGTAGTTCATCTCTTTTCTGGATATACTTCTTTTTCCTTCTGTTTCTTTTGAATAAGCAAAGTGACTCATGGCAGCATAAATTATTAGATTAATTTTGGGAAATGAATGAGATTTATTGGATTAAAGACCCATACATGGGTAAAATATATTTACCTCTAAGTTGGGCATAGTTAGAACTGGTTTTGCAAAAATTTAATATCAATCTTATGGCATTCTTAGTTTGATTTTTGTATTGAAATGCATCTCTATCCTGACCACATTCAGACACTATAATTGGGTAGTTAATGTGTGTATAAATGTAATACATCGGATGTAATACATTGAAGAAAAACTTGTACTTCAAAAGTAACAGATAAGAAATAAGATCTAAGCATACTGGGGCTAAGAACTGAAAGTAAATGTGAGACTTCGAGATGTAGAATTCTTGACCTTCAGCTCCTGTGACCTGTTATTGATTGCTGAGCTGCCTGTCATGGGAAGAATGAGTGGGACTCAGGCTAGTCAGAGCAGGTCAGACTTTGATGACACAAACAGCAGTTTTTGTTTACAGAATATCGTTTTAAAAAGACATGTTTTTTAACTTCTTAAATTGTGTCTAAAACTGTTTTTACCATTTAGGAGTATAATGCAATTGTGTGTTTGGATTCATTTGGCTCATATGTGGGTATGTAGTTTGTTATTTCAGGGAGTAATAACAGTAAAATAAATTGATTATGGAGTACCAGATTTGTATAATAGTTTTTGCAGTAATGTAAATTGCATCCACATAGTCCACATTGTGCTGGTGGCCTGTTAAGGGACTTCTGAGGGAAGAACACATGGAGATTCTTTCATTCTTCATGAATGACGAGAACGTCTTCATTCATATAACAGATATGCATATAGTACTGTCGTATACCACATAGGAGGGATGAAGTCAAAGTTAAGGTAGGCATAATTCTTGTTCTTATATAACTCCTTGTTTAGTATTGTGACTAGTAAACTAGGAGAAAAAAAATCCAACAGTTGACCATCATTTTATGGTGATATATATTAAGGCTCTTCTTTATGTCATAAGCACTTACTGGGTTTCAGTAAACTAGAGAAATGTTTTCCTTCAAGTGCCAAGCCTTTGCTTGATTTTCAGCCCCAGATGTGAAGTGAATGGCTAGTTATTAAAAGGGATTAAAAAAAAGAACTACATATATTTCATGCTCAATTTGTGTTCCAAAGAACAATATTTCATTAATGAATATTAATATATAAGGGTTAAATGTTCAGTACAGAAGCATGTCTATTTTTAGGGTAATTTTTTATGAGTTAGGAGATTGTAATATATCCATGAAACCATCCTAAGTTAACTTTTTCAGTCTCAGATGTATCAATGTGAACAGAATTTCTTTTCCCATTGATTGATTTTGGTACCTTTGTAGTTCATCAAGTGACTGTGTATGTGTGGGACTATTTCTGCCCTCTATTATTTTCCATTGGCTTTTATCTACTGTCGTATGCTGGAACTACACTTTATAGATTGCTATAGCTTTATAGAGGGTCTGGAAATTAGGTAAAATGTTTGATTAAATTCACCAATAAAGTTATTTGGATGTAGTGTTTTCTTTCTGGAAAGGCTTTTAATTATGAATTCAATTTCTTCAATGAATTTAGGGCTATTCAGATTTTCTTTTTTTTTTTCTTACATCAGTTTAAAAAATGTTCTTAAGGAAAGTCTGTTCACCAAATGGTGCTTGAACAATTGGATATTGAAACAGAAGAAAATGAATGTTGACTTCTAATTCATATCTTACACAAAAATTAATTCATTTTGAATCATATGCATAAAGATAAAAACTAGAACTATTCAGCCTCTAGGAAAAACCAGAGCACACTTTTTTTACTTTGAGGTAGGTAAGTAGTTTTTAGGCAGGACACAAAAAATAGTAAGTTTATATAAAAGGAAAATAATAAATTGAACTTCATGGAAAACAAAAAAAACTCCTGCTTATTAAAACACGCTGTTAAGCCAATGAATATCCAAGCCACGGACTGAGAGAAAATTTTAGCAATACACGTACATGACAGTGGACTTGTGTCAGGAAATAAAGGACTCATAAACATTTCAACTGAAAATACTCAAAATGCTTGAAAAGACTACTCACAAAGGAAGATGTACGAATAACCAATAAACATGTGAAAATGTGATCATCATTGTATTAACGAGGGAAATGCAAATTAAAACTACAATGACATATCACTGTACTTCCTCTAGAATAGCTAAACTTGAAACCACCGAAAGTGCCAAATGTTGGTGAAGGTATGGAGCAACTGGAACACTCAGACATTGTTGGTGAAACTGTAAGACGGTTACAACTATCTTAGAAATCAGTTTGGAAGTTTCTTCTAAGCTTAAACATCCACCTCCCCTGTATTCCAGCAATTTTACTCCTAGGTTTTTAGCTGGGAGAAATGAAAACTTATGCCAATAAAAAGACTTGTACAGAAATGTGTATAGCAGCTTTATTCATAATAGTCAAGAAATGGAAGAAATCTGATGTCCATTAACAGGAGAATGGGTCAGCAAATTGTAGCATAATCATAGCATTTTATGGCAAAACTAAATAATATACTGATGCTCACTCTAATATGGATGAATCTCAAAAATATACTGAATGATAGGAGCTAGATACAAATGCATACTGACTGCATAGTTCTATTTTTGTGAAGTTTTAGAAGGCAAAACTGATTCACTGGAGTAGAGGAAGCAGGATTTCCTCTGCAGGGAGAGCATTCCTCTGAAGGAGGATCAGGGAACTTGCTGAGGCATTGGAAATATTCTATATCAGGATGGGGATGTGGGTTACATGGTTGTTGGCACTTGTCAAAACTCATCAAACCTTTCAGCCAAGATTAGTGCATTTTGCTGGATGAAAATTACATCTCAGGGGCGCCTGGGTGGCTCAGTTGTTAAGAGTCTGCCTTTGGCTCAGGTCATGATCCCAGGGTCCTGGGATCGAGCCCTGCATCAGGCTCCCTGATCATCAGGAAGCCTGCTTCTCCCTCTCCCACTCCCCCTGCTGGTGTTCCCTCTCTCACTGTGTCTCTCTCTGTTCAATAAATTAATAAAATCTTAAAAAAAGAAAAGAAAAGAAAATTACATCTCAACTTTTTAAGAAAATAAAATGAAAAATATTTAATTATAAAAAAGTGTATAATGTGAAAGAGGATACATTTATTGTACTATGCAAGGTGAGCATTCAACTTTAAGAGATTTTTGTGTATGTTCAACAATGTCAAATAATTGTACTTAGGAAAGAACAAAGAAATGCCTATAAAATAGATAGTTCATCTCTTGGGCAGAATTGAATCAGTGAAAATATGTTATGATTTCTATGTGCAGTCCACCAAATGTTGCTATTGAAATGCACATTAATATTACTAAGAAACCACAGCCCCAGATGCATATATGTAAATTTGTCTCAAGGCAGTATGTGTTTCATTATTATTTTCATTTTAAATGATTTTTATAAATTTTATCTTTAAGAAAATCTGAAATTATTAGATAATTTCAGAAAAAAACTAAAAATATATCTAAGAACACCTTGAAAGTTTAATTTGATTTCATGTTTGAGCTGAAATATGATTGTCTTTGGCATTTTAAGTATTTTAAATTTTACTCATCTTAATTTACATACTATTTTATATCATTTTTAAATTTAAATATCAATTTTTAAATTCAAATGTATCTTAATTACTATGACTAAGCTTATGTATGGAACATGTTTTTAAGTAATACAGTATTTAAAAGTAACTTTAGAGAGAAGTAAAGTAAAAGTAAAAGAAATGATGATGGAAAGAAACAAATTAATGAAAGAGGTCTCCAACCCTATATATCTTAAATTCTTAGTTTTTATAACTTGGGAGGAGCATATTTTTCTTTTTTTTTTTTTTTTTGTTTTTCCCCCCAATTTTCCTACTGTACTAATCAATGGAGACATATGAAATAGTTCAAAAAGTTTAGTTTTTGATTGAAAATTTTCCAGAAATTTGTATTATCAGCAATAGTGCTGTAACTATAGATAATTTTCATTGTTATATAAGCACTTGCTGACTTAATTCTCTCCCTCCATCCATGAGATAGTTACCATTTGCCATTTTCACTTTATTTTGACATTACCAGAAGTAAACTGACTATAAATCTTCAAATGTTTTAGCTGGTGTACCTTCTTTTACTGAAGTACTGTTCCCATCTTGATAAGTCTTCAGAACTGAATGCACCATACATATAACATCTGATGATTGGTAGAACTTAATTGTTTCAATCTGGGCTTTAGGAAGAAAGGTGTTTATGGTAATATAATTTCTGTGCTTTAAGTATCGTTATAAAATAATATCTGAATGGTTTGGAAGATTAGACAATTTTAATTTCTTGAATAGAGCATGATTGGTGTCTCCTATATAATTCCTTCTCTAAAATATATAAAGAATATTCAATAGTTTAAATATACACTTTGTCCCAGGATATATTCAGTTTTGCTGATACCTTAATGTGGCAGGAGCTTGTTTCTTTGGAATAAAGCAGAGATTTTCACTCTCACCAAATAGCCAGAGAAGACATCTTTGCTCACATATTTAATAGTTGATTTCTATGAGATTTGTGTATAGATATAAAATTAAGTTCAGTATCTTAATCTTCAAAGTTAATTAGAAAAAGTAATTTTAAATAAGCAATTAATATTGCCTGTATCATGCATTTATTAAATAGTATTCCTTGCAACACAAACCTATTTCAGCGGAATCTTCCATTGTATAAATTTTTGAGGGAGGTGTGTCACCACTCCTAAATTACAGAAGGCCCAGTATTCCCTCTCTCCTGTCCCTGGTAGCTAAGGTGCAGATTATGATCAGGACTCCACCTTTTTGATTCCTCTCAGTGCTTTTATGTGCGATTGACTCATGTGAGTGTGGAAGCAGAGACTGGAACTCATTCATAAAGTACTGCAGAACAGTACAGTTGTGTCTGAGGTCAGGAATGTCTAGTGATACTGTGATTCCCAGTGGAAAGGGTAGCAGTATATCTTACGTAGACGGTTTCAAAGGTCACTTTAAGAAGGGCCTTCTGCATGGCTTGCTTTCCTTCTTTTTGATTCTAAAACCTGTTTAGTTACCTTTATGGCAATAATGTAAGCTTTCAGACATCCCTTCACTCAGACTACTTTCTACTTAGTTTCTGTTCCTTTTTTTTTTTTTTTTAATAGAGGGGAAGGAGGGAAGAGCAGAGGGAGAGAGAAACTTAAGCAGGCTCCACACCCCCAGCACGGAGCCTGAGGCAGGGCTTGATCTCACAATCCTGAGATCATTTCCTGAGCTGAAATCAAGAGTCAGACACTTAACCGACTAAGCTACCCAGGCACTGTAGTAGTTTTTGTTGCTTTAAACAAAAAGAACCCTTGGGAGGGTAGTTTCCTTTGTGATATCTTCTACAAATGCCTGTTGTATGAAATAGACTTAAAAGCTCTCATTCTTAGGTAAACAAAGGTATTGCCACAGTTACTAATTAATATGAGGTAAAGCCTTCCACACACAGATGGTGTATAGTATAAAAGTCAGTGCTTATTTTCTAAATTCTTTAATTTTTTAACTGATTTCAATTGGTCATGAATTTTAAACATACTTCTCTGGGAATGTGTGAGTTACATTGTATGTAGCATAGTCAATAATCTGACCTAAATTGTACATTAATAAATGTAGGATTGGCCTGTTTTTCTTCTTCCTCCTTTTGTTCAAACAGACTGTGCCAGAACTGTGATTAGTGTTGTGATGGATGTTAATTAACCCTCCTCTTGAGAATCTGAAGTCTAAAATGTTAAAGAACATGAGTTCACGTTCTATAAAACTAATGAGAGAGAATGAAATGAGGCTGTGGCTGTGGCATCCATTCTGTGGTCTGCAAGCAAGATGCAGCACTTTGCTTAGAGTCTCACTATGAGGGGATGTGTTTATGAAGGAGTAGGAATAGTAGGCAAGTAGACTTTTTTCCCCCTAAACCTAAGAAACAACAGTTTAAGATCTCTTATGTTTTATGAAAGACTATTTTCTCTATTTTTCCAAGGAGAGTCAGACCCAGTATTACATAGTTCACATATACAAGGGTTTAATTATAAAAAGGAAGGTTTTGAAACAAGCAAATTTATACTTCTCTACTGTGATTGGATTAGAATTGTTAATTAATTAATTAATTAATTAATTTGAGAAGGAGAGGGAGAGAATCTTAAGCAGGCTCCACACCAAGCATGGAAGCTTATGCAGAGCCCTATCTCAGGACCCTGAGATCATGACCTGAGGGGAAATCAAGAGTCTGTTGCTTAACTGACTGAGCCACCCAGGCACCCCTGTAGCTTTCTTTAAAGAATATAATTCTTGTGATGATTTCATCTTTTCTTTTCTTTTTCAGGATGGGGAAGGGAGAGAAGGAAGGAGGGGGAGAGAGACACACACACAAGACTGTTTCTAAATATGGCTGTTTCAACTAGAAGAATCTTAACTATTTGCCCCCTGAAAGTATGCAATTTGATAATGACTCCTAGAATCTTTTAAAGTGGCTATGTTCTTTGAAGGGGTATTATGAGAACATAATAGGCTATATTTACTTCTTAATTCTCATTTTTGTTCTCTCTAATATTTTCTGTATACAACTGAAAATCCACTCACACCTGATTAGGGGTTCCAGGGATACTAGCAAACTCAACCTCTGTTCATTTCTGAAGATTATTAGATGGTTTTGATTTTTCTTAGAAACCGTGGAAATACTACTTGGATGTTTTATTTTTGCCAACAAAATAATATACATATTCAGTAACTATTGACTCTCGAAGAAGCATTTTCAAACATATTAAAATATTTTGATTGTTTACATTTAAAATCTACATGAATATCATTTAAATTTTATGATATTTATTTCCTGTGTGGTTGCAATAATAGAAAAGAGGCTTAAATTCTAGTGCCTGAAATTTCTTTAATATAAAACAAATGCATCCATGTTCCTCTGATGCTCTCAAAAAGAATATATTGTACCATTGTTGATTTTAAGGCCAATTAAACTACTGAACAAAAACAGCTGAATAAAATCTCTTTCATATCATCTTTCATTTATATGTGATAAGTGTGACAGCATCTGTCACATATATTTTAAGAGAACTTGTTACTGATTTCTTAATCAAATAATGACAATTTTGGTCACCGAGATTAGTCTTTAAATTTAATTTTCATTTGTGTTAAGAAATACAAAAGTAAGAGAAATGAAATAGAGGTGAACTCATCAAGTTTTATAGTGTTTAGTGATGTCCAATAATGCTTCAAGTGTTTGGAACATTTCTCCAAGCTTGGAATGGAAATCTATTAGGATATGTGCCCAGATTGCAGTGTCCTTGTATAATTTGGTAACTCTGTTTGCAGAGGGGGTCCCTGGATGGCTCGGTTGGTTGAGTGTCGGCCTCTTGATTTCAGCTCAGGCCATGATCTCAGGGTCCGTCCTGGGATGGACCTCTGTGCTCAGCACTGAGTCTGCTTTCCCTCTCCCTCTGCTCTTCCCCCCACTCGTTCTCTCTCTTTCTCATAAATAAATAAATAAATAAATAAATAAATAAATAAATAAGGTCTTTTAAAAAATCTATGTCTGCAGAGGAAGCACAAATTAAAAGGCATGTTTGTACCAGTATAAAAAATGTCTTCCTGACCATTAATGATAGGACATGATAGGACAGTGTACTATCTAACCCATATTAATGAGAGAACATTTTCCATATTTTTGTAATTGTGGCTGAGAAGGAGTCATATAGCCTCTCCCAGTGAGATAAACTGGGAGATGTGGCAGTTATTATTCAGTGACCTCATGGCCTGAGATTTGTGGGGAAAGGAAGAACAAAATAGTTCTGCAGTGATAAGTAAGAGGAGTGTGTGGGGGCGTGTGTGTAGATGTGGGTGTGTGAAATAGACAGACAGACAGACAGAACTCCCCAGTTTTCTATATCTCTGTCAGTTATTGATTCTTTTCCTTCTGTGAACGTGGCCAAGCCACCTTCCTGCATATGGTTTCATGATAATTGAGCTTACAACAAAGGTATGTTTTCCCATGAACTAGTCAAAAAATTTTAGTCCAAGTAATAGGAAAAAGAAAGGGAAAAGATAAGCTAGTATTTGTGTAATCCTTAAATTGTGTATTTCTTTTACATATGAAAATTAATTTTATCTTTCTAATGACCATATGTGATTGGTAAAATAAAAATTACTTTCTCCACTTTACAGTTGAGAAAGCGAACTCTTTACAATGGTTCAGTGAACCTAGTCACCAACATTTAAAATAATCTTTCAGTTTGAAAATAGAGTGAATGTTAGTGTTAGGGTCAGAGAAATCCGTGGGGATAGGGAGATGGAAAAACATGGATGCAGCTAGAAATATTCAACTCTTTTTAGTTCTGAATAGCTACCCTATACTTAGAGTAGCATAGGTCAAAGTGAAAATAATACCTACAGGTTGCTCTCATTTGAATTTATCAACTACAAATGGGCATGTTGAGTAAGCATTTAGGATAAGCAGGATGAAAGACTGGAAGACTAAGAAAATAAGAAAAGCACAGAGTCTTGACAAACTAAATTTATCATAACTGAATTGCTTTAATTTAATACATGAGTTACATGGGCATATCCATGTCTTTCAGGTACTCTAGTTATAATGCTAAAAGTAATTAATAAGTGTACTTTTCATTTTGTTTGCTCTTCACTGATTTTCCACTATAATAATAGTTTTATATAATATGATTTTAGTTATAGTTCATATAAGATTGTACATGGCTTTAGTATTAATTTTCTTTTATCTGATTTTCTGATAAGCCAGAATCATTGAAAAATAATGAAATGTAAAAATATTAATTTAAACATCACCCAAATTTAATTACTATTAACAACTTATGTTTTTGTTTTTTGCTTTTGGTGATTCTTTTTGCTGCATAAAAATACTGTTGTTTTGGGGATGCCTGAGTGTCTCAGTCAGTTAAATGTCTGCGTTTGGTTCAGGTCAGGATCCCATGGTCCTGGGACGGAGTCCTACATCTGGCTTCTTGCTCACTGAGGAGCCTTCTTCTCCCTCTGCCTGCTGCTCCCCCTGCTTGTGCTCTCTCTCTCTCTGACAAATAAATAAATAAAAGATTTTACTTACTTGTTTGTCAGAGAGAGAGCCAGTGGTTGGTATTAAGGAGGGCACGTATCGCATGGAGCACTGGGTGTTATATGCAAACAATGAATCATGGAACACTACATCAAAAACTAATGATGTACTGTATGGTGACTAACATAACAAAATAAAAAAAATTTTAAAAATACTGTTGTTTTGAAATCAATTTGTATAAATTTATTTTTAGTTATCCCAAAACCTTTACAGTTCCTTCTAGGTTACTGATAAAAAGAAACTCTTTTTAAAAAATATATTTTATATTAAAAAACGATTCAGGTTGTCCAATATGAAATCAAAAGATGGAAAATATCATCACTCTTCTATAATAAAGAACACCCTTTTGCAATAAAATAAAACCTATTCCATCAACTTATTAAGAAAGGTTTAATAATCTTATCCAGTGTATAAATAGCTGTATGAATAATCCAAATTATTTATTACAGGTGTATTTAAACAGTACTTGCTAAGTTTTAAGCAATTAAATAATACATTTCACATCTGGGATGTAGACAAGGATAAAGAAACAACTCTTCATGGCAGTGAAAGGGAGGCAACAAAAGCAAATGTGGAAGTAAAGCAAGCCAAGTTTGGCCTCCATTTCAGTAATCACTTTCATATTGTACATTTAGATTCCTGATTTTAGCCTTTAACGGAATGAAGGAAGACATGCCAAAAATTTATTACACAGGTATCCCTTCTCAAGTTATAAATATTTATTAATTTTTTGTTGGGGTTCTGCTGCATGCAATTTCTAAAGATTTATCTGTTGGTGACATATTTGTGAGTCCCTGCATAGATAAGTGTATCATTTATGTTCATCACATATAAATAAGAGCTTGGCTGAATACAGAACTCTCAAGTCGAAAAATTTGTTCCTAAATTCTGCAGTGATTGCTTAATTTTCTTCTGAAATTTTGTGATGCTGAGAAGTAATTACCCAGTTTGAAAAAAAAATCTTGTTTTCTGTCTAAATTTGTGTCATCCTTATAATTTGAAAAAAGATATTGAAGGATTTTTCTAGATGATTATTTGTTTTTTCAAAAAACAGGATCAGAATTTTAATGTAAATATTTGGTATATTTTTCAACTCAATAATGTTTTGGCCATTATAGATTTTCTGACAGTTTTTCAAAGATTCTTTTTTGTTGTTGTTGTTCTTTAAAACTTTTCTGTTCCCTATCCTTTGGATCTGTAATCAAAATTTCTCACTGTTTTCATCCTCTTGTCATTTCCCTTTGCATACCAGGAAGAGTTCTCATGATGGTTTCCATTTAATTAATTTTTTAAAAAATATTTATTTAGAGAGAGAAAGAGCATATGTACACAAGCAGGGGGAAGGGCAGAAGAAGAGGGAAAGGAAGACTCCTCAAGCAGGTTCCCCATCCAGTGCAGAGCCTGATGCAGGCTTGATACTACAACTGTGAGATCATAACCTGAGCAGAAATCAAGGGTCGGTCACTTAACTGACTGGGCCACCCAGGTGCCCCTCCATTAAATTAATTTTTTAATTTTGTGAATTATGCACTTTCGTACCCCACTATATATAAGGACATTCTGCTATCGTTCCTTAGTATACCAAACTTCATTAAATACTTTTATTCTGTTTATCATCTGTCCCTAGTTTCCTTTCATCTTAAGACTTTCTCTTTCAGAATGAGAGTGCGTATTTTCTCAAAATATTAAGTATATAAACTTAGAAAGTTTTCTTCAGTTGCCACTATGAAAACATTTTCCAATATGTGTTTTCTTTCATTTTGAAGGAAAAAAAAAAGGATGTTTCTTAGATCTAGTTTCCAAAGGAAATAGAGTAGTTTTGACAACAGCATTCAAGGGCCAGAATCAGTAGTATTAGTGATGCAGGCTGCAGTGTGCTAAGCCCATTGTCCATGGTATCAGCCAGAAAGTCACTGGCTGTGGTGCTGAGAGGTGCCAGTAGTGCCCGACTGAACCACTTCTGTCAAGTGAATTTGTTGTGATTCCAGATGGTATGGCTCCAAATCTAATTCCCTACCAAAGATCCTGTAGGTTACATACAATTTTACTAACAAGTATATTTTTGTCTTGAAATTTTCCAGGATCAGTTTATGTTATTTGCATGTGAAGCCTTGTACAGGAAATCAGAAATATTTGCTCATTCTCTTCTTTTTCTTTATTTTCTCATCTATTTTTATTGTATACTTTTATTTGTGTATTCATATAAAAGTTTATGATACTCAATTGTGACCATTCTAAGGATTTGTTGAAATTATTTCACCTTCCTTTCTTCCCTGTTTTTCATATGTTCAAAGATATTCATTGTTATTCTTTTGTGTTTTCAGGGAAAATTTAATTATGAAAGTTTATGTATAACACCCCCTCAAAAATTCTGAAGTTTATTCTGGTCAGGAGATAGATCTTTGGTACAAAAAAGCCCCCTCACATAATATCACAAGGCCTTTGCAGAAAAGGTGAGGGCTAGGTTCATTTTCCATATTAGCTGCTTCAAATAGAACTTCTATTTATAGAAACCCTGTATGTTCAAAATAATCCATATAAGTTCAGCTCTACTGTAATTTCTATAAACCACAAGAGCCAACTTGACCTTTTTTCTCCATTAAACTGACTTTGACTTCTGAGCCCTATTTTTTTTTGTCAGTTCATGTCCTTTTTTATTCCAGGTCCTAACATCTGTCTGTACATTCCTCATGTTTTTTGTTTGTTTGTTTGTTTTACATAAATGTAAAACTTTAAAAAAATTTTATTTAAATTTCTGTTAGTTAATGTACAGTGTAATACTGGTTTGAGGTGTGCAATATAGTGATTCAGCACTTTCATACATCACCCAGTGCTCATCACAGCAGGCCTACTTCTTAATCCGCATCACCTATTTCACTGATCCACCCATCCAGCTCCTTTCTGGTAACCATCAGTTTGTTCTCTATAGTTAAGAGTCTGTTTCTTGGTTTGCCTCTCTCTTTCCCCCCCCCCAGGTTTTTATTTAAATATTGGTTAGTTAACATATAGTGTAATACTGGTTTCAGGTGTAGAATTTAGTGATTCATCACTTACATACAACATCCAGTGCTCATCCCAAGTGCCCCTCTTAACTCATCACCCCTTTAAACCATTCCCCTGCCAACCTCTCCTCCAGCAACCCTCAGTTTATTCTGTATAGTTATGAGTCTTTTTTCTGGTTTGTCCCTCTTATTTCTCTTTTCCTCTATGTTAATCTGTTTTGATTCTTAAATTCCTCATATGAGTGAAATCATATTTGTCTTTCTCTGACTGACTTCCTTTAGCGTAATACTTTCTAGGTCCATCCACATACTTGGAAATGGCAAGATTTCATTCTTTTTGATGGCTGAGTAATATTCCATTGTATGTATACACACACACACACACACACACACACACACACACACACACCACACACACTCTTTATCCATTCATCTGTCCATGGCCACTTGGGCTGCTCTCATAATTTGGCTGTTGTAGATGAAAATGCTGCTATAAACATCAGGGTGCATGTATGACTTCAAATTAATATTTTTGTGTTCTTTGGGTAAATACCTAGTAGTGCAATTGCTGGATCATAGGTAGTTCTATTTTTAACGTTTTGAGGAACCTCCATATTCTTCAGAGTGGCTCTACCAGTTTTCATTCCCACCCCAGTGCAAGAGGATTCCCCTTTCTCCACATCTTCACCAACACTTGTCGTTTCTTGTGTTGGCAATTTTAGCCACTCAGAACAGTTGTGAGGTGATATTTCATTGTAGTTTTGATTTATATTTCTCTGATGTTCAGTGATGTTGAGCATCTCTCCATGTGTCTGTGGCCATCTGTATGTCCTCTTTGGAGAAATTATCTGTTCATGTCTTCTGCCCATTTTTACACTGGGTTATTTAGTGTGTGCATGTGTGTGTGTTGAGTTGTATAAATTCTTTATATATTTTGGATTAATAACCCTTTATCAGATATGTCATTTGCAGATACCTTCTCCCATTTCGTAGGTTATCTTTTAGTTTTGTTGATTGTTTCCTTAGCTGCAGGAGCTTTTTATTTAATGTAGTCCCAATAGTTTATTTTTGCTTTTGTTTCCCTCGCCTCACAAGACATTTTTAGAAAGAAGGCGCAATGGCCTATGTCAGAAGTTATTACCTGTGTTCTCCTCCAGGATTTTGATGGTTTCTTGTCTCATATTTAGGTTTTAATCCATTTTGAATTTATTTTTGTGTATGGTGTAAGAAAGTGATCCAGTATCATTCTTTTGCATGTTGCTGCCCAGTTTTCCCAACACCATCTGTTCAAAAGATTATCTTTTTCGCATTAGATATTCTTTCCTGCTTTGCTGAAGATTAGTTGACCATATAGTTGTGGGTTCATTTCTAGGTTTTCTGTTCTGTTCCTTTGATCTATGTGCCTGTTTTTTTTTTTTTAAGATTTTATTTATTATTTATTCGACAGAGATAGAGACAGCCAGTGAGAGAGGGAACACAAGCAGGGGGAGTGGGAGAGGAAGAAACAGGCAAAGCGGAGGAGCCTGATGTGGGGCTCGATCCCATAATGCTGGGATCACGCCCTGAGCCGAAGGCAGACGCTTAACCGCTGTGCCACCCAGGCGCCCCCTGATCTATGTGCCTGTTTTTGGGCTAGTACCATACTTGATCACTACAGATTTGTAATATAACTTGAAGTCTGGAATTGTGTTGCCTCCAGCTTTGATTTTCTTTTTTCAAGGTTGCTTTGGCTATTCGGGGTCTTTTGTGGTTCCATACAAATTTTAGGATTGTTTGTTGTATCTCTGTGAAAACTGCTGTTGGTATTTTGATAGGGATTGCATTAAATCTGTAGATTGCTTTGGGCAGTATAGACATTTTAACAATATTTGTTCTTCCGATCCATGAGCATGGAATGTCCGTATCATTGTGTCCTCTTCAATTACTATCATCAGTGTTTTCATAGTACAGGTCTTTCACCTCTTTGGTTAGGTTTATTCCCAAGTATCTTTTTATTTTTGGTGTAATTGTAGATAGGATTGATTCCTTAATTTTTCTTCCTGATTCTTCATTATTGGTGTATAGAAATGCAACAGATTTCTGTATGTTGATTTGTATTTGGGATTTTACTGAATTTTTGCTTATGTTCTAGCATTTTTTTTGGTGGAGTCTTTTAGGTTTCCTATATAGAGTGTCATATCATTTGCAAATAGTGAAAGTTTTACTTCTTCCTTGCCAGTTTGGTTCCCTTTTTTTTCTTTTTGTTGCCAGATTATTGTGGCTAGGACTTCCAGTACTATATTAAATAAAAGTGGTGAGAGTGGACATCCCTGTCTTGTTCCTGATCATAGAGGGAAAGCTCTCAGTTTTTCTCCATTGAGGATAATACTGGCTGTGGGTTTTTCATATATGGCTTTTATGACGTGGAGGTATGTTCCCTCTAAACCTACTTTGTTGAGGGCTTTTATCTTGAATGAATGTTTTACTTTGCCAAATGCTTTTTCTGCATCTATTGAGAGGATCATATGGTTTATATCCTTCCTTTTATTAATATGGCATATCACGTTGATTGATTTGTGAATATTGAACCACCTTTGGAGCCCAGTTATAAATTTAACTTGATTATAGTGAATGATTTTTTTAATGTATTGTTAGATTTGCTTTGCTAATATTTTTTTTAAAGATTTTATTTATTTATTTGACAGAGATAGAGACAGCCAGTGAGAGAGGGAACACAAGCAGGGGGAGTGGGAGAGGAAGAAGCAGGCTCCCAGCCAAGGAGCCCAATGTGGGACTCGATCCCGGAATGCCGGGATCACGCTCTGAGCCGAAGGCAGACGCTTAATGACTGCACCACCCAGGCGCCTCTGCTTTGCAAATATTTTATCAAGAATTTTTGCATCCATGTTCATCAGAGAGATTAGCTGATGGTTTTTTGTTTTTTGTTTTTATGTTTTGTTGTGTTTGTTTGTTTGTTTTTAGTGGAATCTTTATCTGGTTTAGGTATCAGGGTAATGCTGGCTTCATGGAATGAATTTGGGATTTCTCCTTTCATTTCTATTCTCTTGTAATACTTTGAGAAGAATGGATATCAATCCTTCTTTACGTGTGTGGTAGAATTCCCCTGGGAAGCCATCTGGCCCTGGACTTTTGTTTGTTTGGAGGTTTTTGATTACTGATTCGATTTCATGGCTGGTTATCAGTCTGTTCAAGTTTTCTATTTCTTCCTGTTTCAGTTTTGATAGTATATGTTTCTGGGAATTCATACATTTCTTCCTGGTTGTCCAGTTTGTTAGAGTATAGTTTTTCATAATATTCTCTATAGTTGTTTGTATTTCTGTGGTGTTGGTTGTGACATCGCCACTCTCATTTGTGATTTTATTTATTTGGGTCCTTTCTCTTTTCTTTTGATAAATCTGGCTAAGGGTTTATCAATTTTATTAATTTTTTCGAGGAACCAGCTCCTGGTTTCATTGATCTGTTGTATTGGTTTTTTGTTTTGTTTTGTTTTTTGTTTCCATATCATTCATTTCTGCTCTAATCTTTATTATTTCCTTCCTTCTGCTGACTTTAGGCTTTGTTTGTTATTTTTTCTAGCCCTTTTAGGTGTAAAGTTTGGTTGTTTATTTGTTTATTTTACTTTTTAAGGTAGGCCTGTATTGCTATGTACTTCCCTCTTTGGACTGCTTTTGCTGCCTCCCAAAGGTTTTGGACTGTTGTGCTTTCATTTTCATTTGTTTCTATGTTTTTTTTTTTTTTTAATTTTTTCTTTGATTTCCTTGTTGACCCATTCATTGTTTAGTAGTAATGTTTTCTAACCTGCCTGCATTTGTAGTCTTTCCAAATTTTTTCTTGTGGTTGACTTCTAGTTTCATAGCTTTGTGGTCAGAAAAGTTGCATGGTATGACTTCAGTCTTTATGTATTTGTTGAGGCCTGATTTGTGACCTAATATGTGATCTGTTGTGGAGAATGTCCCATGTGCAGTTCAAAAGAATGTGCGTTCTGCTGTTTTAGGATGAGATGTTTTGAATATATCTGTTAAGTCCAGTTGGCCTAGTTTGTCATTCAATGCCATTGTTTCCTTGTTTATTTTCTGTTTAGATGATCTATTCATTGATTTAAGTGGCCTATTAAATTTCCCTACTATTATTGTATTATTATCAGTTCCTTTATGTTTGTTATTAATTGTTTTATATATTTGTGTGCTCCCAAGTTGGGTGCATAAATAATTATAATTGTTAGATCTTCATGTTGGATTATCCCTTTATTATGATTTAGTGCCTTTCTTCATCTCTTGTTACAGTCTTTGTTTTAAAGTCTAGTTTGTCCAACGTAAGTATTGCTGCTCTGGCTTTCTTTTGATGTCCATTTGCATGATAAATATTTTTCCATCCCCTCACATTCAATCTGCAGGTGTCTTTAGGTCTAAAATGTCTCTTGTAGGCAACATACAGATGGGTCTTGTTTTTTATCCATTCTGCCACCTATGTCTTCTGATTGGAACATTTAGCACATTTACATTCAAAGTAATTGATAGATATGTATTTATTGCCATTTTATTACTTCTTTTGTCATCATTTATGGGAATTTTCTCTGATCCTTCCTTGTCTTTTTCACTTTTGGTCTCTCTATTGCACTTGTAGAGTCCCCTTTATTATTTATTGAGGCTGGTTTAGTGGTCATGAACTCCTTTAGTTTTCGTTTGGGAAACTCTTTATCTCTTATTCTGAATGATAGCTTTGCTGGTTGACTTATTCTTGGCTACAGATTTTTCCATTCAGCACTTTGAGTATATTATGCTACTCACTTCTGGCTTGCCAAGTTTCTGTTGAGAAATCTCCAGCTAGCCTTATGGGTCTTCCCTGTGAAGTTAAGGACTTCTTTTTTCTTGCTGCTTTTAAGATTTTTTCTTTATTAATTTATTTTGCAAATTTAATTGTAATTTATGTTGGTGTTGGCTTGCTTTTGTTGATTTTGATGGGAGTTCTCTGTGCCTCCTGTATTTGGATGTCTGTTTCCTTCCCCTAATTAGGAAAGTTTTCAGCATGAATATTTCTGCACATAAATTTTCTGCCTCCTTTTCTCTTTTTCTTCTGGGACTCTTATAATATAAATGTATTATGTTTGATGGAGTCACTGAGTTCTGTAAGTCATGTTGCGTGATTCTTCTGTGTCACTTTTGTTCAGCTTCATTATTTTCCATTATTTTGTTCTCTAGGTCACTGACTCATTTGTCTGTTTCTTCCAGCCTGCTGTTGATTGCATTAAGCCTGTTTCTAATGTCGTTTATTGCATTCTTCATCTCTGATTGATTCTTTTTTAACTCTTTTATCTCTGGTAAAGGTCTCACTGATGTCTTCTATTCTTTTCTAAAGCCCAGAAAGTATCCTTATGATTGTTGCTTTAAATTCTCCATCAGGCATGTTACTTATATCTGTTTCACTTCGATGTCTGGCAATGGCCTTTTCTTGTTCTTGCATTTGGGATAAATTCCTCTGTCTTGGCATTTTGTCTAAGTCTCTCTCTTCTTTTCCATGTTAGAAAAGTCAGTTATGTCTCCTCCTCCTGAAAATAATGGCCTTGTGAATACGAGGTCATTCAGTGTCCAGGGCACAGGGCGGGGAATGTCCCTGGTGTGTGCTGCTTGCACTCTGCTATTGTGTTTTGGCTGCTCTGTCCTTCAGGCCAGTTGTCCACAGAGGCTTTCCTTGCCTGTTGTCACCAGTATTTGGTCCCTGGCCTGAGTGTGGCGATTTTTAACTAGGTGTACTCTGGTCTACTTGTGAGATGAAACCTGTCAGCACCTCTACTGGAACTGAGGCCCTGCAGAACTCTCTGGTTGGGAGATGTGGTGTGGGCAGGGGTTTGTGTTGGTCTTCTGTAGGAGGGGCCTGCCACGCTGGGACTAAGGCTAGTGTGACTGAGGACAGTCTCACGACAATGCATGAGAGTGGTGCTTGGTGTAAGCAAGTTAGGCATCCAGTGTCCATGCTGAGCTGCTTCCTTCAAGTAGCTAGCTCTGTGTTTATACTGAGGAGTGGGGGAAGGAAATGGCGCCAGCCAGCAGCTTTGTTCCTGGAGAGACATCTTCTTGAAAGCTTCCTTGCAAAGAGGTATTTCTAGAAGAGCAAATAATTTCCCCTGCTCTGTGCCCCAGGCTTTGTATAGATCCCTGTTTCTACTCCATATGCCCCTGGGTTGTTTTCCTGCTTTTTCTCTAACAGCAGCTCATTTCCCTCCTGGTTCTATCCCAGTCAAGACTGCTGATCTTTAAAATTCCAGGCTCTAGCCTGGTTGAAAGAATTCACCAAATTCAGCCCCTCTCATTTTCCAAGCCAGTGGCTTTGGGGAGATGTCACCTTCTGCATTCCCGTGTTTGCTCCTTTCTCTTTTACCCTTCTTCATGACCACAGCTCCCTCCCCTCCACAGTACCTGCAATCTCTTTCTCCCCTAAACTATGCCTTCCAACTTCCTGCCTTCTTTGATGTGGCCTCTTCTCTCCGTTTGGTTGTGGAGTTTGTTCTGTCAGTCTTCAGGTCAATTTCTGGGGTATTAAGGGTGATTTGATAGTTATCTAGTTGTGTTTGTGGGCCAAGACCAGCCTAGGGTCCTCCTACTCTGCTGCCATCTTCCCCTCTCCAGTTAAATATAAAAGCTTAACAAGACGTATGACTATCGTTTCTGAGAAAGAGAATAAACCGTGTGTCAACAATCCAGGAAATAAAAGTTTTATGCTTGCTCTTTAAAAAAATTTCCTGGAGACCCTGTAACACAGCCTCCACCTCCCTCATGCTTTATGTTATAATCTTACTCTCAACTTATTTCAGTGGTTATTCTTAGCAAATATAATTCTTAACTAACATGTCAGCCATTCCAAACATGCCCTAATAATCATCTGCATTTGACTGTTCTGAATAAGCCAACTTACTCTCTACTTTTTGCAGTTATTTCTAATAGTGTCTTTATTATTTTGTTCAGACTCATCTATAATATATTCCCATTCCTCTAATTAAGGGTGATTATAACTTTTATTCAAAATTAATGTAATATTACATATCTGGACAGATACCTATACTATTAATAGGCACTAAGTATATAGTTCCTTTAGTAATCATATGGGAAATTTATACAAGCCTTTTGTTTATAACTATAAATAAAGAAAATGATGTACAATTGCCCTGGCTCCAAAGAGATGGAATTTAATCAAACTCCATTATCCTATTAGCATTGGTAATGTTTGAGGAAGCTGTGTGAACCTCATTAAATTCTCAAAGCTCTTGTGGTTTCCTGGATCTGAGATAATAATCAAATTGATGGAAATAGTTCAATCTTGATAGCAAATTCCTTTATATTTTTATAAATTTTTAACAACAAAAACATAATAATGCATTTTGTAATTAAGTTAAATAAATGCAAGGGATATATCTCTTTTAAATATACAGAATTGTCTAACTGATTGTCCTTTTTTTGTCCTTGCTTTGCTAAACTCTATTCCCAACACATCAATGCATCAAGCAGACTGATCCTTTCTAAATACGAGTAAATCTCATTATTCATTTGCTCAAGCCTCTTTAGTACCCTTCCATCTCTCTCAGATTAACAATCTAAATCTCAGTAGGCTATGAAATCTTACATGATCTTTTTCACACTCATAGGCATGCTATCTTTATTACTGTTACTTTAACATGACAGACACAGTCCTATGTCAAGGTATGTCTTGCAGTTACTATTTACTATTCTTGAATGATATTTTCCTTTTCTGAATGTTCTTTTTCCAAATGTTCCATAACTCCTATATTGAATCCCTTCAGTCTTTGCTCAAGATTTTAGTGCTTCGGGTATGTCTGTAGCCCTGGATTAAAAGATGCAGTCATTGGGATTTGCTCTAGAAGAGATTTTTATTTATTAGGCTTTTCCATGGACAGAGTCATCACAACCTTTTGCATCCTAGGCTATGAAATTTGACTTCAGATCTTGCCTGAGAATTAGATCCTGGGGGTATTTGAAATATTGAAAGCGTTCTGAATAAAGATGAAGAATTGCCTATATATATTTATCCATTATCTCAAAGTACAGAGTGGATAAACATACATAAAATTTTATAAATTAAAATAAAAATGCTGTGTGAAATATGCAGTTATACAGTGTTATATAAATACAGTGTTAAATACAGAAATGGAAAGCTGCTACAAAGTTTGTACATCAAAAGGGATGTGGACAGTAAAGAAGTAGGTTTTCCCACAGAACATCTGAGAGATACAGGTTGACAGATGCCATTTCAAAGGGTAAGAGTAAGACAGCACCTGGGAGGCAATTGAAATTTGCCATCCCTGTATCCAGAGGTAAGCAGTCAGATTTCTGTACCCCTAAATAGCAGGTATTTATTGGATAATTTCAGTGGTCCTGGGGAAAATGATTCAAAGCTTTGGTATTTAGAGTTGATTAACCTAAAGGAAAGTTAGCCAGTTGATAAGACCTACTAAGTTCCTAAGTTCCAAATTGCTCTTTTTTTGTAATATTTTATTCTTATACATAGTTAACTTATAGCCACCAGACACTTGAAGAATGTTTATAACGCAGGATGATGAAGAAGGAGGAATCAGAGATAACTCTGGAAGAGAAAAAAAAATTTAAGCCAACACCCCTCTAATGAGTTTAAAGAGTTTCCAGGAATAGTGCCTCTAAAACAAAGGGTAGATATGAGGAAAAATCTTGGAAAAAATTATTCCTGGAAAAATATAACTATAGATACTTATGTACAATTATTGGAAACTCTAGAAAAATAAGTTAAAATATCCCCCAGAAAATAGAAGAAAAAGACACAAGTAAGAAACATGATAGCAAAAAAAAGAGAGATGGAAGGGATTTTTAGGAGTTCTAACATCTGATGTATACAGTTTTCCATAACTGAGAAAATAAAGTGAAGAAAATACTTGTGCAAAGCAACAGTGGAAATATTAAAAACAGAAACAAAAACATGTAACTTCAGATTAGGGACAAGTACATTAAATAAACACATAACCAGATATATCACAGCACATTTCCATGCGGTTTTAGCAAATCTGGGAATACTAAAAACTAAAAGCTGCTAGAGAGGTAAACAGAATGAAGCAAGACAAAGCAGGTTATCTACTGATAAGACGGCAGCCGACTTCTCAAGGACTACATTAGATACCAGAAGACTGGGGAGCAATGCTTTCATGTTTCTATGAGATACTGGTTTTTTTTTTTTTTTCAATTCAGAAATGTATAATTCACCAAGCTACCAACTGAATAGGATGGTACAAAAACATTTTTCAGAAATGCAAGCACCTTTCACACATTTACTTAGAAATTTTCGTTATGTACTTCCAGGAATGTAGTGATACTGAGTGCCTGCAATCTCTGGCTGCAGTCAAAGGCGGTCCCAGTATTTTGAAACCCAGTTTTGTTTGAAACGATTTTCAGACACTTCAGTTTTGTTTTTTACCAGGGTGATTAAAATAATTTTCATTTATGGTGATAAATATTCTGTTTGGTTTTATTCCTTCTCTCTTATTTGGGGATTACTATCAGTTATTCATTGTTGTATTTTCGTTTTACTCTTTCATCATGTTTTGGGTTCATCATGTTTCTTGGCATTCCCTCTCCCCTTTTAATTTTCAACTGACCATTTGTCTGAAACCCTTTCAGACCTCTTTGACATCTTTGCTCTTTGCTGAGGCACAGCTGTGATCTTGGCTCTCCCAGCCAACCCTCAGAAGGTCTCTGGCATGGGCATGAGAAACATCCATGCTTCCCTCCAACTTCCAGATGCATGCTTGCTTATTTTTGCAACAGAAGATGTAGGAGCAGAGAGCATTATAAGACATTTTTTGTGTGTGTGATCTTTCCCATAGAAAATTCTTTTTGCTTTTTATGGTGTGGGTTGCATTTTTTATGAATATTGAGTTTTGGGGTAGAGTAGGGATTATGTATGTAGGAGGTGTGTGTGTGTTTATGTGTATATTCTTTTCTAAAACCATCTTCCTAAGGGAGATCTCAATCAGAGGATGGTGATGGTAGTATAACCAAGAGGCATATATCCCCTGTTGCTGGCATTGGACTGGAAAAGGAACCAGACTGGAAATTCCAAAGTTCAATTTACACTGCTTGGCTTATTCCCATATGTGATATTACTGAATACTGAATATCTGGTACTGTGATAAATGTGCTCCAGTGGACTGTAGAGGGGTAGAGGTTTTGAATGGACACTAACTAGGACAAGGCTAGGATCAGTGGGTGGGGATTCATTTTCCCTTTTTGTTTGTTTTTTGCCTTTATGGGAATAGAAAAACAGAATGTAAATCATATTGTATCTCAGAAGGTGACAAGTATAGCTCAAATCTTGGGATCCAGAGCTAGACTACCTGTAATGGAAAACATTAATCAGCTATGTGACCTTGAACAAACTATTTCCACTTTCTTTGCTTTGATTTCTTTATTTATAGAACATGGATAAGTTACCTACCTTGTGAGGTTGTTATATGACTAAATAGTATCATATGAAATGATTAGGACAAGGCACATAAATGATAAATGTCAGCTGTCATAATCTATATTCTTATGTTGTATATCCTGCAGAATTTCTGATTGCATATATTATTTCAGTTTTTCATCTTTGGTTTTTCCATCTTCTTCATGTCTTTGTTTAAATGTCACCTTTTCAATGAGGCTTTCCATGACAGGTCTTTTCAAAACTGTAGCCCTCTCCATACTCTCTTTATTCTCTTCTCCTGTTTTATTTCTCCTCTTAGTACTTAACATCTTGAAGTATATCTGCTTTAAAATGTCCTTATGTTACCTTAACATCCATCTACTCCCACGGGAACAAGGGTCTATTTTGTGTTCTTCAACAATATATTGACAGTTCCTAGAATATTGACTGGTATGCAGTCTTAGCAAAATAAGCATGTCACATTTCACT
Organism: Ailuropoda melanoleuca; assembly: GCF_002007445.2. Lineage (NCBI taxonomy): Eukaryota > Metazoa > Chordata > Mammalia > Carnivora > Ursidae > Ailuropoda > Ailuropoda melanoleuca. Next base: position 99,020,701 of record NC_048224.1, read on the forward strand.
CAATTACCATTATCCTGAAGAGAGGCTTATCTAAAAATAGAAATCAAAGGATCAAGAAAAGGCTGATTTCAGGGCAAGAAGGCTGTTGATGTTTATCAGACTATAGACATAAGTGAATTATTCTAAGAAATGATGTGTGTGGTATTTTTTGGAAAACTATGAGGCTTAGGTTATGGATTAAAAATGGTCATATTTTACATTTTTCATTTTTTATATTTGGATATTTATACCCACTTTTAATTTATATGTACATGTGTGTATATATACACATATATATACATATATATATACACACACGTACATGTAATTTTACATATCTATATATATATTTGGCTTTTTTTCCTGTAATACCTGCTACATACAGAGTTGTTGTATATTATATTCCCTTCTTAACTCTGTTATGAGATGTGTGTGCCTGTGGCACATCCCCATAGCCAAGTCAGTGCACAGTGAACTACAGCTGCTTGAAATGAAGAAGGATTCAAGATGGAAAATGGTGAGCCTCAAAAGGGAAGAGAAGTTATCTCAGAACAAGGTGAGATGAGATGATAGCCAGGCTAAGGTTCTGGCATGTGTTAGCCTTCTTGTGTGTGTAAGGTTAAATTTGGGAGTAATCTCTTCTTCCTAGTCTGGAGTCCAGGCCCCACATTTTGATCCATGTTCGAGTGTCATTGCCACCTCACATTGGAACATTGGTGTCCACGATCGCATCAGTTGCCTCTGGCAGCAGTCTTCCTAAGCTTTACACATTTCTGTGGTCAAATACGTACTTCATGTTTACAGAGTCCCATACACTGTTTACTCATCTGTCTTATATTCTTGTTTGTTTCATGCAAGATTTGAATCCATTACTATGTTTGGTCATTCTGCTTACTATCATAAACTGTTTTAGTTGAAACTGGATGGAAAATGCTCTGCCAGGTCCTTTGGACAGAAAATTTACCAAAACACTATTCCTGTCTTCAAAATATTTGTAAGTAAATTAAATGCAGACATAACTAGCATTGTGATTTCTCTAGCTTTGTGACATGGGAGGTCAATAAACCTCTTACTCTAACAATTCTATTTAAACTTGAATATTTTGTAACTATAATGCATTCCTTAACCCAGTTCAGCTCAACATGAAATGTGCTTATTTTAAAAATAGAAATGAAAGATACTTAGAAACTTAATAGAGATTTGTGTGTTTACTTAAGGAAAACAGACAAATGGAAAAATTATAGAAACATTTTTTCCTGCTATAAAAAGGAAATAGTAACAACACTGGGAACATTTAGAAAAAAAATCCTTAAGTTTTGAAATTGAATAAACTAGGGTGTATGTTTTGGAATCTCTCTAGTCCCATAAGGGAAACCATACTGGCAAAAATCCTTTGTTTTAATTATTGACTATCCAATTGCCAAAATTAGACACATAACTTAGAGCAATTAGTCCTAAAAATGGAAGAGAGGTGTCTTTCCAGACTGTGGAAAAATGAAGCGGGGTAAAAAATGGAGCAGAAACAAAGTGAATCTTAGAGGGCCAAACTAGAGAAAAAAATCAAGCAAACACAGGAACAAAAAGTAAAAGATTTGTATATGTTTATTTACTTAGTTATTTTCAACTGTGGAACTGTTGGGAGAAAACAGAGACAGAAAATATTTCTTAGGTCGCCTGGGTGGCTCAGTCAGTTAAGTGCCTGCCTTCACCTCAGGTCGTGATCCCAGGGTCCTGTGATCGAGTCCCCCATGGGGTTCCTTGCTCAGTGGGGAACCTGATTCTCCCTTTCCCTCTGCCTGCCAGTCCCCCTGCTTGTGCTCACTCTCTGTCTCTCTCTCTGACAAATAATAAATCTTAAAAAAAAAAAAAACCAAAAAAGAAACAAAAAAAACCAAAACAAAAAAAGTTAGAAAAAAAAGAAAATAATTTCTTAATAATTGTGTACTAAGAATGTCAGAATGCCACATTTTAAATTATGTGAATATGATATGAACAAAATCTGAATGTACCAAATACTATATAATTAGATAGTTCTTCATATAATTCACAGTTGTTCACAAGTTCAGTTTTTGCATAGTGTTGTCTTTGATTTTCTTGTATTACTTGTTCAACTTTTAATTCTTTAAAATGTTATTTCTGTTAAACCTACCAGTGTCTTCTGTGTTTTTCATTAGATATTTAATTAGGTATGTATATAAATTTGTGTATATATGTATTTGTATATATGCATATGCAAATATATGATCACTAGATGAAGCCATGGCCAAATAAATAGTTGAAATCATAAGCCCTAAAGTTCTATAGTATACTTTTAGTTTATATTTATGGATTCTGGTTAGCAAAATATTTTCTAACATTCACAATTGCTTTGCCACACAAAGGGTAACAAGTAACTCTGGGTAGGAATTCTCAAAACAATTGTATCAATAACTCATCATTTTCTAAGTGTTTCTCACTGACAGCTATGTAACTTCAGGGGATTTTTTTCATAGGAGGGCGTATTTTTCCACCTACACTGTAAACAAGATCTGTCTTTGTGACCACACTTATGTTGCTTTGGTTAACCAGTCAGTATGTAAGAAATGACCATTTTATTTACAGTTAGGAAAATTACCTGAAAAAAATTCCTTCTCTCATATAACTAGTACAACTAAAAATTTTTAAACCATCTATGTAGGTTTAATTGAAAACATAGGACAAAATATTGTCTGACAGAAAATATATTTAACTATATAATTAACCATATCATTATATAACTGTCTACATGTAATTGTTTTTCGGTGTTATAATGTTTATTTAAATTGACATATTTAATTACAACAACAACCTTAGGAGGTAAATATTATTAAAACTGAGACAAAGGTATGTTACATAAATTGGTCAAACTCATATGTCTCGTATAAGTCAGAGCCAGAATTCAAAACTGGCAGCCTGACTCCAGGGCTCAAAATATTAATCACAATTCTAAAACTATATACTTGTTAATTTTTATATCCTTTTGTTTCCTTACAAATGGTGGCACACACTTCTCAGTAATACATTTTTCACTCATTTAAATGATGATATACAGGTATGTCTTGGAATATTTTCCATATTAGTACTTAATAAAACGAGTGCAAAATAGACTTGCCATAGTTTACTTAATCATTCACCTATTGATAGACATGTGATTAATTCTGATGTTTTGTTAATTCAGAGAATTACAGAGGGACTATTATTTATCTTTTTTACAGAAGTATAATTATTACTGTATCAAGTAATAATTCAAGTAAATTAAATGCTTGAGTCAACAGGTATTTATTTATTTATTTAATTTATTTTTCCTAAATTTATTGAGTTATGTTTAACATACTACATTGTATATGTTTAGGGTATACAGTGTGATGATTTGATATGTATTTGGTAGCCAAAACAATTACTACGGTGAGGCTAGTTAACACATCCATCACCTCACATAGTTACCATTCTTTGTGTGTGTAGTGAGAACGTTGACATGTATTCTCTTAATAACTTTCAAGTATATAATATATGGTTAATTATAGTCAACTCGCTGTACATTAAGTCTCCAGAACTTACCTTATATCTGGAAGTTGGTATTCTTTGACCACCATCACCCATTTTTCCCATCCCCCTACACTTGGCAAATAATCAATCTATTCTCAGTGTGTAGGAATTTGGGTTTTTTAGATTCCACAAGTAAGTGTTAGATCGTATAGTATTTGTCTTTCTCTGTCTGACTTATTTCACTTAGCATGATGCCCTGCAGGTTCATCCATGTTGTTGCAAATTGTAGGGTTTTCTTTTTTCTCATGACTGAAAAATATCCCATTGTGTGTGTGTAAAATATTTTCTTTATCCATTCATCCATCTTTTTGAATTAGTGTTTTCATTGCTTTTGGTTGTTCTATGCCTTGGCTTTTATGAATAATGTTGCAGTGATTACTGTTTTCATTGCTTGTGGTTGATATCTAAACTATCTTTTTGAAATCCTGATTTAATTTCTTTTGGTTATATACCCAGAATGGGATTCCTGGATCATAGGATAGTTCTATTTTTAATATTTTGAGGAGCCTCCAATACTGTTTTCCATTGTGGCTGCACTAGTTTCCTTCCCACCAAAAGTTCTTTTTTCTCTTCATCCTTGCCAGCATTTGTTATCTCTTTTTTTAAAATAATAGCCATTCTAATAGTTGTATACACTTTTATGATTAATATCTTATTCATAAATTGTGTTTTTACTATTATGTAATAGACCTTTTTGTCCTGAATGATAAGGTAACTTTTAATACCATCTTTAGCTGACATAATATAATCTCTTGGGTATTTTAAAAATTACCTGTTTATATTTTTGTTTCCAAGCCTTCTTTTCCCTTTTCAAATACTTCTTTAAACAAACTAGAGTGGAGTTGTTAATTATAAGTAGTCTGTTAAAAACATAAAAAGAGGGGTGCCTGGGTGGCTCAGTTGGTTGAGCTGCTGACTCTCTATTTTTTTTAATTTAAATTCAGTTAATTAATTTATAATATATTATTTGTTTCAGGGGTACAGGTCTGTGATTCATCAGTTTTATATAATACCCAGTGCTCATTGCAACACATACCCTCCCCAATGTCCATCACCCAGATATCCCATCCCCCCACACTTCTCCCCTTCAGCAACCCTCAGTTTATTTCTTATGATTAAGAGTCTCTTATGGTGTATCTCCCTCTCTGGTTTGGTCTGGTTTCCTTTTTTCCTCTCTTCCCCTATGATCCTCTGCCTTGTTTCTTAAATTCCACATATCAGTGAGATTATATAATTGTCTTTCTCTAATTGACTTATTTTGCTTAGCATAATACCCTCTAGTTCCATCCACATCATTGTAAATGTTAAGATTTCATTTTTGATGGCTGTGTAATATTCCTGTGTGTGTGTGTGTGTGCATGTGCGTGTGTGTGTGTGTGTGTGTGTGTGTGTGTGTACACCACATCTTCTCTTTCCATTCATCTGCCGATGGACATCTGGGCTCTTTCCATTGTTTGGCTCTTGTAGACATTGCTGCTAACTCTTGGCTTCAGATCAGATCATGATCTCAGGGTCTTGAGAGCGAGCCCTGGGTCAGGCTCTGTGCAGCGTGAAGTAGGCTTGAGATTCTCTCTCTCCCTCTCCTTCTGCCCCCCAACTCACTTGCACACATGTGCGATAAATAAATTAAATAAATAAATAAAATCTTTATAATAAAATAAAATTAGTCATCAATATGAAGCATTTTATTTTTCTCTGTGTCCTTTCCCTTGCTTATTTTATGTCACTTTTCTTCTTTTCAACACATCTGTCTCCATATCATTTTAGTCTTTACTATGTATTAATTACTGATCAGAGTTTTTAAGAAGCACAATACTTGAATACTTTTGAATTTCACAATATTTTCTTATTCTGGGTTTTCAGAACTAAGGCTTTTTTTCCCCTTTCTTTGTGTTAGATTTTGGGAGTCAGTTTTTTTTTTTTTCCTGTTTATCTACAAACAAGAATTAAAAAATAAAAAAATAAAGTATTTGCCCTATCATGGAATGACAGCTATCATTGATCCTATCCTTTTTTATTTGAACTATTTTTTAATCTCCCTCTTAGCTTCACCTAGGAAGAACAAAAATGTTATATATAACTGCTGGGACAATCATCAGTAATTAGCAAATTTGTATTTAATCTGGCAGTGCTAAATTAAGATAAATATTTATCTAGTTACTTGTCAAATAGTGATCAGATGTGTGCAAATAATTTTTACACCATCCTCCCTAGTTTTCTGATGGTAAAAGACACGAGGCTCTAAATGAGATATCGTGAGGCGATGTAAGTTCCTTCTACCAACATGCAGATAGCACAGGTGGGACATCGTGTTTCCCAGTCAGTAGTAAATTCCTATAACTTTAGGAAATAAACTAATCCTCAATCCAAATTTTTTGAGTTTTGAAACTCTTTTTTATTGGACCGTTACTTCCCTGACAATTAGGTCTCTTATGAAAGTTCAGAAATAAATATGGTTCCATAGACACAAATACTTGGTTTTAAAGACTATCATGAAGACTGAATGCAGATTAATATTAAATCTGGATGTCCTTAGTAGTCAGACACAGAGTTTATCAGTTCAGGAATAGGAGAAGGGAGGGAAACTGAGTGGGAAGAAATCAGAGAGGGAGACAAACCATGAGGGAGTCTTGACTCTGGACTCCGTGAAACAAACTGCGAGTTGCATTTTGGGGGAGGGTTAGGGGGATGGGGTAACTGGGTGATGGGCATTAATGAGGGCTTGTGATGTGGTGAGCCCTGGGTGTTATATGCAACTAATGAATCATTGAACATTATATCGAAACCTAATGATGTACTATATGTTGGCTAATTGAATTTAAATAAAAAATTCTTTATCAAAATTGTTTTAAATAGTAGTGATATCTTGTTCAATAATAACTGTCCATAATGAGCCTTCTTAAAATTAATTCTAGCTTTGCAGAATCACTAGCTCTAATTTGAAACATGAAAAAGAGAATATGGAAGTGACATTGGTTTTTAGCAGATAACCTTTGCTGTTTTCATAATCTTATAAATTACAAAAAAACAAAACAATAGCAAAAAAAGAGTGAGAAAGAAGCATATAATTAATAGCCTTTATTTAAAGAGTTAAAGAGTTAAAGCTCTTTGTGTTATAAATTAAATACAAATAAATATGACTTAAAGAGGTGTTTTATAGATTCCAAGAGCAAGAATATAGCTAGGTTTCAAGAAATGAAGAAGCCGCTATTAATCCCTTTTTCCCCCTTGTTCAGATTTTTTTCGTTTACTTCTTTCTGTGTTTCCTCTACAGCTATTTATCTCTTTTCTTCTCCCAAGATAGAGTATGGCCACTCCTCCGTGACTCAGGGTTACACAGGTGTCAGAATAAGATGTTAACGTGTGGCTTTTCTGTACCCCTGTTTTGGGCAAGGCCCAGTGCTGAAAACAGGTGTGAGTTCCCTTTACCTATAGCTTCAAATGTGAGAAATTAATCTGTCAATGCAGATATGCTAAGACTATAAACTCTTTTTGCTAACAAGAGCCATTACCTACTTACAGGCTATTAAGAATTCCTCAAGAGAAAGATTTTACTGGGAGGGAGGATTCATTGTTAGTTAAAAGAGATGAGAGAATGAAAACTTTTGAAAGATGTTGATCATCAAAGGAGGAAGGAGTTTTCAAGTACCTTTTAGAGAGCTTGATGTGTGTGTCTCCAAGAGGTCAGTGAACGTGAAAACTGATAACTAACTCATCCCTGAAAAGTTTAAATAAAGTTACTATAGCTGGAGGTATTATATTTAAGGAGGGGGGGACGACACCAGGACTGGAAACAACTTATATTTTTAGAATGTGGTTAAATCAGGTCACTTGTATGTCTGTAGTCCTGTTGTGCCCAGATAGAAAAAGTGGGATAATGAGGGATGTGAGGTGTTTCATGCTACCCCAGCAGAGTGAGTAGACTGTCAAAGAAATGAGTAAATAGTACATCAAAGGATTTGAGGAGACTTACCATAAAAGACCACATTAACAAAGGCTCTCCAAATAATGAAGGTCAACCAAATAACCTGTAAAAGTTTCCCACTAGTGAGAGAACCAGTCAGAGGGTATGGATGCCCAATAACCACTGCACTAGTCAGTAAGACCTTTCCTTATCTCATTTCGTCTACCTCAGCCTGTTCTTATTGAGAAGACTCCCCTATTCCCTTGTATATATATCAAATTTGTCAGTTGAGGGAGGTGTAGAAAAAGAGAAGAAACCTGTAAATTTCTGTACCAAAAATGGGACCAATCCAGGAAAAGGACAGATATTTAATTAGATGATATTTAGGTGTGATAAAGAAACCATGACCACTGGACGCATACATTTTAGTTAGGTACAAGAAAAGGGATAATGGCTTAAGCTCTCTTCCTTTAAGTTAATAACTTTATCTGATTTTGCCATATTTATAACTGTAGAAGCTCAAAAACAGCATAGTTCTAATGGCATTTAAAATAAAAAAAAGAATAATGTTGAGTTTGAATACTACAACTTCACTGAATTAGTTGATTACTTTTAACATAGGTTTTCTATGTATCAGGTCGTGTCATCTGCAAACAAAGATAATTATACTTCTTCATTCCAATTTGGATGTGTTTTATTTTTCTTGTCCAAGTGCTCTGGACAGGACTTCCAGTACCACATTCAATAGAAGTGGTGAGAGTTGGCATCGTTGTCTTCTTCCTGACTTTAGAGGAAAAGCTTTCAGTTTTTCAGCATTGAGTATGATGCACTGTGTGGGCTTATAATATATGGCCATTATATTGAGAGAAAAAACCCTTCTATACCAAAATTGTTGAGTCTTTATTATGAAAGTGTATTGAATTTCATTAAATGCTTTTTGTATATATTGAGACGATCATATGATTTTTAATCCTTCATTCTGTTAATATAGTACTTGATTAATACATGTTGAATTATTGTTTCATTCAAAGAATAAATTTCATTTGATCATGATGTATGTTCATTTTAATTACTACACTGTTGCATTCAGGATGCTAATATGCACTATTGAATTCAGGTTGCTAATATTTTTTGAGGATTTTTACATCTATGTTCTTCAAGGATATTGGTCCGTAATTTTCTTTTCTTGTTGTTCCTTTATTTGGCTTTGGTATCAGAATAATGCTGGCCTCATAAAATGAATTTGGAAGTGTTCTTTCCTCTTCAATTTTTTGGAAAAATTTGAGGAACTATTACAAATCAGCCAACCCCCCCCCACACACAAAATCACCTGAGTAAAAAGTAGGCAGAGGACCTGAAGAAACACTGTTTCAAAGAAGATGGAGGAAATCGTGATATTTACAACATGGATGAAACTGAAGAGCAATTTGCTAAGTGAAATAAGTCAGTCAGAAAAAGGCAAATACTGTATGATATCACTTATATGTGGAAACTAAAAGAGCCAAACATAAAGAAACAGACAGTAGAATGGTGGTTGCCAGGGGTTTGGGAGTAGAGGCGATGGGGAAGTGTTGGTCAGAGAGTACAAACTTCCTGTTGATAGTTATGAATAATAAACTGTTGATCTTACGTTGATCTTGTGTACAGCATGGTGACTATAGTAAACAATATGGTATTTATACTTGAAAGCTGCTAAAAGAGTAGATCTCAAATGTTTTCACTGTGACAACAACAACAAAATGGTAATTATATGAAGGGAATGGTGGGTTAACTAACCTTATTTAGAAATCATTTTGCAGTATATATGTGTATCAAGTCTCATCACAAGTATGCCTTAAGCTTACACAGTGTTTGTTATATGTAAATTTTATCTTAATAAGGCTGAAGAAGAACATACACAAATAGTGTATACATACAGTGGGATTTTAATGTCTTTACAAAGAAGGAAATCCTAACATATACAAGAACATGGACAAAACTAGAGGGCATCATGCTAAGTGAAACAGACTAGCTGTGGGAGAACTAATACTGCATGATTCCTTGTAAAGAGGTATCTAAATAGTCAAACTTACAGAAATAGTAAAATGGCTTGGGAGGGGGAAATGAGGAATTGTTCAACAGGTATTAAGTTTCAGCTATGCAAAATGAGTAAGTTCTACGGATCCGTTGTATAACAGTGACAGTAGTTAACAAATGAGTATTGAACACTTAAGAATTCATTAGGAGAACACACCTCCTATCAAGTGTTTTTACCACTTAATATAAAAAACTAAAATATATTTTAAAAAAGTGGAGCTGAAAAAATTAAAAAACATTTTAAAAAAATTTATTTATTGAAAGAGAGAGTGCAGGAGCACAGGATCCCAGGTGGAGAGGCGGAGGGAGAGGGAGAAGCAGAATGCTAAGCAGGGAGCCCAATGTCATAGGGCTCCGTCCCAGGACTCTGGGATCATGACCTGAGCTGAAGGGAGGCACTTAACAGATGGAGCCACACAGGCACACCCTGAGAAAAATTTTAGTCACACTGTTTTACCTGGTGTGGGAAGATGGGAATGAGTGTGGGAGGAGAGCTGGGTGGGGAAATAAGTTGAGAGGTGGGGGAGGGGCTTCCTTTTTCAAAAGATAAAAAATCCGCCTTCCTCTGTTTAAAGTCCTTTACAAGTACATTCTCTTTTATTTTCTACATTTTGTACAGAACATAGACATCTTCTTAAACAATGAGGATATCTTTTTTTTGTTTTACTGTCCTAGACTTTTTCTTCTGAACCCTTCTTTCCCCACCTTCCCCCATATAGCCCTTCCTCTTCTGTTAAATTTTTCCTCAGTACTCCAAGCCCCTTTCCTGTCTTTGAGAAAGACACCGAAGTTCAGAGTAGGTTCTCCTCCTGTCTCCTCACCTCTGAACTGAGACCCTTCAGGCTATTCTGGAATTGAAATTATACATAGTGCCTTTTGGCCTTCTGGTCTCTCCGTGTGATCGGATAGTCTGTCAGAAATAGAAGTGGAATGAAATGAGCCAGGCAAGAGACCTCTCTCCCTTATCTTTGGAAAGACCTAAAGCCACATTGCTCTCTGTACTTTCTCTTTTTAAATTCTTTCGTTAAATTCTTTAAACTTAGTGGAAGTTATATACAAATTACTATAAGATAAACGGTGATAGCACGTAGCCTAAATAGAAATGCTTGATTGCTCATTAGTTGTTTGTTGTTTTCACCAAACTTAATGAAAAGGTTCTTGAAGACAGTAATAATGTCTTTTCCATTAAGGTACGCAGAAACTTAACACAATGCCTTTTAATTGAATCATAGTTTTTTTAGGCTTAAAATTTAGATACCCAACTACCCACTGTTTTCTCCATGGAATATTTATCTGCTTTTTTCCCATTATCAGTGGTGTAATATTTCAAGGCTTAAACTTTTTAATACCATTTTATATGCTTTTTAAAAATATTTATTGTGAAACATTTATTTGTACTACTTTTTACACTGCTCAATAAAACTGATAAACCATTAATGGGAAGATTATAACCATTAACCTGTAATATTCATGCTATCACTGGCACTATAATTGAACTAAAATGTATCACAACACCTTCCATTTATTCAACCAGAATTTTTTTTTTTTAATGTAAAAGAAGGAGCAGGTTTTTTCATGAACTCAGGATTGAAATTGCATCTTCAGGTAATGACTTTTACAACTAACAACAGTTTATGCAATATTAAGGCTACAAAATAAAAAGCATATATATTTTAAAAAATTGATAACTAATAACATGAAAGATATGATTCCAACAATTTAGAGCTTTCATTTTAGGAAACTTCATGGAGAAAATGGTGTTAGACATCCAGCCGTGTTTTCTAAAAAGACATTTATTTTAATTTAAATTCAATCTATTTTTACTTTAATGACAATGCCAGTGGCTATTTTATGAACAGTTGCTTAGATTCAAATTGCAATGCAACTTTCTAATTAAAAAGTTTAATTTCTTCTTAACTATAATAAAAAATAATTACATCGTGTGAGCTGTTAAAAAAATTCTTAGCTGTTCTCCATACATTCACTCTTCTGTTGAATTCTCGTTTGGAGAGGAAAAACTTTCAAGTTAATACCAGGAGTACATACGTAGATTCCTACATTGAATGAAGATTATTTTTTGTAAGCTCAAGGAGTACTGCTTTTGGAATTCTTTTCCCAAAATAAAATAGCCTGGGGCGGGGGGGTTACTGGGGAACATATCAACTTTTTTGCATTTGGTGATACTGTGAGAGCACTAAAGTATTTTGAAAACTTTTTTGAAGTTGTGCTATTGAGGAGCCTAAATAAGTTCCCAGTACAGAAAATTGGTCTCCCTGGGAAGCTTACCTTTAGTCCCGCTAATGGAATATCATGTGTCATACTTTTTTTTAAATATTTTATTTATTTATTTGTCAGAGAGAGAGAGAGCACAAGCAGGGGGAGCAGCAGAGGGAGAGGGAGAAGCAGGCTTCCTGCTGAGCAAGGATCCCAGTGTGGGGCTTGATCCTGGGACTCGGGGATCAAGACCTGAGCTGAAGGCAGTCACTTAACTGACTGAGCCACCCAGGCATCCCCATGTGTCATACTTCTAATGACACAAAATAAAATGTCAATCTGGACTAATACTTACAAACCTCCGCTTCCGTTCTAAAGTATATTTTGTACTATTGATAAGAGTAACTTTATTATTTGTCCTTTAATAATAAGATATACTCTCACATTTAGCAATTAAAATAGAATACACTTTAATTTTTATAGAAAGAAGGTTTTTCAGTTTTTATATGGCAGTTACAGTTGATAGTGCCCCAGATTAAATGTGTTGGAGCAGAGCAGGTAGGGCCAGAATCAAGAACTGAGGCTAATGAAATTGGCTGAGTAGTCCCTGTGTGAGTGAGAGACCGGGTATGAATAATGGGGAAGAGTTGAGGCTGAGAGACAGGGCATGGTATTCATGATATGAAAACAGGTAACTGGCAGTCCAGACATAAAATAAGTATGTTAAAGTAAAGATTCAAACCAAAGTAAAGAGGTTATCTTCTTTCTTCTTTCTTTCTCTTTCTTTCTTTCTCTTTCTTTCTTTCTTTCTTTCTTTCTTTCTTTCTTTCTTTCTTTCTTCTTCTTTTTTTCTGATTTTATTTATTTTAGATTTTATTTATTTGTCAGAGAGAGAGAGAGAGCACAAGCAGGGGGAATGACAGAAGAAGAGGGAGAAGCAGTCCCCCTGCTGAGCATGGAGCCGGATAGGGGACTGGATCCAGGACCCCGGAATCATGACCTGAGCTGAAGGCAGACTTGCTTAAATCGACTGAGCCACCCAGGTCCCAAGAGGTTATCTTAGACTGTGATACCACAGCACAGCAACAAGTGAGCTGGGTATTGATGATCAGAGAATTAATCAGGCAGGTTTTATTATTTATTTATTTATTTATTTATTTATTTATTTATTTATTTGACAGAGAGAGACAGCGAGAGAAGGAACACAAGCAAGGGGAATGTGAGAGGAGAAGCAGGCTTCCCGCAGAGCAGGGAGCCCAGTGTGGGACTTGATCCCAGGAACCTGGGATCATAACCTGAGCCGAAGGCGGACACTTAATGGCTGAACCACCCAGGCGCCCGTCAGGCAGTTTTTCTAGCATGAGTTCATTAGCAATTAGTAGCAAATATAGCAGAGTTAATCTGAAACTGGCTGCACAGCACAGCCCAGTGTCCTTAAAGTGAGAAGGGAATTGCCGATTCTTCCGAAGCAGGGATTCAAGCATTAAAAACAGCAAAGAACCAGTTAGTGAGGACACAAAGTCACAGCTAAACAAATAACATGTATGGTATATAATTAGTCTCATTATATTGAACAAAATCTTTCTTGTTAGAAGTCAGTTGCAATGGGGGTTTTTGGTGTTTAGAGAAGATTGATTCAGGGAATGAAATTCAGACAAAGCCTGATCATTTTTATTTTGTAGGAATGGTCCCTTGAAATGGCTTCTTAAATTCATTTGGGAAAGCTTAAAAAGTACACATTCTTGTGCTCCATATCAAATTTATTGAACCTAATTTCCTGGGAATTTTTTTAACCAAAATTTTCCAGTGGATTCCCATGCAAACAATTTAAATTTGTAGTCCATGACTAACATTTAGGACTCATTGCATAATTTTTATTTAATTTGTATTGAAGACTGTAGGGTTGATGTAAACGTTATTGTCTTTAATTTCACATGAAATTTAGTTTTTTTTCTTTTTGTAAGTTTCTTTGGTAAATGGGATGAGCTGTTTTGTTGTTTCAAAACTAGATACCGTTTAAAGAAAATTTGGGAGGAAAATGAGCCAAGAAAATTATTTAAGCAGTGTGGAAATGTATTTCTTTTCAGTGTAATGTGTTTTTAATTATTATTTTAGGTATTAAAATACAGAAGATGATGTATGTTTTGACATAAGCTTATACAAGTTATTTAAAATTTGGTCTAAAAGTAAAACGATGAAACTTTGAGAGGCATTTCAGTTGATTATTTAGTGAGCTAAGGAGAATGCTTACCACACAAAATAGAGTAGAATCAAACTATTTTTTCTTTGGCCATTGTCGCTTTGAATCAATTTTTCTGTTATTTATATAGGGCAGCACAGTGTTTTAAATTTGCCACTAAAAGGTAAAATCTATATCTTTCCTGAAACTATTATGGATCACCCTATATACCTGCTTTTAGCAGATATCTACTTTTCAAAAACTGAGTATTTGCACATTTGAAGCAATGTGTCACATTTCTGCTCCACTGACTAGCATTGCTTTAAATCTCTTGGATCCCATCTTCTTGTGTTATGTCAAATCACATTGGCTTTTCTATGTGACAAAATATATGGTGATGGAAGGTGACAGAAGAAATGTAATGCAGTATGACACATCAGAAATTTAAAGGGTAAAGAGATTAGCTATTTGGTGTCAAATTAGATAGAGAATGTCAAATCAAAAATGAATCTGGCAGTCACTAATGGAGTGAAAGGTACAGTATTCACCCTATCTATGAAACAATGAAACTTCATCAGCAAATATTTAGCTAACTCGGAGGGGTACAGCCTGAAACATCAAAAAGTATCTTGGAAGATCATGGGCCAGCCCTGTACTTCAAGGTCATTTCAAGATGACACTGTTTACAAAGATGATTTGAATAACACGATTCTTCTACAGAGAGGAAGTATTATTGATCGTTGCCGATTTGGTACATATTTTTGCTGTATTTGAGAGATTATACTTTTTAAAAGAGAGTAATACAGTGGCATTATGCCATGTTATACTTGGTGCCTTTATGTCTCACAAACAAATAGAAAGCATTTTAAACTCTTAGGAATGGGACAAAAAGAATTCTTATAATCATGATAATACAGATTTCTGAAGATTTAGTTTGTGCCTTTTGTTATGTAGATTAAGTTATTAAAGTCCTTGCCTTAACAGGAATTTGAGAAAAAGGACTGGAAAGAAGTTATGATTTTATTTCTTGTCCTCTCAAGGAGATAATAGTAAGTGAAATCAAAGAAGTGCTAGAAGGTAATGACCATTTTTTAGTCTCCTGGTTAGTAAAGTTTAGTGACAGTTAAAGTTTGCTCTTTACCTGGTTTTGCCTAGACTGCATACAGTAATTTCCCTTACCTAAGTCAAAAGAATATTTTGATCAGATAAACCATATTTTGGGGTATTTACCATGTTACAATTTACATTTACAGCTCTATATGGCATTTGGACTAAAGATTATTGGGGGGTAACTTCCTTCTATGAAATTGGCTCCACTTTCAAAGAATAACATTAAGAAAATAACCACATATTCCTTAAATTTAGAAGTGCATTCTATCATTCATTTTTTTATTTTTCCTTCTCTCTTATCTCTTTATCCTTAATCCCTTCAGGATTGTTGATCCAAAACAGATGATCTCTAATGGTGACCCTTAACTCTTTTTTGACTTCAAGGCACCGAAGCTCTAATATTAAGCTGCTGCAAATTCTAAACCATTTTAATTTTATCTTCCTCCATAAATTAAAGGTGGTTTAGTTCTCTAATGTGAAAGGTTAAAGAACAATCTAAATGTAAACACCCAGATTGATTACTTGCAAATGCATAATATGCTTTCTATCTTTTGTTACCCTAAGTGAGGTTTTTGTTTTTTGTGGGGTTTTTTGTTTGTTTGTTTGTTTTAGTAACCAGGGAATTTCTGAAAGGAAGGAAAGGCAAAGATATAATGAGATCTGAGGAATAATTAACTGATATCTCTGTCGCTCTGAATGAATAATTGTTTTTAAGGCTATTAGAATAAATTCATCAAAGATTAATGAAGGTTATTGAGAGAATTGAAGTTTAGATAGACTATTATGATTTTTCCTTCACTCTTTAGCTCAGAATAAAAATATTTTAGTGAAAAAAGAGAATCACTGTATTACTAAAACCCTTTCCATATTCTTTTCTGTTTGTGTGTTTTATAAAGCAATTTACCAAACAAGATTTACTAAAAGGAGATTAAAAACTATCACCTAAACTGTCAGATTTTAAAACTTCCTAAAAAGAATACTAAAAGCTCTAAGCCAAGATTTCATTTTTAGCATTACCAAGTACATTTCTGCAACTCTAGAAATTGCAGTTCAAGCAATTCATGTAAAAACTGGGAAATTATTAATATATGTTTTTAATATTAAAAAAACCACTAAAAACACACTCAGTGTTCTAACATGACTAATTCTTTCTCAACTTCAAGTTATTTTGAATAGCATTTTTGTTCATACTTATGTTTATAAAATTTTACTTTGAATTGAACTAAATTCTTAAGCCCTTGTTATGTGGTTTGAATGTATGTCAGTAACCTACTCTATAAAGATATACATGAAAGCTAGGTATCCATTACTTAATAATTTGTTACCTGGTGAAATATTTTAAATGAAATACAATCTTTGGACCCAGTTATTTTGTATGTTTAAACATTTATGTGCATGCAGTATAAAAAAACAAAATTTTCTTGTTAAAGTCCCATTCTCCATTCTGTGCTGTTAGGCGCCTAGAGAAGTCTTTGGTAAAACACAGTTTTCTCAATATGCAAAAATATTTTGATGTCTACAGATTACATAAGATTACAGATAGAGAAGCCTCAGGAGAAGACCCCTGGGAGAGTACGGATGATGTAATGGGGTATCAACTCTTACAGGATATTCTGAAGGTATTTGGCTGCTGGGTTGGCATGATTCATTTGGCTTGTCATGCAACCAAGGTGACTCTTAGGATCTCTGTAGTGAGGTGCCTCCATGCTTGTTCAATCATGTGGCTTTGTCATCTTGTAAGATCATCTTATCATCTATGCCTGCAAGTTAGAAAAGAGAGAATATATACCTATTTTTTATAACCCGAAAGCAGAGGAAACAGAAAAGTCAGAGAATGTGAATGTACTTTTTCAAATATACCTTCAGCACAGAATAGGTACATACTATTTCCTCTTAACACACCACTGGTGAAAATTAGGAGTTCATCCCAAAATGAAAGGGAATACAGATATAAAGTACCTGGCTGGATATCCGTATTTCCACACACAGTGTATGCTATGAAAGTGGCAGCATGACTTTGGTAAGCACTTGGCATCTGTGGCCTGACTAGTCACACACATCCATGAAATAATTCGAGCTTCACCTGTGTTATTTAACAGATGTCTTGGTATAGGTTTTGACAATTGTATTTGAAGTACTTAAACAACTACCTCTCATCTGTTCATCCCTGGTGTATAGAGAGGTGACTAACCACAAGCAGAGTATAGATTTATAATTAGAACAATTCACATCAAACTAACCGAGTCTGGGATGTAGATTTAAAACAAATATGCATACCTGTTTCGCACTATGTATACTGAAGTATTTTTAATGTAAATTTCATCATAGCAACTTGATAAATACAGTATTTACGTACAGTGTGCTTTTCATCAAAACCTTTTTAAATATGCTGAGTTATGCAGTAAGTAAATATCACTGATATTTCGTTAAATTTCATAATGAATATGGAAAAATCACTTGATATGATGAAAGAATCAAAGGAAACTTACTTTCTGTAGAAAAAGAGAGTTTGGGATTTTAAATACCACAGAGTAGCATCTGTATTTTCAGGATAGTACAAAAGGAAGAATTCCTTCAGCTGGAGTCCTGTTTATAATACAGTTGACAAAAATTCATAGGACTTNTGACTAACCACAAGCAGAGTATAGATTTATAATTAGAACAATTCACATCAAACTAACCGAGTCTGGGATGTAGATTTAAAACAAATATGCATACCTATTTCGCACTATGTATACTGAAGTATTTTTAATGTAAATTTCATCATAGCAACTTGATAAATACAGTATTTACGTACAGTGTGCTTTTCATCTAAACCTTTTTAAATATGCTGAGTTATGCAGTAAGTAAATATCACTGATATTTCGTTAAATTTCATAATGAATATGGAAAAATCACTTGATATGATGAAAGAATCAAAGGAAACTTACTTTCTGTAGAAAAAGAGAGTTTGGGATTTTAAATACCATAGAGAAGCATCTGTATTTTCAGGATAGTATAAAAGGAAGAATTCCTTCAGCTGGAGTCCTGTTTATAATACAGTTGACAAAAATTCATAGGACTTTTTTTAATTCTACATACCTCCATCTACTCAATAGTGAACTAAAAATTTAAACTCATGCAATGCCTGAAATTTAATTTTGAGTTAAGCATGAAGATCTCAATTCAAGTAGAGATTCTTTGAAGTTTATTATTACATATTATACTTGATCCAAATTATAGTCTACTTTCTAATAAACGCCTTTCAAATTTTCTTAAAAACATTATTGTTTTGCTTGTTCAATATATAATATGTGATTATGTGACTCTTAAGATGATTTCAGCCAAACTTAAGTTTTCTATTTTTGTTTATTTTTTATCGAATTGTAATTAACATACAATGTTATGTTAGTTTCAGTTTACAATATATTGATGCAGGAATTCTATACATTACTGAACGCTCACCATAATAAGCATAGTCACCATCTGTCAACATGCAATATTATTGATTATATTCTCTGTACTATGCCTTTCATCGGTTGTTTATTTATTAAATAACTGGAAATTTGTACCTCTTAATCCCACTTATCTGTCTCACCCATCCCCCCATCGCCCTCCCCTCTGGCAACCACCAGTTTGTATTTAAGAGTTTGGGTTTTTTTGTTTGTTTTTTGTCTTTTTGTTTGTTTTGTTTTTTAGATACCACATATAAGTAAGTCATATGGTATTTATCTTTTTCTTTCTGACTTATTTTACAGTAAGGTTTTTATAATGTTTTTAAACTGTCCTGTTATATACCAGACAATAGTCTGCCTACCCCAGAATTCTCAGCAATTGTCACCAAAATTTGAACTATGTTAAAAATTCCAGAGCTTTGAGATAAACTAAACATGAAGGAAGATCATTGGTAGCTTTTATCTTAGAGGATTGAAAGACATGAAAAGTCATAATATATAGAGGTAGTCAACCCAAACTAAAAATAGATAAAATAAAGCCCAAGGCCCAAATTCACATTATCCCGATGAATAATTCCTGAATAAAAGTATGGAGATAAATTCTTATAAAATACATACAAATGCATATTAATTGTCCATTAATTGAAAATGAAATTGCTGAGAATAAATGTATAAACTTGTTATGTAAAACTGTAAATTTTCATTTTTAGAAAAATGGGAGGATTAAATTGAAGGCAGAATTTTTTTTTGTTTTTTGTTTTTGTTTTTGTTCTTGTTTTTGAGAAAGAGAGATGGATGGAGGATCAGAAGGAGAGAGAATATTAAGCAGGCTCCACACCCAGCATGGAGCCCCGTTCGAGGCTCAGTCTCACCACCCTGAGATCATGACTTGAGCCAAAACCAAGAGTTGGACGCTTAAGTGACTGAGTTAACCAGGCACCCCACAGGTATATTTTTAGTACACGGCATATTTTCCGTTAAAAAAATACACACACACACACACACACACACACACACACACACTTACTTACTGCATGTTCTTGTATGATTATAGTCAGAATACATAAATATAGTTAGTAGATCACTTAAGGGCACCCTCTGTAATTACTGTGACGGTGGTTGATGGTTCTGACTCGTCTGAAGTAATGAGAAAGTTAAATTAAAAAATAAATACATTGGTACAAATTTGACTAAAGTTTGCTTTCAAAAAGAATCTGTCTGAGTGAGTGTTTTGTGTGTTCTAAAATTTACAATGACAACATCTGCTATTTATTCATTATTAGACTATTTCAACTTGCTTTGAAAGGGTTCTTGAACAGCCTTTTAAGCCATCTGCCAGAGAGATGGGAATGTTTGCCTACAAAATTACCATTTTATGCACTCATTACAAAGTGGATAGTATGTCACCCTTATCACTTGCATGAGGACATAAGAGGCTGTTAAACTAGACTATGTTGAAAATATATGTAATTTACATAATGTGATAAAGTATAATATTTAAAATACACAGAGCTAAAATGGATTTTAAATCATTTTAATTTTCCATTATTTTGGCCAGTGTGGTAGTCCTAAAGGGCTTGGAGCCCTTGAAATTGATTTTGATTATAATCATTATGGTTTTACAATGAAAAGTGACTTTGTATGAGAGCACACCATCCATCGTAACTTTAAATGTAATTCCAATGGACTGGGACATAGCAATACTAATTCAATCAAATAGATATTTAAAAATATATTATACAGCATTCAGAGCTGCCAACTAAATATATACTAATGGATTTTCTGTTTCATTGTCTAAATGACATTTATAAGGCTATGTGCAAAATGATCATTTCTGAGCAACTATTTATTTTGGGAAACTGGTAAATCAATTAGGCTACCTGACACTTCATCCTCTGATGAAAAATTTATAAACTTGTTTGTCATAAAAATAAAAAGATATCTTTGAAGATGCTAAAATTCTTCTCCAAGAGCTAATATCATTGATAGTCCATTGTTCAGACATGAACAGATATTTTGAAGTTCACACCAACAAGGGCAATCAAGGAAAAAGTCAGAATATGCTTTTCATATTTACTGACAATATTTTAATTGCCCTTTTTCAAAAGAAAGAAATGCAAATATTAATGCTATGACTGTCTACAAGAGGGGATTATGTTTTGTTATTTGCTTCAAAATTTCAGTTTTCATATTAATAGTTACTGTTCATTTGAAAATATATTTAGTTAATCAAAGATAAGGTACATAAACATGTTGGGGTTTTTGTTTGTTTTGTTTCTTGTTTTTTTTACTACAGCACTTTTATAAGATCCATTAACAAAATTGCTTCTGGCAGTTTCATCTTCAGATCAGCAATTTTAAAGCCTTCATTTTCACCAAACAGAAGAATCTGGGGGAAACTTAATAAAATAAGGATAGAGAGAAATGAGAAAATAGTTAGGGTTCAACATTGGGATTCAATTTATAAAGACCCAAGAAAACCAAGTTTTTGTTTGTGATATTTGCACCCAGTTCTTCCTAGACTCAATCTTTTTGCAATAACTTTTTTTTAAAACTTAAATCCATACTTTCTGTTAGAATTCAGATACTAGTGGGTTTAGCTAGTTTTGTTGTTATATTCAGTGGTGTATGTTCATTTATAGAAAGGGCTAGCAAGAATCCCATTGTAATATGTCTAATGATTTATTTTAGAGCACCTTTTTTGTGTGAGAAATTAAGATTTTAGAAAATGCATTTTGTCCTGAGTTTTTGTTGCCAAAGTAAGTTTTTTATGGTTGATGATATTCATGATTACAATTTATAAAGTAACAGCACAGATCAGAGGATATTTTCTGGTTATCTAAATATGTCTCTATTATTAATAGATGCAAGATGAACACATTATTACATTATAGGACATGTTTCATAGAAAGAACTTCTTTTTAGAAATCATAAATAGCTAAAACTTTCTAGTTGATTTTTCTATTTAAAAATGTATTTAAAAAGAAAACATGACTCATATTTGAAATATAGTCCTATATATTCACACAATCCTTATAATAGGCCTCTCTCAGAGGGGTCAGCTCACTACAATGTTGTGTAGAAAAATGGCAACAAGGACTTCCAGTATTCAAAATCCTCTCATGACACTAATGAAAAAAAATATATAGCTAAGTTTTCTGCTAATATTGCATCTATGCTCTTACATTGTATTCTGAGTTAAATATCCCTGCCGTCACATTTTTTCTCAGTTTAATTATATTACCATATATGTTCACCAAAAAGTAAAACCTTCAAGAAGCTATATACACTTTTACTTCTTATTTATGAGAATGTTTCCTTACTTTCTGTAGCAAATGTATTTACAATTTTTAGATATAAGAAGCATTAACTATTGTATTTTTATAATCTGATTTGCTTCACCACATTCTTAAATTACACTGCTTTCATAGTTCATCTGTCTCCATCATTTGTTGATTTGAGCTTAAAAATATATGAGAGCATAGATGCCATGATAGCGTACATATCCTCTGATTCTTGGGGGAAAGCTTCTCTACACTTTTTTGTTTTTAACATCAGTGTCCTGAGTTGCATTTTCATAATATTGACAGTTCTGTTGCTGTCGCACTGCGCCACACCAAGTGTGCTGACCCTGCTGAGAAAGACCTTCTGTTATCAAATTGATGCTAAATCCAAGCTGTTAACAGCAGCTTTTTATGTAAGTGCGGTAGATTGAACAAACAGTTTCAGTGTCGTGGAGTCATAGGAAGGTCAGAAACAGCTCTGACCATTAAATGATATCTATTAATTTTGCTCTGGAGAACAAGCTGCCCAGTTAGGCAGTGATAGAGATAATTGCTTTGACTGTGAAGCCATTAAGCAAGTTTTAAGGAATTTCAGCCATGGAAAGTGTGATAATGCCTACTTAATGCTTTAAGATAAACATTACAGTTCAAGTGAGAAGCAAGAAAAACATATACATACATGTATATGTATATATATATAATTTTTCTGAGAGACAAATTCTCACAGAAAGTTAAAGTCCCACTGTTAAAAATATTCAGTTTTATCTGCTTAAGAAGCTACATTGTTTGGCTTTTTATTTTATGTTTTAAGTNCTAAAAATAGATAAAATAAAGCCCAAGGCCCAAATTCACATTATCCCGATGAATAATTCCTGAATAAAAGTATGGAGATAAATTCTTATAAAATACATACAAATGCATATTAATTGTCCATTAATTGAAAATGAAATTGCTGAGAATAAATGTATAAACCTGTTATGTAAAACTGTAAATTTTCATTTTTAGAAAAATGGGAGGATTAAATTGAAGGCAGAATTTTTTTTTGTTTTTTGTTTTTGTTTTTGTTCTTGTTTTTGAGAAAGAGAGATGGATGGAGGATCAGAAGGAGAGAGAATATTAAGCAGGCTCCACACCCAGCATGGAGCCCCGTTCGAGGCTCAGTCTCACCACCCTGAGATCATGACTTGAGCCAAAACCAAGAGTTGGACGCTTAAGTGACTGAGTTAACCAGGCACCCCACAGGTATATTTTTAGTACACGGCATATTTTCCGTTAAAAAAATACACACACACACACACACACACACACACACACACACTTACTTACTGCATGTTCTTGTATGATTATAGTCAGAATACATAAATATAGTTAGTAGATCACTTAAGGGCACCCTCTGTAATTACTGTGACGGTGGTTGATGGTTCTGACTCGTCTGAAGTAATGAGAAAGTTAAATTAAAAAATAAATACATTGGTACAAATTTGACTAAAGTTTGCTTTCAAAAAGAATCTGTCTGAGTGAGTGTTTTGTGTGTTCTAAAATTTACAATGACAACATCTGCTATTTATTCATTATTAGACTATTTCAACTTGCTTTGAAAGGGTTCTTGAACAGCCTTTTAAGCCATCTGCCAGAGAGATGGGAATGTTTGCCTACAAAATTACCATTTTATGCACTCATTACAAAGTGGATAGTATGTCACCCTTATCACTTGCATGAGGACATAAGAGGCTGTTAAACTAGACTATGTTGAAAATATATGTAATTTACATAATGTGATAAAGTATAATATTTAAAATACACAGAGCTAAAATGGATTTTAAATCATTTTAATTTTCCATTATTTTGGCCAGTGTGGTAGTCCTAAAGGGCTTGGAGCCCTTGAAATTGATTTTGATTATAATCATTATGGTTTTACAATGAAAAGTGACTTTGTATGAGAGCACACCATCCATCGTAACTTTAAATGTAATTCCAATGGACTGGGACATAGCAATACTAATTCAATCAAATAGATATTTAAAAATATATTATACAGCATTCAGAGCTGCCAACTAAATATATACTAATGGATTTTCTGTTTCATTGTCTAAATGACATTTATAAGGCTATGTGCAAAATGATCATTTCTGAGCAACTATATATTTTGGGAAACTGGTAAATCAATTAGGCTACCTGACACTTCATCCTCTGATGAAAAATTTATAAACTTGTTTGATTGTCATAAAAATAAAAAGATATCTTTGAAGATGCTAAAATTCTTCTCCAAGAGCTAATATCATTGATAGTCCATTGTTCAGACATGAACAGATATTTTGAAGTTCACACCAACAAGGGCAATCAAGGAAAAAGTCAGAATATGCTTTTCATATTTACTGACAATATTTTAATTGCCCTTTTTCAAAAGAAAGAAATGCAAATATTAATGCTATGACTGTCTACAAGAGGGGATTATGTTTTGTTATTTGCTTCAAAATTTCAGTTTTCATATTAATAGTTACTGTTCATTTGAAAATATATTTAGTTAATCAAAGATAAGGTACATAAACATGTTGGGGTTTTTGTTTGTTTTGTTTCTTGTTTTTTTTACTACAGCACTTTTATAAGATCCATTAACAAAATTGCTTCTGGCAGTTTCATCTTCAGATCAGCAATTTTAAAGCCTTCATTTTCACCAAACAGAAGAATCTGGGGGAAACTTAATAAAATAAGGATAGAGAGAAATGAGAAAATAGTTAGGGTTCAACATTGGGATTCAATTTATAAAGACCCAAGAAAACCAAGTTTTTGTTTGTGATATTTGCACCCAGTTCTTCCTAGACTCAATCTTTTTGCAATAACTTTTTTTTAAAACTTAAATCCATACTTTCTGTTAGAATTCAGATACTAGTGGGTTTAGCTAGTTTTGTTGTTATATTCAGTGGTGTATGTTCATTTATAGAAAGGGCTAGCAAGAATCCCATTGTAATATGTCTAATGATTTATTTTAGAGCACCTTTTTTGTGTGAGAAATTAAGATTTTAGAAAATGCATTTTGTCCTGAGTTTTTGTTGCCAAAGTAAGTTTTTTATGGTTGATGATATTCATGATTACAATTTATAAAGTAACAGCACAGATCAGAGGATATTTTCTGGTTATCTAAATATGTCTCTATTATTAATAGATGCAAGATGAACACATTATTACATTATAGGACATGTTTCATAGAAAGAACTTCTTTTTAGAAATCATAAATAGCTAAAACTTTCTAGTTGATTTTTCTATTTAAAAATGTATTTAAAAAGAAAACATGACTCATATTTGAAATATAGTCCTATATATTCACACAATCCTTATAATAGGCCTCTCTCAGAGGGGTCAGCTCACTACAATGTTGTGTAGAAAAATGGCAACAAGGACTTCCAGCATTCAAAATCCTCTCATGACACTAATGAAAAAAAATATATAGCTAAGTTTTCTGCTAATATTGCATCTATGCTCTTACATTGTATTCTGAGTTAAATATCCCTGCCGTCACATTTTTTCTCAGTTTAATTATATTACCATATATGTTCACCAAAAAGTAAAACCTTCAAGAAGCTATATACACTTTTACTTCTTATTTATGAGAATGTTTCCTTACTTTCTGTAGCAAATGTATTTACAATTTTTAGATATAAGAAGCATTAACTATTGTATTTTTATAATCTGATTTGCTTCACCACATTCTTAAATTACACTGCTTTCATAGTTCATCTGTCTCCATCATTTGTTGATTTGAGCTTAAAAATATATGAGAGCATAGATGCCATGATAGCGTACATATCCTCTGATTCTTGGGGGAAAGCTTCTCTACACTTTTTTGTTTTTAACATCAGTGTCCTGAGTTGCATTTTCATAATATTGACAGTTCTGTTGCTGTCGCACTGCGCCACACCAAGTGTGCTGACCCTGCTGAGAAAGACCTTCTGTTATCAAATTGATGCTAAATCCAAGCTGTTAACAGCAGCTTTTTATGTAAGTGCGGTAGATTGAACAAACAGTTTCAGTGTCGTGGAGTCATAGGAAGGTCAGAAACAGCTCTGACCATTAAATGATATCTATTAATTTTGCTCTGGAGAACAAGCTGCCCAGTTAGGCAGTGATAGAGATAATTGCTTTGACTGTGAAGCCATTAAGCAAGTTTTAAGGAATTTCAGCCATGGAAAGTGTGATAATGCCTACTTAATGCTTTAAGATAAACATTACAGTTCAAGTGAGAAGCAAGAAAAACATATACATACATGTATATGTATATATATATAATTTTTCTGAGAGACAAATTCTCACAGAAAGTTAAAGTCCCACTGTTAAAAATATTCAGTTTTATCTGCTTAAGAAGCTACATTGTTTGGCTTTTTATTTTATGTTTTAAGTATAATTGACGAACAATACCCTGTCAGCTTCAGGTGTACATTATAGTGATTCAATATTTTTATACATCATAAAATGATCCTCATGATAAATTTAGTTACTATCTGTCAGTGTGCAAAGTTATTGTAGTATTATTGACTGTATTACCTATGCTGTGTATTACATCCCAGTGACTTATTTATTTTATAACTAGAAGTTTACCTCTTAATTCCCTTTACCTTTTTCACCTGCCCCTAACCACTCTCCCCTCTGGTAGACAACAGTTTGTTTCCTGTATTTATGAATATGCTTCTATTTTGTTTATTTACTTGTTTTTTGGATTCTACAAATAAGTGAAATCATGCAGTATTTATCTTTGTCTGACTTTCATGATACCTTCTAGATCTATCCATGTTGTTGCACATGACAGGGTTTCATTCTTTTTTATGGTTGAGTAATATTCCTGTGTGTGTGTGTATGTGTGTGTGTCTGTCTCTGTGTGTGTGTATGTGTATGCACACCATATCTTCTTCTCTATTTTTTAAGATTTTATTTATTTATTTTATCAGAGAGAGAGAGTGCACAAGTAGGGGGAGCAGCAGGCAGAGGGAGAAGCAGGCTCCTGCTGAGCAGGGAGCCTGATGTGGGACTCGATCCCAGGACCCTGGGATCATGACCTGAGCTGAAGGCAGACACCTAACCGACCGAGCCACCCAGGCGTCCCCACACCATATCTTCTTTATCCATTCATCTGTCTGTAGACACTTAGGCTGCTTCCATATCTTGGTTATTGTAAAGAATGCTGCAGTGAACATGGGAGTACATATATCTCTTCAAATTGGTTTTATGTTTTTGGTATCATATTTTACATCTTTTTATTTTGTGTGTCCCATAATTATTTATTGTAGTTATAGTTGAATTTACTATTTTTGTTTATTAAGTTTCATACTAGCTTTTATGTGGCCAATCTACTGCCTCTAACATATATTAACCTTTATAGTGAGATTTTTTCTTTCATATATATATATATATGTAAATATATATATATATGTTTATTTCTAGTTGAAACCTTTTTTTCCTCCTTAATGAGGACCCTTGAACTTTTCTCATAAGGCCAATTTAGTGGTGATGAACTCCTTTAGTTTTTGCTTATTTAAGAAACTATCTCTTCTTCAATTCTGAAGAATAATCTTACCGGATAGAGTATTCTTGGTTCTAAGTTTTCCCCTTTCAGCACTTCAAATATATCCTACCACTTCCTTCTGGCCAGCGAGTTTGTACTGAAAATCAGCTAATGGGTTTGTGGGGTTTCCCTTGATACTTGGTACCGTATGCTTGATACTGTCCCAGAGGGCCCTCAAACTGTCCTGATTTTAAAAATTGTTTTCTTTTTGGGGTTCTGTTGTGTGATTTCCACTGTTCTGTCTTCCAGATGATTGACCTGCTCTTCTGTATCATCCAATCTACTTTTGTTTCCTGCTAGTGTAATTTTCATTTGAGTTTTTTATTTGTCAGCTCTGATTTGATTCTTTTTTATATTTTCTCTTTTTTGAAGTTTTTACTGTGCTCCTCCATTCTTCTCCCAAGTTCTTTGAGCATCTTTATGACCATTATTTTGAACTCTTTGTCAGGTAGATTGCTTATTTACCTTTTCTTAGGTTCTTTTCTTGGGTTTTTATCTTGTCCTTTTGTTTGGAATATATTTATCTGTCTCTATATTTTGCTTGACTTTCTGTGTTTGTTTCTATGAATTAGGTGGAACAGCTGCTTCTCCTGGTCTTGAAGGAGTGGCCATGTGTTGGAACATGCCCAGTGTAGATTTCGTGTGCCTAGCAGCTATGGCAGGCTGTCTGCGGCTGGAGTGGGCACAGTTGTCCTAGGGTATGCCTTACCAGGACCACCTAGGTGTTGAATGAATGAAGTTAGTGTGGGTGTGCTTAGTGGGTCCAGGTGTGCTGTGTGAGGCTATCTTGGTGGGACAGCTGGAGTGGGTATAGGAAGAGGGGTGGGGTCCTGGGGCACACTGTCTCTGATGTTAAGGATACCTTCTACCTTCCTGGTATAGGGAGGGTATCTTTCACATGGGAGATTTATCTCCTTTCAGGGGAACAGAGGAGACTCAGAGGATCTTTCTCCCACTATCTGTTTTGAAAGTACCTTCAATTAAAAATAATATGCCAAAGTGGCATATTTGGGAGTAACATATTCTGAACCCCTACAAAAATCTATTAAACTCAAAAACTTTCATTGAGAAACCTTTTTTTTTTTTAATTAAGGAGATCTGAATATTGTGAAGACCTGTTAAGGGATTAAGAAAATAAATAATGAATCCTGGTCCAAAATAATGAGAAAATATAAGGAGATGTGCATCTTCAAGTTAATATCTTTTCGTGGGATTTGGAAGCCCACTTGCATTGAAAAGAAGGGATTCAGCATAATCTCACCCAAATCTATACAATGACAGAGGCTATCAGCTGACATGTGGGTTATATCTACATGTGGTTTATTTTCCTTTGAGCAACTATAACTTTTCTAAAAGTGCAAGTTTCTGAAACAGAGTATTTATGGCCCAGTATTTAAGATGAAATCTCAATATATTAAATGTTAAAAAAGATAGTCAAATTTAGGAAACACATTATATAATATTCTGTAAAAAGATAGTGTATAACAGAGAAATATAGTGATAACATAATCATGGAACGTGCTTCTTAGATAAAGTGTCAGGTAAGTGAAGATAGGAGATTATAGGACAAAAAGAAGGGTACATTAGAAACTTTAAATATCCTCTGACAAATTTTCCATCTTTCCTACTTCTCTAATAGTGTGTCATGCAGAACCCACAAAAATCATTTTGTTGTGTGTAATAAAGTGAATTGAAATGAACCTATGTCTGTAAATCGCCCAACAGTCAACAAAAAATCTCTGCATTTGGCACAAAGATAGGTGAAGCAGTTCCTTTCTCTTGAGCACAGGGACTATGCACATCAATGAGGTCTCTACTTAATAATGCTTACCATAAAGTGGTTCTGCCCCTCAGATGAAGCTTGAGGAAGTTAAATAAATTCTCACCGTGTTTTAGTCACAAAGTAGTGAAACTTGGATATGAATCCAACTAGTCTAGTTTCAAAGTCTGAGAACTTACATGCTTTATTTCATTGTGTGTAGTATTGGGGGTAGGTCTTTTCTCCATCCTCAGATACTTCCCTCCCTTTTTTGTTCATCTGAGTCCTGTCCTCCCCATTTATTCCGTCCTTCTCACTCCATCCCACTTTCTTTGTCTTTCTGCCTCCTTTACTTTCTTCCTTTTTTCCCCTCTGTTCCCTCCTTTAATTCTGTTTCATTTTTGTATTTCATATTCCTCAGAAACTGTTTTAAATATGTGGTGGTTAGCAAAAACTGCAAAGTAATCTGTGTACCTCCAAAACTTCAACATGTCAAAGAAGAACCCTTAGAAATGTGATTAGATGAATCCCCTTGGCTTCTTTGGGAAGATGGAAAAGAGAACATTTAAAATTTTGGAATATGCTTCAGAACACAAGAATGAAGACAGCAAAATGAGAAATCTGCCATTCCCAAGAGGAGTACCTGAACTAAGATACACACCTGCCTCCTAGATATGAAAGAGACAATGCATGCCCTTCTTCAGAGACATGAAGATAGTTTCTTGAGGATGAGGGGGGATGATTTTCAGGGTTTCTCCTGTAAGGTTGCAGTGATTTCTGCATATGAGAGTGTAAGGGATGTCAAATAATGAGAAGATGCTTACACTGGGATAACTAGTTTTGTTTATTATGTTTTGTTTGCTTAAGCAACTATAAACACTAAAGAGGAAATGACTCTGAGTGACATGTCAAAATATGTCACCACAGATGTCAGCCACAAAATGACTGGGTGGGAAGTCACTCAGTTGGTAGTTAATATTCACCAAAATGAAATGGTTGCTAATAACATTCACTGAGACCTCAGGGACACTATGAGAGAAGAAGGGCCTTTTATGGCTTGGGTCATTAACTTTAATTAACGTTAATGTTAATTAATTAATGTTAAAGGTGTTTTATTGCATTACTTAAGTGCCCTCACCAAGAAAAATATAGAATGGGAGAAGGAGTTATATTTCATAAAAATTCTCCTAATCAGAGTCTTAGAGCCAATACACATGTCAGATAAATTTAAGATGCAGCATCCCGTATTTGCCAAAGGGTAATCTCTAGAGAAATCAGAATGTGTACAATACCATCTGATAATGTTAAATTCGTTTCTGTAAAATATGATTGACTTTATTTTATAGTATAAATGCAATTACACATTAAGCTCTGTGTTGCTACCTTGAAGAATATATTTATCTTACTATTTATATATACTCTGTAAATTTATGTGTTGTGATTGTTAGTTGTATTTCCCATTGACATATTTTACTCTTGGCTGGAGGTATCTTGCTAGGAGTTAATTATTCTTTAAAAAGATAGGAACTTCTTGGACTGTCCTGAGGAAACCATTGAATGCTAATATAGAAAATCAGTTTTTATTCCCGTAAGTGAATTCTAGTTGTTTCACAGGGGTATAGATTTCAATGTCTTATCTAAGGCTATGGCACAATTATCTCCATGGTGTCACACAAAATTCCCATGAAAACAAATGAGGTTGTTAAGTTCAGCAGGAAAGAAAAAGAAACAGGTCAATGTTCAGAGCACCAGGCTCCGTCTTCTCTCACAATTTCAGACTGTGGTGGCAATAAACGAGTTGTCAAGGTTC